>NC_081298.1:7500-317857 GCF_030435805.1 Mustela lutreola | reverse complement strand
CTCCCCCAGAGGTGGTGGCTGAGTTGGGTGAGGGCCTCTGGGCCACAGTGCGTGAGACCTGTGCCTGGTGCTTGTTCATGCACGTGCATCTGTGGGTTTGGGTTATTCTTAGGGAGCTGGTCGGCCCCTGGCTGGACTCTGGGGAGGCCCCCACCCCCACCCCCGCAGCTCCTCAGTAACTGTTCCTTATTTGGAAGACCTGGCGTGACAGGAAGCCATCTTCCCAGCCTCAGGGTCCCAGCACCCCTCCCAAGCCGGTCTGGCCAGGCTCCCACCACAGGGCACCAGGACAGAGGGAGCAGGGGTTCTGGAACGTGGGGGAGGGGTCCACTCACCAGCTCCGGCAGGAGAAGTTCCTCCTGCTGACCTCTGGGCTCTGTGTGGATTCTCTGCCCCCGGTGTCTGGCCACCCCTTGGACAAGCCTCCTGCCTATGTCTGCCTGCCCTTGGCCTGGCCCCCACCGGGTGACTTCCTGTCCCCGCCCCCGCAAGCTTTTCCATGACATGGCCTTTGTTGGGGTGTGGGGGCGTGCAAGGAGACCAGACGGGCGGGAAAGAGGCAAGACCCAGGTCTGGACGACAGGGGGGTAGGGAGCCAGGACTGCCCACTCCCGGCAGCCCGGAACTCTGCACCATGCACAAACCCCCCACCCCAGGGCAGATCCGCCACAGACAGGCTGTCTGGGGGGAGCTGCAGAAGCAATAAAGGCAGAGCTGGAGGTGGGTTTCTGGTCCTGAACGGTACGGCTGGCCCGTGGACACTGTGTGGCCATCTCCCCTGCAAGTGAGGCTCCTGCCCGCAGCAGGGACAACCCGCCACTCCCTCCTACAGCCGCCCACACGCTGATTTCCGCTGGTTCCCGCACTGTGCAAACTCGCAGTGGGGGCGGGGGTGGTGGGTGGCTGCAGAGGCCGCCTCTTGAGACCCAGAGCCCTAGGTCCAGGCCAGGGGGCCACCAAGGGGCCCATCTAGCAGAACCAGGAGCTGTGGGCCCCAGCTCTACCCCCCAAATACGGACACTGAGCCCAGACTGTAGGGAAAGCCCAGTGCAGGAGCAGGAACCGCAAGTTCTGGGCCGGCTAAGGAGAGGTTCTGAGCTCCTCAACTCACTCCCTCCCCGTGTGGCCCTGCGGCCTGGGCGCTGGGGCTACTCCGCGAGCCCAGGTCTCAGGCAGGACAGCACCCGAGTGAGTGCCCCCAGCTGACCAGGCACGGCTTCCTTTTCCCAAACTTTATTTTATAAAATGTATAGAGTAGGTTACAGCGGTAACATCCTTCTTAATTAAAATCAGTTAGGACATCCTTGTGCGCAGGGCCCTGAGGCACAAGAGCCCTGGGGGTGGCACGGCGGGAAGGCTCAGGCAGGCGGCTAGCTCGCGGAGGCCACTTCCTCCTCATCACTGCCATCGGGCGCCGCGTCCGTCCCAAAGTAGCGGTCGCCGAAGTTACCTGAGGAAAGGGGTAGGCCCTTGTGGTGGGGACTCAGGCCCGGCAGGCCTGCGGGCGCCACTGCTCAGCCCCGGGCGGCCTCACCGATGCCAGGAATGATGCGGAAAAGGTCGTTGACGCGCTTGTCCACCGCCGTCGTGATGATTCTCACTCGTGGGAACGCGTAGGCCACCGAGTGGACCCCCATCTCTGCCATGAGCAGCGACAGCAGGAAGATCTTGTCCTCCGGAACGTCATGGTCCTGCGCCCGAAGGGGCCGGTCAATGCCGACCGGGCCTGCCCCCCACCCCGGCCCCCGCGGCCACTCACCAGGAGCACGCGCACCGCCATCATGGCCGCCGCGCCCGTGGATACGGTGCAGTCCGTCAGGATCACGTGGTCGTCGCTGATGTCCTTGGGCAGCCGCAGGTAGTGGAGCTGCGGGGCGCCGAGTCAGGGCCGGTCCCAACCTGGAGCTGCCCCCTCCCGCGCCCCGCGAGGCCCCGCGGCGCCGCCCGCACCTCCGGCTCCCCGGTGAGCTGGTTGGTCTGGATGAGGATGGTCCCTATGCGCACGTCCTTGCACACGGCCCGCAGCGCCGGCTCCATGGTCTCGCCCGCGCGCAGGATGGACACGCCGGTGATCTGGGGGCCCGCACGCGGGGGGCGCTGAGCCGGCCGGACCGCCCGCCTCCCCGGCCGCCCCACCCCGTGTCCCCGGGCTGCGCCCCAGCGGGTACCTGCTTCCCCGCGTAGCACTTGCCCGCGTAGTCCTGCCCCTGCGGGGTCTGCACGACGCAGTCCTGCGCACAGGCCGTGCGGCGCTGCTGAGCGCGGGGAGCCGCCGCCTGCCCCCCACCCCCACCCCGCCCGCCCCCGCCCCGCACCTGGAAGGGCAGGAAGGACAGCGCGTGCTCGATGAGCAGCCGCATCAGCCGCTTGGAGTAGAAGATGAACTCGTCGCGGCTGGTCTCCTTGTCCCTGCGGAACGCGCGGGCTGAGCGGGGCCGCCGGGCCTCCCGCCTCGCAGGGCCCCCCCCCCACCCCCGCCTGCACGGCCCTCACCTGATGATGGTGTGCATGCCCCGCACCTGCGGCGTGCTCTTGAGGACACTCAGCGTCTGGGGCAGGGGGTGGCACTGGTGCGCCGAGGCCAGCGCGGCCCTGGGAACGCAAAGTGGTTGGGGACTCAAGAAGGGGTGTCGCCTCCCGGAGCCCCGTCCTCCCACGCCGGACACTGTGTGTGGGGGCGGGGCGCACGTGATGGGGACAGAGAGGTGTGCAGGTGGGGGCCTGCCCCGGCCCGAGGACCCCCGCCGGGCGGAGGCTGAGCAGCGGCTGACCATCAGGGGAAGCGAGGGCCTGAGCCGCGAGCCTCCCCTCCGAGCCCGGAGCCCCTCCTGCGCTGGCCCGCAGGAAGCCAAAGGGGACCAGGCAGCGCGAGCGAAGGACCCTCCGCCCCCACGATGGGCGGCTGGTCCCCAACCCCAGAACCGGTCTCTCGGGAACGGCTGAGCTTCGGGGCCAAGCCTCGTCCTGACCCTTCCCCTCCAGGGCAGGCAGGGCCCCTTCACAGGGGACGCGGGCAGAGCCGGCCCCCTCCGGGGCCAGCCCCGCGGCAGCACCCCCTCCCCCGGGGCGGAGGGGGCAGGGGCGGGGCGGGGCGGGGCGGGGCGGGGCGAGCGGGAGCAGCACCCCCCGCCCCCAGCGCACACAGCACGGCAGCACCACCAGCGCGCACTCTGTCCTCACATATCCCAGCGCAGCTTCCTCTGCTCGCCAGGTGAAGAGTGTTCAGGGAGGGAACAGGGCAGGAAACCCAAGGGTTTACGAGGAAGAGAACAAAGAGAAAAAGACCGTTGAGCAGGGGGGCGAGTCCCCGGGGCCACCAGCTGGCCTGAGGGCGAGGAGAGGCAGGTGGCAGGGAAACCCGGGAGGCTTTGCCCACACCCCGCTGCCGGGCCCCACCGCGCGCCCACCAGTCCCACTTCCTGGGCTGGCCGGACCGTGGAGAGCCCGCCGCGCTTAGGTGTTCTTTCAAGTTTGCCACCCTGGAAACTTGATGCTCAAGACAAGGGCTGCCCCGGGGACCAGGCAGGGCGAGCCCTGCCGGTGCCTCCGTCTGGATGAAAGCCCAGCGGTGACTCGCGCGAGGGCAGCACGCTGCAGGGCCCGTTCCCAGGGCACCCGCTCCAGGGCTCCCAAGCGTGAACGGGACTCTCCCGTTCACAGAACCGACTCTCCGGACTCTCCCCGGTTCCACAGAAAGCCCCGGCTACAGGCAAGTCACTAGTGCGGGGCACTCTGTGGGGTGGGCGCTCCATCCGCTCTCTCCTGGGGCGTCCAGAGCTCCCCTCGGGCTCTCAGGGCCAGCGTGAGGAGGGGGTCGGGGGCTGGGGCCTCACCGTCTGGGGGCATCCAGGCTGGAGCCTAAGGTCCGGCAGAGGACCCTCTGGCTGCTGAGGGACATGCCTACTGAGCACTAACGTGGGGGGACCCAGCCGTGCTGGCTCGGGGCAGCAGTGCCCTCTGACGGCAGACCCCGTGCAGCCAGCCCCCCTTGTGGGGGACAGGCCTCCAGGGAGGTCTGACCAGGGTCCGGGCACTGTGTGATCCGGGGCAAGTGCCTTAACCTCTCTGTGCCTTTGTTTCCTCGGCTACCAGCAAAGACAGACAAAAGCAGGGTGGGGGCCACCAAGCCATCTGTCTGCCCAGGGCGGGGCGACCCCGGGGGGATGGGCGTGACACCAGAGGACCCTCCCACCTGCCCAGGTGACACCCCAAATTCCGAGCTGCCTGTGGATGCTGGAAGTGCCTCCGGCGGTGCAGACGGGTTTGGGAAGTCTTACCTGACACTGAGCTCACGCTGCGGCAGCAACACGGGGAGACACAAGGGAATGGGGGTGGCGTGTCAGCGGCGGCAGCGCGGCTCACCTCGCCGTCGCCGGACAGCACAGCCCGTTGCCACTGTGCGCCTCAACCTGCCAGGCCCACCCGCCCGGGAAAGGACCTGCCTCCGTCCCCAGGGACAGTCCCAGGTAGCCGCCCGGCACCGGAGGGTGCCCGTTCTTACGGCCCGTAGCCTGGGCACCCTCTGGATGGGGCATGACGAGCCTGGGCTCCTGGGGCCCCGTTCCTCAGGCCTCCAACACCCCCTTATGAAGCCTGCCCAGAGGGGCAGGACCCTTGGCCAGCCCAGGGCACGTAACTTCAGCTTGGGGCAACCCTCCTGGAGCGCCCCGGATGTGGAACTCAGCGCTAAAACCCCAAAGTCCCCTGAAGCTTTGGGAGGGACAGGAGCGCACCCTTCCACTCAAGGCCCAGCTCAGGCCAGGAGGCCCAGAAGGCACCCCACGCGGTCTCTGGCCCACACAGAGGGCTGGGGCTGAGCGAGCAGGCCCGGAGCACCGGACGCTGGAACAGGGCAGAGGACAATGGACACACAGGGGCGGGGGAGGGCAGACGGCGGTGCGAGCAGCAGCAGGGGAGTCGGGGAGCAGGGAGAGGGCCCGGGGGGCTGCAGGGGCCCGAGGGCCTGGCCCAGCTGGCTCACCTCCTCCAGCTGGCTGTGCATGTGCTGCACGATCAAGTCGATGGCCACCGTGTTCCCGCTCCCTGGGACAGGACGGGCAAGGAGGGTCACGCGGGGGACCAAGGCCCCTCCTGCCCACACGCCCAACGGCAGGCGGGTGTGCAGGCTCACCCCAGGGCACTACGATGTCTGCCACGCGCATCGTGGGCTGGATGTACTGGTCGAAGGCGGGTTTGACAAACTTGTTGTACTGCTTGATGACACCCTCAATGTCCCGGCCACGCTCACTGATATCCCGGCGCAGCCGCCGCACCAGACGGATGTCAGAGTCTGTGTCCACAAAGATCTTCATGTCCAGGAGCTGGACGGGGACGGCGAGGTGCTGAGCAGAGCGTGGCACCAGCCTGGGACCACACCAGGCCCACGGGGCAGCTTGCAGGTCTGGCGGGCAGTGTGCACAGTCGTGGGGAACTCAGCGGGGGCGGGCCACTGTCCACCGGGCTTCAGTCAAGGGCACTGGACGGACCCTGGCCGCACAGGTGGGAGGGAGCCGGCAGCATTTCCGTGGGGTGCCAGCTGTCCACATGCCCTTGCACGTGCCAGGGCACAGGGACTGTCCCCGCCTCACCTCCCCCACCATAGCGCTTGGGCTTGGAGAGTTGCTTGGTAGTCAACAAGGTTCCCTGAGCCTGAGCCCAAACTTACTGGCCTCAGAACGACAAGGAACAAGGACCAAAGCACAGGCCTCCCTCCTGGTTCTCAGGGCGGGTGGCAGAGGCAGCCACCCACAGCAGGGCCTGGCGGTAAGGCTGTTGCTGTGCACGCCTCTCGGGGGTCCGAAGGCACCGACCCAGGAGGCTGCCTCCATCCCAGGCAACTGCTCACACGTGCACGCCACTGTGGACTCTGACCTCAGAGAGGTCACTCTGACCGCAGCCACTGCAGGGACCTGAGAGCCGCAGAGGCGCCTCACACAAGAGGGTGAGGAAGCATGAGAACAGGTCGAGGCACTGTCCCAGGGCTTTGCACCCACAGCTGAGAGTGAGCCCCTCCGCAGGCCGCCTCCCCCCCCAGGGCACTGCACTCTGCCTGTGGGAGCGGTGGGTCTGCTCCACCCAATGTCACTGACCCACGCTCCAAGGAGCGGCCGTTCCCCACCCAACACACAGTGACTGCACCACCGGGATAGGACGGAGCGAGCGGCTCGGCCGGCTCGGAGGAGGCGAACTTAGGGTCAGAACCACGGAGAAGCAGGGACGGACATCCCCAGGAGGACCGTGAGCCTTGAGCCCCGTCCTCACCTCCAGCAACGCCTTGTCAGCAAAGGCCATGATGCCCTCGAAGATGATCACGTTTGCCCCGTACAGTGTTTTCTGCAAAGGGATGGTGCAGCCGGTCGCCCGCGGCGCCTGCTGTGCTCCCAGGCGGGCGCGCACAGCCCCAGCCCATGAGGCCTACCCAGTCCTTCTTCCGGCTGTGGGTGGTGAAGTCGTAGACGGGCACCTTGACACTCTTGCCCTGTTTCAGCTTCTTGAGGGTGGACACGATGAGGTCAAAGTCAAAGGCGTCTGGATGGTCGAAGTTGAAGTTGTTGTGGGCGGCCTGTTCCTGCTGCTGTGTGGTCAGCACCTGCGGCAGATCGGGGGCTCCGTGGGCCTCTCCACACCCTGCCGGAGACCAGGAGACCGGGGCGGGGCCTCCAGGCCCTCCGTGGGTGTGGCCTGCACTCACAGGCGCACTCCTCACCTTGTAGAAGGAGTCCATGGACAGCAAGACCACCCAGGGCACGTCTAGGGCCTCGATGATCATCCTGGCCACAGTGGTCTTCCCGGAGGCGCTGCCACCTCCCAGGCCTGCGGAAAGGGGCCCAGCGACCCTGAGCAAGAGCAGCAGGGCCGGCCCCCCAGCCTGGCTCCAGGGGTGTGCTCCCCCCACACGCCGACACTCTGCCTGCCGCGTCCCCCACCCCCCCACCTCCCCCAGCTCTCCACGACGGCACCCAGGGACCCGCGGCAGCTCCAGTCAGCAGCACCGCCCCGCCTTGCTCACCGATGGCAAAGGCCTCCTTGGACTGTGTGCCATGCTCGTTGTACCAGGGCGGCCGGCCGGCCGTGTAGATGGTGCGCTTGCTGGTGCGCAGCAGGGGCGGCTCCGACTTGCACTGGCTGGTGGTGCGCTTCCGGGGTGAGCGCCTGCCGCCCACGGCCGGGAGGAGCCTGTCCAAGGACTCGGCACTGCTGCTGCAGAGGGGAAGACACGCCTGCCTCTGCCCCAGGCCAGCCACGCCGCCATCCCCCGGGGCCCATCCCTGACGCAGGCACCCGGGCCTGGCGAGCAGCCGAAGCGGTGCGAAGGAAAGCGACCGGCAGCCCATCCACGGGCTCCTGGCCTGGGCTGGTCACTGTCCACACGCGTCCAGAGGGACAGCAAATGGCAGTGAGGGAAAGGACAACCACCCGGGGCCCCTCAGAGGGCGAGAGGCACAGCAGGGCCAGTCAGGACCCCGTCGAGGACTGTGTTCCCTCCCACAACACTCCCCGGAAGACCCGACCCCTGCCACCCTGCGGGGCGCACCGGGAGAGGCTCCCAGACAGACAGACTGCTGACCGGAAAGCCGAACAGGCTGGTGGAGGCCATGGGTGCAGGAGAGAGACCCTGGGCTCGGAGACCCGCAGAGCAGCCTCTGCTTCCTGCTGTCCCGCACATCGCAGACCAAGACGGCACACGTCCCCAGGAGCCACGACCAGGAAACCCCACCTGGCGGAGGCACTGGCAGCCCTGCACCGGCCTGCGCTGTGCCCCTCGCACCCGGTGACAGGCTGACGTCCACGTCAGCTCACAGGGGGCTCGGTGTGACTGCAGGCCCAACGCCTCAGTCCCAACAGGGACAGCTCTGAGGCGGCTCAGTCTGGCCAAGCAGCCCAGTGGGGAGCGAGCATCTGCGAGACGCCCGCCTCAGTCGGAGCGGACGGGCTGGGTCACAAGAGCCTGCTGTGGAGACGCACGCGGCCAGAACAAGCTGGAGAGCAGGCGCTCGTGGCCCCGCACAAGAGAGGGGCTGGGCTGGCCCCAGCGTCCCCTCGCGGACCCGCTCTGCAGGCATCAGAGCTCGCGGGCTCCCTGCACACACCTTCGTGTGAGTGTCCGAGCGGGACAGGACACACAGAACAAGACGCCGACACGACCGCCCCGGGCACGAGGATTTGGGACCCTGCTGCCTCGAATGTCTCATAAGCACAGACCCAGCCTGCGACACCCAGCAGCGCGAGGCCACAGGGTGCCAGGAATCCCGCCCACGAGGGCGACGCCAGCCGCCGAGGGCCATGGGGGAGCCTTCCTGCGTCTGGAACGGCCCTGGCATCTCCACCTCGGGAACGCGATGTTCCCGCTGCGCAGCCCTCCCGGAGTCCCGGCTGTTTCCCAGGGCAAGGAGGACGGTGTGCCTGTGTGTCTGGGGGTAGGAGGCAGTGGAAGGAACCTGTCAAAGCTGGAGGTGAGACAGGTCACACCAGCAGCACCTGAGAGCCGCGAGAACAGCTGTGGCCCAGTCCCAGCAGCGAGACACCAGGCATCACGGGACAGAACCACGGGGCACCATCCCGGGGGACAGGCGACACAGGGCCGTCGTGGCTCCGTGCTGTCAGGACAGCAACAGACGTAACTGGCCAGTCTGTGTGCTCGGGGTCACCTGTGCAGCTCTGGAGTCAGGCACTGCCACCCAGAAGTGGGGGGGGGGGGACTCTGCCCAGCATGGAGCTGCCCCGGGGGTGCCCCCACATTCCTGCTCAGTTAAGCCGGAGATGAACACGGCAGGGGTGGGGGCAGGAGGGAATGCGCAGGGGCGTCTCCAGGCACTGGAAACACTCCTCTGACGACACAGGGCCTGCAGGCCTCGGGGCTCCCCAAGGCACTGACCTCCTGGCGGCAGCAGGAGGGCTCCATGGTGGCCCTGGAGGTGACGGGGCGGGGGGGGCAGAAAACGAAGTCCAGCCCCCCGCTCCCCTCCCCTGTGCCTTCTGGTTGAAAACTCTGATGTGGACAACCCGGCTTGCAAAGGAGGGGCCTCAGCAGCTCACACGTCCCTCACAGCCGGCCGCCGAGCAGTTGCAGTCCGCCACGGGCCCTGCTTCTCACCCCAGGGCAGTGGCCCGGCCTCTCCAACAGGAAACTCTGAATCCTTATTTGTGAGTGTTCCTTGTCCTGCGGAGCCAGTGACGGCCACGACCACTGACGACTTCTGAGGCTCCTGCTGCCGACCGCCCGGGGCAGACACTGTCCCCGGGAAGAGCGCCCATGCGCCAGGAAGAGCGGAAAGTAGGCCAGAGAGAGCTTTGCCAGAAACCCGCCCCATCTGGGGCGTGTGATGGGTCTGAACCGTGTCAGGCTGGGTATGCAGCCAAGCCCAGCTCCACTGCCTTTTCCAAAGCCCCGGCTCTCTCTGGGAGCGAGGGAGGAAGCCTCGCTGTGACCTCAGAGCAAGCCTCACCCCATGTTCTCACGACACGACCTTGGAAATGGGAATGTCGCACCCAAGATCTCCTTTCCCAATCCCCAGGTGGACGACGTGCGTCTGGTTACGGCGACAAAAGGTAACTTCAAACCGAAGGATTAGGGGCCACAACGGACAGAGACTCGCCTGTAACAGACAGCCCCAAGCAAAACGAGCCCCTCCTGGGGCCAGCCCAGCCTGGGCCCTCCAGAGCACCCACCTGGCCTGCTGGACTCCTGAGGTCGATTAGACACAGGACGCATGGGGCTGCGAGCGGCCAAGACCCAGCAGAGGCAGTCGCCTCGCCATGGCCACCGGAGACCACACACCTGCCACTCACCTGCCTTCTGCTCCAAGGGCCCAGCACCCCGAGATCCTGATGCCAGGGTAAGCTGGGGGGCTGCTCATGTCTGGGTCACGGGACAGCGGACAGCAGGGTGATCCCAGGTGTGTACAGGAACACCTCCACTGTGTCCCTCAGGCCCACAGTAGCCCCCCAGGACAGCTCAGGGGCCACCTGAACTGCCCCCCCATGGGTGGGCAGGCGGCCCCGCAGATGAGGAGCTAGGGTACGGGCTGCAAGAGCCCCGTGCAGAAGGAAAAGGACCCACCGCCGCCTCAGAGGCTGAGGCCACAGGCATTAAGAGGCTCAGCTGGCTGGGGGCTGTGAGCTCTCCTGGTATTAATAGCACTGACCCTGCCGGAAAGAACACGGCTGTGGGGCCCTGGCCGAGCTCAGGCCAGCCCTGGGTGTGAACTGCCCCTCCTGTGCGCCTGCGGGTATGCTGCTGGCCCAGGCTTGCTGGGGACCGTGGTGCACCTCCCCCAGAACACCGGGGCAAGAATCTCCAGACCCCAGGCCGGCTTGGGACTGGAGGACCAACCCCCTCCTCACCCTCCGCGGGAGGAAAACCCGGAAACCCTCTGGCAGCCAAGCCTTGCTGACTGTCACACCCTCGGCCCCAAGGTGCCTTCTAGAGGCATAAACAACCTGAAACTCTAGCAGCCCGCCCCTCCCTCCCTCCAGGGGTAGGCTCCAGCCGGTCCCCAAGGCCACGTGGAGCTCAGCGTCAGCCCCGGGACACAGCCGGTCTCCAGCCTGGCAGCAGGAGGGAGAATGGGTTCAGCCAGAGTGTCGAGGGTCGAGGGTCTGCGTCCCTAAGTCCCCGGCCTCCTTCCCAGCTTTCCTCCCAACGACATGGAGGCTCAGGGAAGAGAAAATTCCATGTGGGGTTCCCACACCCGAAGAGGGGCCATTCCTGGACGCTGCCTCAGGAGCAGCCTCTCCCGGCCGCCCAGGTAAGAAGGGTGAGTCTGCCTCCCTGTCCAGAGGCACCTGGAGCGGGACAGAACTCTCCATCTTTGCCCACAAGAGCTTGGCCCCCAGGACACTTCGGAGGTGGGAGCCGTCCCGGGCAGGGCAGCACAGCTGGCCACTGGTGCCCGACGCGCTGCCAGCTTTAGGGAAGTTTGCCGGATGAGTAAGTAGAGGCCAGAGGGAGGAGGGAGGTGCTGATCCACTGGGCCCCGGCCCCAGGAACCCCAGACGAGCTCAGGGCCAGAGAGGTATCAGGGCTTTCTCAGGACAGATGAGAAACTGGGGGGGCTGGGAGGCTACAGCCCTACAGGGGCTCAAACAGGCTCCAGAGACTTGCATGACCCCTCCCCCACCCCCCTGGAAACCTGCCTGCAGAATCGGCTTGATCCTGTGTTCTGGACGGGTCCGGTCGGCCTCCGTCCACCGCCACAGCTTCAGACCCATCTCCACCTGGACTGCACCAGGAGACTGCCTGAGGGGCTCACCGTCCTCCCCCAAACGCTCACTTATCTGCCAGCCTGCCCAGCGCTAAGGTGTCCGAGGTCCCTGACCCTCTAGGGAGCAAACAGATGAAACACAACCGGCGCGGCGGACGGAGCACACGGATGCAGCCGCTGTCGTGGGCACCTACACCCGGATGTGACCAGACCAGCTCTGGGGCCCGCGGGGGGCGTGTGGGGCCTGTGGGGCAGCGCTCAGGATACCAGCACTGGGGAGTAACCGGGACGCCCAGAGGCAGTGCCAGGACGGACGCCCTCGGGGCCTCTGGAGAAGCACGCCAGAGTCCACAGTGCCGCTGCCGGGCCCTGGCTCCCTTCCTGGGACCTCTGGCTCCCCGGGTCCCATGACAGGCACGTGTGCCCACTCGCTGGCTCCGCACACGGGGTGGGGACTCGACGCAGCGCCCACCGGCCCATGTCTTCAGGGAGTGCTTCTCTCCAGGGCGCCTCCCGCCTTGCCCTCTCCGATCTGGGGCTGACTCAGCCTGGCCGAGCCGCTCAGGGCTGCGAGACTCAGCCACCCCGGGCCACCATCTAGTCGCTCTGGGCCGGGAAGGTGTGCACCCCTCTGGGCGCCCCTCGCTCGGTCCTCTCCCTGCGCACACAGCGGCGCCCCGGCCCCCAGACCATCCTGGCGGAGCCCAGGTACACAGCACCTCTGCCTCGGAGAGGTCCTCCAGGTCCCCCCGACCCCGGGGCTGTCGCGAGCCTTCCTCCGGGGCAGTTCCCACCCAGAGGCAGGAGCCCGCTCCCTCTGGGCCCCTTCCACCTCCCCCGCTGGGGCGACGGGTGGGGTCACCGGCGGGGTCACCGGCGGGGGTCAAGGCGGGGGTCACGGACGGGGTCACGGGCGGCTCCGGCCCCGCTCCGCCCTCCCACTCTAGGCTCGTGCAGAGCCTCCACCGAGCCTCGAGGCGCGGCCCCACCGGGGGCAGGGGGCAGGCCGAAGGCACCCGGATTCAGCCGTGGCGCTGGCGAGGAGCAGAGCGGAGGCAGGGCCGGCCCCCCGCGGAGCGCCAGGTCACGCTCCCGCCCCTCGGGACCGACACCGAAGCCACCTCCGGAGAAGCCGCTCTGTCCGCAGGCTTGGCCGCGAGCGCGGGCCCCCGGGCGCGGCGGTGCACGCTCGGTGTCCCCGCCCGGCCGGGACCCTCCCACGGCGGGCGCCCGCCGCCCTCGCGCGCCCAGAGCCCCGCCGGCCAGCGAGCGCCCCACGGCCCCGCGGCGGACGCGAGGGGGCGTGCGCGGCCCCCAGCCCGAGCTCGGCGCGCCGCGCCTACCGGTCCTCGCACGCGGTCTCGCTCCTCTCCGGCGGCCGGTCGGGCCCGTCTCCGGCCGCAGCGGGCGCCGGAGGCAAGCGGGGCGCCTCGCCAGGGACCGGGGGCGCCGCCATGGAGCTCCGAGGCCTCGCCGCAGGCGGCCGGCCGCGGGGCGGGGCTCTGGGGCCGGCCGCGCAGGCCTTCGGGAGTCGTAGTTCCGGGCTTCGCACCACGCGCTGACTGGCGCGCCCGGCAAACTACCAGCCCCACAAGGCCGTACGGCTGTGCATGCCGGGACTCGTAGTCCGGCCTCACGCGCCCCGGGCGGGCGTCCTGCGCGGGGAAGGACTCCCACCCCGAGCCTGAGCACAAACTCAGCCGCACAAAGCCTCTGGAAAAAAGTCAATAAACATTTATTTGATACAGTCATATTTAACACATACAGTTGGTGGCCCACCCCGCACCACTCGGGGCCGGGGAGGCGGGGACGGGGACCGGGGACAAGATGGTCACAAGGCGGGCAGGGCCCGAGCTCACCGTCAAAACATCTTGCAGATAAACACTTTGTAGATAGAATATATATGTATATATATGGTTACAAGTGATAGCTGGAACCTCTCTTTCAAAATGCACTTATGTACGGAGAACTGGCATCAAGAAACCCAAAACACAGGGATGTGTGGCTGTCGGGCCAGAGGCGCGGGCCAGGCCCCCTGAACCCCAGGCCTCCAGGGCAAGCCACCTGGGGCCCACCGACCTGGACACGCCGGGACAGCCCTGCCCTCCACGGGCCAGGGTGCCCCCGTTCTCTCCCTTCTGATCCAGAGGGACAGGACGGGGGCCACGGCTGGGCCACTGGTCACGCCAGGAATACACCCTCATCTGCCTTTGCACAAGCAAACAAACGTGCACCCTGCTTCTGTGTTAAGTGTCAGCCCCTTGAGTCGGCCCCTTCCTGTTCTCAGGGCAGGGTGGGGAGGGGGTGGGCTGGGCCAGAGGTAGATCTTCAGAAAGGGACCTGGCACTGTGCCCTGGGCTTCAGTTTTGGGCAGGGTCCATGCCCACCATGCCCGGGGGTGGGGGGTGGGAGCTGCCGCTCCAGCCCCTCTCACTGAAGGTGTCAATCAAGGCTGCTGAGCGCCGCCCCCCCCCAGGGCTCTGCCCCTTTTGGAGGCGGGCTCTGTGGACCAGCTCACCACTGCCGCTTGCCCGAGCATAGGAAGCAGGAAAGGAAGAAGGGAGAGGGGTCCAACCCAACAGCCACATTTGGCAGCAGCTCCCCACACCCACTTTAAAGACAAAGAAGGGGGTTAAAGTGCTAAACATCAAGTTACCCAGGACCCCACCTCCTCCCACGTGGCACAGCTGGGTTCCCAAACCAGGGCCCATCTGTGGACCCAGGGGGTGACCTGGAAACTCACCCCCTAGCAAAAAACCAGCCCCCCACTCCCCAAGGGCCAAGTACCTGAGAGGCTGGGGTGGGCGGCTGTCCCCAGCATAGATGTTGAGGTCCAACCTCCTCCAGCCATTGGTGACAAGGACAAAACGCACCTGGGGCTCCTGGCAGCACCTGTACCCCCTTCCCTGCCCCAGGCTGCCCCTGCAGTGGCTGCCTAACCCCACCTCTGCCCCCACCAGCTGTATGCCATCGTGACACCCAGGTACACGAGAAAGAAAACCCTTCTGCCCACGCAATTCAAAGCCCTGCCCAAGCTGCCCGCCCCTGACCTTTGACACTGATCACACCTGCCAGCCCAGACCTCGCCCTTTAATCAAATCAAGGTGAGTGTGATTGGGGGTTAGTTCATGTCTCTACACCCCCTCCCTAGCACATCAGGCCAGGGTTGCCCAAGTCAGAGCCTTTGGGCCACAGGAAGAAGCTGGACACAGGCAGCACGATGGACCCCAAAGGTCCCCTGGAACCTGTTTCCCTACTGCAGAGCTAGGAGAGCTGAGCCCGACTGGGAGCTCCTCCTCTCCTGGATCTAGGTGAGGACAGGAGCTGGGGGTCGGGGGGCAGAGAGGTGCCCAGTAAGCACTGCCTCCCTGAGCAGAGGAGAGACACCCCCTTAGCCCCCAGATCTACCGTCGGCACCAGGAAACCCTTAGCACCAAAATGTCAGATTGTTGTGTTTTTGTATAAAAAACAGAATTAAAAAAAAGGTTGTTACTTAAGCAACAAGACTGGCATCCACTACACCCAGGAGACACACGCACACAGGCAAATATCAAAATTCACATCGTCCAGGATCAGCCAGACCAAGCCCTCAGCCCACCCCCACCCCCCAGTGGGAAACAGCTTCTTGTCTAAACCCAGTGGCTCTGAGTACCTTCCTCCTCCCTACGATGCCAAAGTTGGAAGGTGGGGCCCAGGGAGGAAACCAGAGGCAGTGTGGCCACCAACTCTGGGTGCCCTGAACTCCAGCCTGAACCCCGGTCAACCGGCAGACCTCGCCATCCCCTCTGGGGCCCAACACAAGAGCTGCAGAGCTGCCGCCAACACAACATGACCTTGGCCAAGTTCTTTCCCTGGCCTTCAGCTCTCATATCAAAAGACCACACAACCAGAAACAAAAGGGCAGGTAAAAAATGGGGAACGGGACTCCCACGGGAGCCACAAGCCAACCCAGACCAGCAGACAGAAGGCTGATTCCCGCAGGGATCACTCCTCAAAACTGGCCCCACTTCCACACCCCACATGCCTGTGGGCCCCAGACTGACCTCAGAGCTTAGACTGGCCCATCCCTAACCCACTGGACTGCCCCAACCTAGACCAGTGGTGTTGGCGAAGCTGGAGAGCGGAGGCAAAGCTGTGCCCCACGTGGCCCCCTCACCCGTTGCCCATGCGGTCCCGCAGGTCAGACCAGAACCCCCCCTCGCCCCAGGCAGGGAGCACCCATGAAGCCGGGATGGCAGAGAGTCCTCTCCATTAAGGGGGCCGCCTCCACCCACCAAGACAGACAGGGGCCAGCAGCACCGGGGCCTGAGCACAGCAAAGGGTTGCGGGGGAGGGAGCCGGAGAGGTAGAGAACAGAGCGGAGGGACCAGAGGCGGGAGGACAAGGGAGGCCACCCTGGGGCAAGCCGTCAGGTCAGCACGGTAGCAGCCAGACTCAGGGTCTGTCCTGGGAGGTAGCTGGGGGTCCCGGGGTCCAGTGTCGGGTAGAGAGGGGAGCCTGCTCAGGTGCCCTCATCAGCCCAGAGCCACGGGTCTCCGATGACCCCCAAGGCCTGGGCCTGAAAAAGCAGATGGGAACAGAGCTCCCGTGGTGAAGGCCATCTGCCCGCCCCGCGCTGCCCCGTGGCCCTGGGCCTGAGCTGCGGACCCTCCTCCTGCCCCCCAGGGCCCCCGGCTCCGCCAGGCCCACGAACACCCCTCCAGCCTCCCCGCTATCGCACGTCTGCCGCCGCCGCGGGCCATCCCTCGAGGAACCTACCCATGTGTGCCCTACGCAGCCTGCACAGGGGAAGGGCCACCTTCAGGAAGGAGAGGGACTGGCTGCCTCCGCCGGACAGATGAATAGGCAGGGGTGGGGGGTGGAGAACAGGAGGACAGGAGGTGCTGGAGCTGGCTACCCCCACCCTCAACAGAGTGGGCTTGGCGCCCAGTGAGGGGACCAGGCCCCACCCGCCGGCCAGCCACCATGCTCACTTCTCAGGAGCCTTGCTGGCTCCCACCTTCCGGCCAGTGGAGCCCCGGGCCCCCTTGTCTCTGCCTCCTGGGGGCCAGTCATCCCGACGGGGGGGCATCTTGGGTGCGGGCTCCTCCGGGGTCCGCTCCTTGGGCTTTCGGCCTCGCTTCTTCCCGCCCGCCAGACTCTTCTTCTCCTCCTTCTTGGGCGCCAGGGAGTCCTGGCTCCTGTGTTTGGGAAGTGGGTCTGCCGAAGTCCGAAACCAGTTCTGGAAGGAGAAACAGCACGAATGCAGACCCTGCGACAGGAGGGTGCCGAGCCCTGGGGCAGGGCAGGCCCCGGCGCTAGGGTGGCTGGGCGGCACAGCTCCCGCCCAAAGGGGCACCTCCTGCCCGGGCTGCCGGGGGAGGGGCACCCAAGCTTCTCCGCTCCTCCAGGGAAGCCGGGAGCCCCCTCTCAACCCGGGCTGCCACCGCCACCCCCTCCCAGCCTCGCCCAGGCCCTGTAGGCACTGCAGGGCTACGGCCCGTCCCACCTCCGCGTGGGTCTTGAGAATGTGGTACTTGACGCCACTCTCAGAGCTGAACTCCTTCGGACACAACAGACAGCAGTACTTCCCCACCAGGTGGTCTCCCTGCAAGGCAAGGACAGGCCGGCCCCCCAGAGATTGGACCCCGCCCCCAACACCTGAAGACCAGAAGCTCCAGAGAGCTTCAGGGACCCTGGAGTCGCCCCCACTACGGGAAGGGAAGGGATGTAGAGCGTCTGGGAAGAGGCAGGTGCCCCAGGGAGGAGTTGCAGCCTTTGCCTGAGGGCCCCTCGCCTCAAGCCCAGGTCAAGGTGCCCATTACACCTTGACAGACGTGGAGCCCCTGTGGGCAGAACAACTGGGAGTGGACTGACTCACGGACCGGGCTGGAGAACCCTGGGCCAGGTTGGCCATCAGGCACTAGCCAGTCCCTGGGCTCCCGAAGGAGGCAGCGGCGGCTGCCCCGTGGGGGCAGGGTCACACTCACAAGGTGGGGGGACCTCTAGGGGCTGGCTGGGAGTGCCGAGCACCCCATCACCCTGAGAAAGGGCCTGGAAACTGACCTTGCTGCAGCTGGCGAGATGGGCCTTAAGTCCGGACACACTGGAGTAGATGGCTTCGCAGCACTGGGGACAGGAGGCAACCATGGGAGAGGGTCTCCCAGCAGATGCCCCCACACAAGCACACATGCACCCCTTGCCCAGGGGACACGGGGCTCCTCTGGGGAAGCACGGGGCTTGACCCCAGGAATCTGCGGGTATGGGCAGGTAGGACTTCTCCTCCGAAGGACCCTGCAGGGGCCCAGGGACCAGAGGTAAGCCACCGTGGAGGGCCTCTACCCGGGGCCACACCTGGGCTCTTCGTCCTCGAGTCCCAGTGTCCCTACCCCACCAGCCTGCCCCAACTCACATCATTGGGGCAGTTCACATGACCTTTCTCCTTGACTTCATTCTTCCACGCCTCTAGCAGCTGGGGGTTGAGCGTGGGGAGGCCGGGCCGAGTGTAGTTGAGCTGTAAACACAGGTGTGCACTGCGGTGAGCCCCGCCCGCCGGGGACGGGGGTCCCCGAGGGCCAGCCCAGAGCTGGCCCAGATACCCAAGCTGTTCTGAGGACCTCAACTGTGCCCTCCACAAATGGGAGACTTCAACCTGGACAGTCGGTCAATGCCCCAGATCACAGGCAAGGCTGTCACAGGGGACCCGGAGCTCCGTCACGTCCTGCTCAGAGACGGGGGTTGGGGGCCTGGCGGCCGCTCACCCGGGCAGTCTCGGGTACCAGATCATCCTTCACCCGCCGCTTGGTCCAGTCCCGAGCCAGTTCGTCCTCCGCGATCTCCTGCAGGTGGAACACGGCCACCTGGGCAGACGTGCGGCGGACACGGCCGCTGGGGGTCCGCTCGACCCCCAGCAAGTCCTCCGTCTCAGGGGGCTTGTCCTCAGGCTCCTCAGGTGGCTGTAGCACAGGGAGGCTGGGGTGAGCCACGGGGCCTATGGGCCACGCGTGGCAAACACAGAGGCCCCGTGGTCCCAGGCTCACAAGTTCTCATGCACGCTGCCGCCCCCGCAAGGGAGGAGTCAACCGGGGGCTGCTCACCGGGGCCGTGTGCTCTGAGCGCATGTGGTAATCGTGTCCAGCCTTGGAGCGGTAGGTCTTTCCGCAGTGGGTACAAGGAAAGGAGGGGCTGTCCACCTCACAGGGCGGCTTCCCGCAGCGTCGCTGGTGGTACTGGTAGCCCATGAGGCTGGAGAAGGCAGCCCCGCAGCCCTGGGGTCGGGTGAGGGTAAGCAGCCAGAGAGGCTGGGCCTCGGCCCACACATGCGCCCCACCCCCGCTGTCCGACTGACCTCCTGGGGGCAGCGCAGCCTCCCCATCTGCTTCAGCACCTTGCGCAACCGCTCACGCTCCTCCTGCTCGCTCCCCTCCGAGGCCTCGGCGTCCGAGGGCTGGGGGGCAGGCCCAGCCTTAATATCCCCCCCCCAGGGCCCCAGTCCCTGCCCCGGGGATCAGGGCCACCGATGCCCACGGTCAGGCACGGGGACCACTGAGCTCTGTGGCCCCGTGGTGATGAGCAGCCAGCAGGCGGGGGCGGGGGCAGGGGGTGGGCTGGGACGGACGTGGGGGCCGGGGATCGGCGGGCCCGGGCGTACCTTGGCGCTGTGCTCGGCCATGGTGTGGTAGTTGAGGCCGGCCTTCGACTTGAACTGTTTCCGGCAGTGCTGACACTTGAGAGCGTCCTGCAGCTGCAGACACGTCCCTGCCGTGAGACATGCACTCTGAGCGCCCCCCGCCCGGGACCCCGGGGTGGCCTTACCTTCTGACACACTTCCATGTGCTTCTTGAGCCCCACGAGGGTCTTTCGGGTGACCACGCTGCAGGTGGGGCAGACGGCCTCCCCCCGTTCGTGGATGGCCCGCTGCCACTGCTCCTCAGGGCCACCTGTGGGGCAGGGCCAGGGCCTCAGGGACTGGTGGGGGCTCCCTGATGCCCTGGATGCCAAGCACAGGACCCACGGTCCATGCTCAGCCCCCAGTCCCTGGGGTCCAGGATCTGCCCCAGAGTCGAGATCTGTCCTGGGCCCCGCCTCCCGGCAGCCCCCCGACCTGGAGCTGCGTGGGCCGCGGGGGCCGGCGCGTCCTTGCCGACAGTGCTAGCGGGAGCCAGCACCTTCTTCCGCACGTCCTCAGGGCCCGGCCCCTCCTGCTTCTTGACACGGTGCATGCGGGATTTGTCCTCTGCCTTGGCTAGGCCTGCGTGCGCACACACAGGAGAGGGCAACTGTGAGCCACAGGTGCAGTCACACTTGTGTGTGCACCCAGGCCCAGAAGCCCAACTGGCCATGGCCCTACCTTTGAGTCCGAAGGTCCCTGAGATGGATGGCTGCTCCCCCGTAAACTTCTTGGGCGTTTTCTGTTTCCTTCCTGACTCGGGGGAGAGAAGACAGGGGCCAAGGTTCTGGTCAAATAACCATCGGGAGGCCTGGGCCAGTCGATGGCCGCCCTACCCAGCCCCTGCCCCCCGGCTCTCCTCTTACTGTGCTTTGTGCGTTCCACTCCCTCTTCAGGTGGGGACATGGGGCCCGGGGCCCTCGGGGCTTCCTTGCTCCCCAAGAGCCTGCTGCCCAGAGAGAGGGGGCCACCGCCGGGGTCTGTGCTCAGGGGGCAGGCTGAGCTGTGGCCTGCGGTGGAGGCGCCGGACTCTCCGTTCTCCGGCCTCGCCTGCTTCGGCAGAATGGGGCACACGTCCGGGCTGTCCGCGGCCCTGCAGGGAGCGGGCTGGTGAGGGGCAGGAGGGCCCCCTTTGGGCCCTGGTGCCACCTCCAACCCAGGAGGAGAGCCCGTACCTTTTCTTACCACTGCTCCTCCCGGTGGCTCGAGCTCTGTTCTCAGACTTGGTGAGCAGCACCATTTTGCAAGGTGGTGTGTGTCTGCTGATGGCAATGGGCCGGCTGACCGTCACGGGCTTACTGACCACAATGGGCCTGCTGACCGTCACTGGCTTCGTGACTGGCACAGGTTTTGTAACCGTCACAAGCTTTGTCATTGGCACCGGTTTGTTGATGGTCACCGGTTTGGTCACCGGCACGGATTTGGTGACTGACACTGGCTTATTGAGAGTCACTGGCTTGGGGACCGGCACAGGCCTGCTGACCGTGACAGCCTTGGTGACCGGCACAGGCCTGCTGACCGTGACAGCCTTGGTGACCGGCACAGGCCTGCTGACCGTCACCGGCTTGGTGACCGGCACAGGCCTACTGACGGTCACCGGCTTGCTGATGCCGATGGGTTTGCTGACACCCACAGGTTTGCCAATAGTGACAGGTTTGCTCACTCCAATTGGCTTGCTGACCCCAACGGGCCGGCTGATGGTGACTGGCCGGCTCACTGGCCCAGGCTTGGGCGCAGGCAAGGGTCGGTCCGTGTGGTTCCAAATGCGGTGCTTCTCCAGCTGGGTCTTGGAGGTGAAGGCGGCCTCGCAGAAGGGGCAGGGAAAGGTCAGCCTTTCTGGGATGGCGCCCTGAAGAAAAAGGGCAGGCATGGGGGCGGCCGGAGGCTACTGCCCACACACACCCTACGTAGGCATGGGGGCGGCCGGAGGCTACTGCACCCTACGCAGGCAGGGCGGGCGGCCGGAGGCTACTGCCCACACACACCCTACGCAGGCATGGGGCGGCCGGAGGCTACTGCACCCTACGCAGGCAGGGCGGGTTCCAGGCCTCCTCCTCCTGCCTGCCCCATGGCCCCTTACCCCTTGGCACCGCTGGTAGTGGTACTTGAGCCCGTAGATGCTGGGGAATTCCAGCCAGCAGCCGGAGTTCGGACACTTCACTCTCGAGTGTGCCTTGAATTCGTCTTTCCACTGGTTCATCAGGGAGAGCTGGGCATGGAAAAGGCGAGTCTGCTGACCCTTCAGCCAGCTGGGCCTCTACCAAGCCAAGCCCCAGACCCAGCACCCTCCCCAGGCCTGCAGGGCAGACAGGCGGCAGAAGCCCCTCCAGCTCAGGACCGCAGCGAGATTCAGGCCACTCCGAGCAGCTATGGTTTACTGGGCCAGCTCTCAAAGCCCCATGGACGTGGTCCACTAGGTCCCAGGCCACACCATGAAGCCTTAAAGCATGGAGGGACCCTCTGCCGCAGGTGGGGAGGGCGTGGGGCTGGATGCACGGCAAGCTGTGTGAGGCGGATCCCAGCACGAGTCCCACCCGGCCTTCAGGGAGCTCACGGGAATGTCTCGGAGGGCCTGGTTCTCAGCTTTCGGACGCCCCTTCTTCTTCCCTTCGGTCCTGTCACTGGCTGGACTTCCCGGGTCAAAGCACAGTGGGGCCTGGCTGGACACTGTCTGCCCACCCCGGGCCACCGGCATCCCTGCAACACATTATGTGCCAAGATCTGGAAGCTGTGCTTCCCACAGCCTTGCCTGCCACCCAAGGGGCTGGTCAGGCCTGGAGTAAGCCCTGCTTCTCCCATTGTGAAGCATGGGGAGTGGGAGATTGTGGTCATCCTAGGACAAGAATTTAGAGGCCCAGGCTACCCCCACCCTGGGAAGGCCCTCAGGTGCCCAGGCAGCTCAGCTGAGTACCCAGGAGCTGGACCACTGGGGAGCTGGGAGCCAGTGAGGGATCCCACACCCAGGACTGGCTGCCTGTGATCGCCTAGACTTGACCTTGGCCTGACCCCTCTTACCCAACTTTGGTGGGTCGTGGAGCACAGGAAGTCGGACCTCATTTCGACCTCCATCCTTCCCAGGTCCACTCCTGGTGGACCCTGGGAGCCGGCGGCCTCCTCCAACGCAGAAGGGATCAGTCATCTCTGCACAGCAAGTGGACAGACTCGTGAGGCCTACCAGGCCCGGGTCAGGACTTGAAATGGGCTGGCCCTGAGCACCGCCCCCAGACAGGCCCCTCTGTGGCTCAGGAGAGCAGTGCCTGCCCGTCTGTGTATTTGGCCACATGGGAAAGCAGATGGTGGAGGCTTCTGGTTTAGGGGAGGGGCTGCCCAGATGAGGTCCCCCCATATTAAGCAGGAGGCACAATCAGCCTGGAAGCATCTAACCCTGACCCTCATCAGCTCCCACAGACTTCCCTTGTCCCCAGACACACAGTCCCAGAGAGTGCCAAGGATCACACCTGCTACTGGACGAGGGGTGGTCCCTACAGAGGTGGAAGGTTCAGGAGGAAAGAGGTGAAGAGCCAAGTATGACTCCAGTACGGCCGCGGGCCCAAATGCTGTGCTGGCTGAGGACCCTGGACACCTTCCTCCACAGCTTCACCCAGACCGGAGGCAATGCCTCCCCACCTGGGGGGCACCCCCCAATGCTTCTTTGCAGGACACAGATGGAAAATGGCCAAGATGGGCATTGAGGACCCCTAGCCTACTCCCTCAATCAGCGACTTCCCAAGGGGCGTGTGGGGCAGATCAAGGACAGAGCACCCTGTAAGCACCCAGGTCTGGTCCCCATGCCAGCCAAGCCATCCCACGGACCCTCTTCTCAACCTTGTCTCCAACAGGAATCCCTCAGCCAACCCCCTCCCTGGCTGACCTCCATCCCACCTCCCCACTTAAAAGCCTCCCTGGCCCCCACCTACAGGCCCACCAGTACCACTCCTCCAGAGACCGCCAACCTTTGGCCACAGCGAACACCCCACTGCCCAAGGCTGGGCCTCCATAGGCCTGTTTTGCTGGGGGACCACATACCCTGAGAGCTAGGGGGAGGGACTCTGAGCTTAGGTCCTACTCGATCCTCCCACAGGGACACCCAAAGCCACAGGAAGGGGGTTGGGGACAGTTGCGTGGACGGGGGTCCCTCCTCTGGCAGTTCCCAGAGAAGATGGGAAAGCACTCCAGGCCTAGAGGCTGAGGTCAAGGTAAGGGCAGTCACTGCCCGCCACCTCCTAACCCTGGGTGGAGGTACGGGTCTCCCGGCCCTAAGCAAAGTTCTCTTAAGTCCTCACACGGAGACTTGTAAAGGACACCTGCCAGCCTCCGATCACCCCAGCCCCTGAGGACTCCAGCAGCCTGGGGTGTGGGCGCCTGCCAAGAACCCACTTTCCAGTTTCCAGCTTGGGAGGAGAATTCAGAGTTGGGGGGCTGGGACCAGGGCTGCCCCAGGAGACAGACACCCTCTTTCTACCCAAGACCTGTCACTTGAACAACAGGAGGAAAAGGGATTGCACCCTGCCTCCGGGCCGGACAGGGTCGCCGAGGTGGGACCCTCGCAGGGGGAGGGGGCGCCCCAAGCAACGCCGGCGGCAGGACCGCGGCCCAGGCTGGGCGCACGGGTGAGGCTGGCCAGGGAACGCACACCTGGAGGCCGGCCCTGCCACCCACCTGTCACCTGCGGCCCGGGTGCGGGGCTCCGGCCTGGCCCCGAAAGGGTCCGATCGCGGGCCCGGGGGGGGCGAGGGGGGGCGAAGGCAGTGAACCAAAATGGCGACTTTTTCTGGAGAAGGAGGAGGCAGGAGCGCGGCGCCGGCGCGGGGCGCGGCGCTGGGCGTGGGGGGTGGGGGGTGGGGCGGGGGTGTCCGGGCGCCGCAGGGGGCGGTGGGCGGCGGGCGGGGGCTCCGGGCCCGGCACCCCCCCCCACCGACCTGTGCGCGGGGTCAGGGTCGGGAACGCGGCCGAGCGAAGGCTGCCCCGGGGTCCGGCCCGGGGCGCGGCCGGGGGCTTACCTGCGGCGCCCAGCGGGACGGCGGCCGGGGCGGGGGCCGGGGCCGGGGCGCTGGGCGCGGGGCGCGGGGTCCGGGCGGCGCAGGCTGCGCGCCGCGCTGCGCACATGCGCGCTCCCGCCCCTCCCACCTTTGACAGTTTTACTGTGGGGGGGAGGGGGCGAACTCTCGCGGTATCCGTGCGGCCGCTCCGCGACGGGGAGGAACGGCGGGGAGGGAGGGGGCCCGTCGGCCGACCCCTCCCCGGCCCCCGGCCCCCGGCCCCCGGCCCCCAGCTCGGGGGCCGTGGTCGGCTGCGGCTCCAGTGCCAAGTGGCCAGTTATGCCGCCCCGTAGGGCAGGGGACGGTTTTCAGACAGTGGGGTAAACTGAGGCACTACAGGGGTGTTGGGAACTGCCCAAAGCCCAGTGTACCCGGACTGAAGCGAGCAGATGCCTCTAGGTGCTGGCTCTGGGAAGCTGCAGCCATGGAGACCACCGTCCTCTGGGAGCCGAACCCCTGGCCCTTGGGAGCCCTGCGACTGCAGAGCAGGATCTGGGGGGTCTTCCAGCGAGCCCCGTGACCACCTCTGTCTGTGGCCACAGTCAGGGCACCGCCCGGTTCCTAGCAGTGCTAGGCAGTTTGAGGCCATGGACCCTATTGGGGCTACTGACCATTGGAGCAGCCTCCGTGTGCTTCCGGTGGCGGTGAGCCTAGATCAGTTGTGCTTTGCTCCGCAGGGCCCCAGAACCCAGGCCTGGGAGGGCACCCCGGTATCGGGTCTGGGGGAAATGGGGCCCCAACCCTACCAGGAGTTGGAAAAAAACGGAGCAGGGGAAGAGGTACTAGGTGGGACATGGTTACAGTGTGCACTGCCTTCTCCAAGTGTCTCCCACCCCCTATTCCAATCCCCACTTCACCCCTGTCTGCCCTGGAACAGGTTGGGTGCATTGCTAGGGGGCAGAGCACAAAAGGTCAGATTAGGCTCTGCCTCTCCTCACAGGACTCTTGCTTCCCTAGTGGCCAGCACAGAGTGCTCCAGGAGAGAGGGGTGGGGGCCCTCTGTGGAGGACTCAGGAGGTTGGACCTTCCTGGAAAATCAGAACCAGAGAAAGGCCCATGTGACCCCAGGAGGAAGAGGGAGGGCCGTCCTTCCCTTACTGAGCATGCCCACACTGGGGGCAGGACATGCAGGATTTGGGGAGGGGTCAGTTCACGCAGGAGATGCAGATAGCTTTCTTGTCACCTTTCCCCGAGTAAGTCTGCACAGCCACGTGTGTAACCATGCCCAGTAGTAGGTGTGTGTCTGAGTGACCACATGTGCTGGGCTGTGTCCTGTGTGGACACCTGATGTCAGGGTATGTCTGTGTGTCCTGCACTAGGAGAGAAGGACGCCTGTTAGTATGTTAGTATCTGGATGACCAGACGCAAGACATGTGCGGGGGCGGGGGGGACTCCTGTGTCTTAGCAGGTGTGTCTAGGCCACAGCGTGTCTGGATGTAGGGCACTGTGTGCTGTGCTCCGAGTGTGTTTTGTACGTTAGGGGGTCACTGCATCAGGGCGTCCTGTGGTTCTGGACACCGGCGTCCCTGTGTTTCTGTGTCCAGACTCCAGGGGTCAGTGTATGCCTCTCTGTTACCGCGTGTCTGGTTGCTGTGCGGATACCTGTGTCGGGGGTGTTGGGACCTGTTTCTTATGTCAGAGCGTTACCCTGTGCAGGGCGCTTAATGGGGACCCTGGAAGGTTGCCATGTCACATCCCTGGAACCCATGAATATGACCTTATTTGGAAAAGCAGGTCTTTGCAGATCTGCTGAAGGGAAGGGTCTTGAGGTGAGAAGACCGTCCTGGATTGTCCAGGTGGGCCTTAAATCCCGTGACAGGTCTCCCCGGGGGAGGGAGATTTGACAGAGGCAGAAGGGGACGTGAGCACAGAGGCTGGGCTGCAGTGACACGCCAGAGCCCAGGAATCCCTGGGGCAGCCGCCAGAAGCTGGGAGAGGTGAGGAAGGCTCCACCCTGTGCTCCAGGAGGCAGTGTGACCCTGGTGGGTTTCAGACCAGTGGCCTGCGTGGCCGGAACAGAATCCGTTTCCGCTGTGAGAAGCTTCCCGGTTGTGGTCCTTTGTTCTGGCGGCCTCGGGAAAGTAACGCACCTGTGTCCGTGCGTCTGGGTGCAGTCCGCAAGGTGCAGTCCGCAAGGCCGAGCCCAGGGTTCCAGCCTCTGCCTCTCCTCCCCACCTGGTCCTGAGGTCAACAGGTGCCTGGTCAAGATGCGACACCACTGCCCCCTAGTGGCCCTGCGGAGGGACCTGAACTGGGCCCTGGGCACTTCCTGCCCCAATGCCAACCAGGGCCCCTCCCGCTCCCTCCCAGGGTTCTTCCCACTCTCAAACACCCAGCTGGCTGGAGCCGAACACACACTTGGGGCACTTGAGAACTGGGTTTATTTCTGGTCTTTTTATCAGAATATAAAAAAGCGCAAAACAAAGAAGACAAGACAAGAGCATGGGGGCATGGGGGCAAGACAAAGGAGGAAGAAGGTGGGGGCAGTGATAGGAAAGGCCCTCCGGAAAACACAACGTTGTGATGGCACAGGGTGGGCTGGGACAATCAGGGTGGCCAGACAGGACACGGGGGCTTCCTGGATGGGCCTACAGGATGGAGGGCACCAGGCCAGTCGTCCAGATTCCACTCAGGGCCTGCACGAACCAGCCTCCCACCTGGAGGCCAGCTCAGGGCACAGAGAAGAGGCTGGGGGCTCAGCCTCATGTGTCCCCGAGATTTTCAGAGTTCCTGAGGGCGGGGGAAGGCAAAGGAGCCAGAGGGTGGGGGGCTGTCAGGACCACCCTCCCTGTCCCTCTCCGGACGGCACCAGGCCCAAACCATGGGCCCCCTGGCCCATGGAGTAGTGGCTCAGGCGCTGGCTGGGTCTCTGGTGGGTGGGTGTGGGGGATGCAGGCCTCAGGACTGTCTCTTCTGTGAATTCGGATTTTCCTGGGAACGGAGCAGTGAGAATACACATGCTCCCAAATGTGGGAGGAACGGGAGGCGGGTTCCCAAACCTAAGGCCGCAACCCAGCTGAGCCCAGTCCCAGCTGTGGGGCCCTCGTGGTGCTGAGTAAGGTTCCAGGCGCCTAAGCAGTCCCCAACCTCTCTCACTTCGGTTCCTGGGAGTGGACAGGGGTGTGGTGAGGGTCTCAGAAATCACGAGGGGGCCTTCTTGGCAGCAGCAGCTGCTGCTATCTGGATGGGGGGGCACGCGCCAGAGGGAGCCTCCAGTTTATCCCCCTTGTGCCGGCAATCCTCTAGGTGCTGGGTTAGGGTGTAGAACTAGACAAATGGGCAGACAGACAGACCTCTCGCCCTGGGGGAGGGCAGGATGCCCAAAGGAAGTGTGACTCAGCAGGCAATAGGGGCACAGGCATGGGTGTGGGTTAGGGGAATATAAATAATAGACTCCCTGGGGGGCTGGGGGGGTCACCAGACCCTGCTCTGGCTCCAGGTAGCTCCCCCGCATGCTGCCAGCAGCACAAAGGGTGGATTTGGGCTCAGGTTCCCAGGAAGGACCACACCCAAGCAGCCCCCACCTGCTCACAGCCCAGAATGTACAACCAGAGATGGCAATCCTGGTCCCACCTGTCCACTGGGCTGGGCTCAGCCCCTGGCGCCTCTGGCGGGGTCCGAGAGGGGCTGTGGGCCAGCTCTGCATCGCCCTTGCCACAGGCTCTGGTCACAGTGCTGGGGTCTGGGGTTCGAGCCTCAGGCAGCGGCTAGGACGTGTTTCCGAAGGAGGCTATGGGGTGGATGGGGGTGAGGAGAGGTGCAGATCGCTGGCACCTCCCCTCTGCCCTGGGCACAGGACGGCTCTTGCTGGCGTCCTACAGCTGCTCCCTCCCCCCACCCAGGTCAGCCCACCTGGCGCACAGAGGGCCTCCCCCTCCGCGTCTCTCTGCCCCTCCGCCCCACTGACCTTGGCTGAGCAGCTGCAGGCTCCGCCCCTCCTCGCGCACCTGCAGACGCAGCAGCTGCTGCAGCACCTCTTGCCGCTGGGCCTCCTGCGCCAGCCCCATCCGCTGCAGCTTCTCCCCGTTCAGCCGCAGCAGTGCCCGGCCTGAGAGCGAGCCAAGGTCAGCGTCGGAGGGGCAGAGAGAAAGGGGAGGAGGACCCAGACAGACCCGAGGACCCGAGGACGGAGAAGGAGACACAGAAAGGACAGGGAAGGAGGCGGAGAGGCACCAGGAAGGCAGGCGGGGGCCGGGGCGGAGGGAAGCCAGGAGAACAGAGGAACACACCGGGGAGAAGGGACAGCCCTAGAAGGAGGGGTTGGCCCCGCAGGAAACAGAGGGGAGCGGGAACAAGGGCTGCCTCCCCTCCCCAGCCCTTAAGGGCACCTGTGATGGCATGCTGGGAGAAGGCCTCCACATAGACGAGGTAGTTGTGGGGACAGTGCTTCTTGAGCCACTTGCACACGTCCTGCTGACTCCACAGGACCACAGGCCTTGTCAGGCCACCCAGGGAGGGGCTTGTGTGGTACAGGCCGTAGTGGTCGGAGTACAGCCGGGCCTGTGGATGAGACGGGCAGCAGCTGCGGTGAGGGGGTGGGAAAGGCAGGGGCTGAGGTGGGTATGGTGGGTGGGTACCTGGGGGGCTTCCGCGCCCGGCTGCTGCAGGAGCTTGACTGGCCGGCCACCGGCGGCCCTCTGGCTACGGGAATCATGCCACGTGAGGCTGGTGCCTGGCGTCCGAGGCAGGTGGCAGGGGATGCTCTCAGCAGATACCGTGTGTTCCAGGAGGGTTCGGCAGAAGCTCAAATGGGCAGCGGCTGCAGAGCATGGGTGCCTGATCAGAGCGGTTGGGGCAGAGCCAGACAATCACCTCTCTGCACACCAGCTCCCCGCTCAACACACCCTCCAACAGAGGAGAGCCACTTTCTCAATTAGAGGGTCCCAAGCCCCCAAAGGTGGAAAGGAAGCGTGCAAGAGGTGTCTTTAGTACCGCACGCAGTCCGAACACCACAAACTAGGAGCCTCTTTCCTCGTCCGAGTGCATCGCCCATATTCTGAGGAGTGGGCTGGATTCGGCTGCGATTACAGAGCCAGTGTGCCTATCAGGGAGCGCAAGACCCACAGCCTGGTGAGGGGCTATCCTGAGACAGGCCTCATGTCACCCTTGCTTTCGGCTGACACAGGCTGAACCAGATCAGGGTCAGGGAACCAGACCAGGCTCCTATGTCCCAGGAGATCCTGCATGATGGTGACCGTCTGAGTACGCTGCCTGCCCATCACCATGGAACCAGTCTCTGCAGCCACACCTGGTGTCTGAGGCTCGGCTCCTGCCCTGCTGTACTCATCTGCCAACCCATCCACGAGGAGCCTGAATGAACTCTGGGCAAGCCGGCAGCCAAGATTCCTGCTCTTCTCCTGGCCACAGGGCCCTTGGCCCAGGACGGCTTCTGTGCATGGTGGGTGTCCAGTGGGCACGGGCTGCTCTGTGCAGGGGTGCAGGGCCCAAGCGCAGGCTCGGGGAGCCACAGTGACACCTTGGCCCTCTCTTCCCACACAAACTTCTTGATACTCCTCAAGTTGCAGTTTTCGCATCATTCCTGTGCATGGCGCTCACACGGGTCCCAGGAGGACAGACACCTGAATGGTCACTTCCCAGCCCCTGCACAGGTCTTGGCAGGCGGGAGGTGTCCAGAAACATTGTGGATGGATGGGTGGTTGGAGAAGGGCTCTGTGTGGTGTCCACCAGTCAGCAGAGCCTGGCAGAGGGTGGAAGACAAGTGCAGGCTTGCCTTCATCTCTACGGTATCTAGGTTCCAACTCAGCAGGCAGAAGCAGGTTCCTGGCCAGGGCCCTGGCCTCACTGGCTCTCAGCCGTACAATGAGAGACAACCCCCCCCTCCATGGACACACCCCAAACCCCCAACTGAGGGCAGGGTTTGGGGATGTGCCCAGGAGGTCTCAGTAATGGGGAAAACGCATTACTCCCCCTTACCCCCTAAGATTTCTTGGACTTAGCACCCCTCTTCTTTCTAGCAACCTCAGGGAATTGAAGGAGCGCGGGTGACTCTAAATTTGAGGTCCTGGGTCAAACAGTAGGTGCGGCTGGTGTGGTCGCTGCCCGGATGTGGCTTCTAAAATCGTAGGAAAAGACTTATTCTAAGCTGGCATCTTTCAGGGCACAGGTTCCTGAGCCACTTGGCCTCACATCGCAGGGCCTCGCGGAGCGGGTCCGGGCCAAGGCAGGAGCGTGAAGCTCTGGGCGAACCAGTGGGACGCCGCCGCGCGCGCTTCACCTGTCCCGGTCCAGCCGGGCCCCGCCCATTCCCTGCCGGTGCTCGGAGTCGGATCTCCCTCTTTCCGTCTGCCGGCGCGTCCTTCCGTCCCTCCCTCTTAGTCCCAACGTCAGAATTCCAGCATAAAATGGGGCGGGGGCGCCCAAGCCCGGCTGCGGCCTCGACCCTCTCGCGGCCCCACTGCAAGAGCTAGCCAAGGATGTGCTGATCCCCAAGGCCTGAGGCCACCCCCCCCACCTCAAGACAAAGACACCAGGGAGCCCGTTCGGCCAGGACGCGCCCCCCACCCCACGCCAAGCCGCAGCTTGGAGTCGGCCAGATCCCGCCCCCGCCCCTCTCGGTTCCCGAGGCCCCAACCCGCGATATTCCCGCGCCCTGGTCCAGCCCTGCTCACCGTCCACATCCCGGCACTCCCCGAAGCCGGCACGCACAGCCCCGGCGCGGCCTCGCGGGGGGCTCAGCTTGGTCCTCAGCTCCGTGAACATGGGGCCCAAGGATTCCGGGCCCGAGCACACACGCCCCTCGGCGGGCGCAAGGCGGCCGGTATGGCCGGCGGGGAACGCGCGCCGCTGCCCCGCCCCAGCCGGCCCCGCGCCTGAGCCGGTCCCCGCGCCCGGCGAGTCTGCGCGGCGAGGCACCTGCCCGTGAGCCCTGAGAGCCAGGCGCGCTCCGGGAGCTCCGAGGTGTGTCGGCGGCGCGCAGGTCTGCGTATGCAAAGGGTGTCTGCCCGGGTAAGGGGCGACCTCGCACACCTGCGCACGGCTTCAAGGACAAGTGACTCTGGGCACCGTTAGGGGGTCCAGACGTCTGGAGGGGCCTCCGAGGCAAGGAAATAAGGACGTGATCTTCCCCGCGGGGAGGGAGGAGGCAGGAGAGGAGCGTCCTGCCTGCTCCTGGGAGGGTCTGTCCACCGGGGCCCAGGGTCAATGGCCAGACCGGCCCCTCAACCATTTCCCCCCTTTCTCCTCCCTCAGCTTACGGACTCACCCCTCCCCGTTCACGCGCTCTCCAGAGCTCTCGCCCTCAAACGCGCGCTTGCTTCCCTAGACCCCCCGCCCCAACCAGGCAGGGTCTCCCCCTTCCCGCTGCGGCCCGGACTCTGGCCGCCCGGGGCCACCGGAGGCGGCCCTGAAAGCCGCTCGGCTGGGAATGGGGGGAGCGAGGAGCCCCACGGAGGCCGCAGCAGGCCGGAGGGATGTGTCGGCTCCAGGGCTCCTCGCGAGGGGCTCGGAAGGCCGGGGCGGTCGCGCGGCGGGAGGAGCGGAGGTGCACGGAGACGCGTGTCCACCCGGGGCAGGCGCACAGGCCGTCCGACCGGCACCGAGCCCGCGACACACTCGAGAGCCAGCTCCGGCGTCCGCCCGCCGCCCGCATTTACTTATCCCCGCAACTCGCCTTCCAGGGGCTGCACCTCCGCCCTCCCCGCCACGTTCAGCGTCTGGCGGCGGCGGCGGCCGAGCCTGGCCCGGAACCCGGGCCCGAGCCGCGGCTCCGCAATCTGGGCGCCGAGGGCTCGAGCCCGCACACCGGGGCCCCCGCAGACGGGTGCGCGCGCAGTCACGACACGCACACCCGCGGCAGCCGTCCACGGCCGCACAGCGGAGCGGCTCCGCCCGGACGGCTTAGGGCCAGCCCCGGGGCCAGCACAACTCCGAGGGGAGGCGAACGGCTACGCCTGATTCCGAAGGGTCCTGGGCGGCGGGGGTGCCGGGGGGGGGCACAGGTCCCGCTCGCAGGGGGTACGTGCACGCAGTACGGGCGCGCAGGGAGGACGGCGGCCCCGGGCTCAGCGCTGAGGCCCCGCAGGGTTTGCCCGCAGGCTCTGCCCCGCAGGCTTTCTCCCGGGGGCTGCAGCTCCTGCACGTCTCCAGCAGGGCCGCCCGCACCCCTCCCCGCGGGCGGGAGCCTCGCGCATGCGCCTGTCCCATCCCCTCGCCGCCGTCGCGGCCGGAAGTCGCTCTTCAGGAACTTCCGCCCGGGGACAGCAGGGTGGGCGGGGCCTCGTGCGCCCCGCGAGTTCTGCTTCCGGGTCGCGGGTGACGCTGGTCCCGCCGGCGCTTCCTGCTGAGAAACCGGGGTGGTCGGTGGTCTTCAGCCCGCGGCCGCGGCTTCCGTCCGGTCCCTTCCCGGCCCCTCGTCATCACCGGCGCCATGAACAAGAAGAAGAAGCCGTTCCTGGGCATGCCCGCGCCGCTGGGCTACGTGCCGGGGCTGGGCCGGGGGTGAGGCCTGGGGCGCGCGGCGGGGCGGGGGCGGGGGCGGGGGCGCGCGGCGGGCGGGGCTCGCTCCCCGCGCTCGTCCGGGGGAGGCCGCGCGGTGCCCCCGGGAGGAGGAGCGCGGGCGCGGCCTTGGGGCTGCGCGCCGGAGCCGAGGATGCTCGGCGTCAGCCGCCTTCGGCCTCTGGGACGCGAGTGGCGACTCCTCGGGCGGTGGCGGAGCCCGTGGGCGCCCGCGTCGGCCGAAGCGCGAGCCGTGCCCCGCCGGCGCTGCTGCCCGTCCTGCGGCGCGCAGAGAAACGCTCGGCCCCGGCAGGCCGGGTGTGCGGGGCCGGGTGTGCGGGGCCGGGTGTGCGGGGCCGGGTCTCCGGGGCCGGGCGCGCGCAGGCTACCGTAAACTGTCGAATAAATGAGCGGCCACCGTCGTTCTGTCTGTCTGGTCATTGGTTTGTTGAGGACGAGCCCCGGGCTTCCTTGGGGGGTGTGGTGTCCGCCTCTGTGGGGAACACACGGTCTCGCTTGCGGACACCGTCTTCGCCGGGGACTGCGTGCCTAAGTCCACGGCGGGGAGCCGCCGCCGTCGGGGGATGCGCTGTGGGGCCGCAGCGGCCGAGCCCCCTGGGTAGAAGAGCTGCGTTTCGGGATGCAGAAGCCTGGAGGCTCGGAGGAGCTGACGTCTCGTGTGCTGGGTAGCTGAGGAGGAAAGGCCCGCGTGGAGAGGAGGCGGGACTCGGGAAGAGTTTGTGTGAGCGGAGTGTTCGGGGAGTGGGGTCGGCGCGGCCAGAGCTGCAGCAGAGGCTGAGGCCTCCACGAGCCCTGGCCGGAGCTGGGCTGAAGCAGCCGGAAGGCCGGAGGCAGGGTGGCGGCTGGGTTCCCAGCTGTGGGGGGGTCCAGGTTTGGGGAGGGTGGACTCCGCAGAGCGTGAGGACGGATGGCGGGAGGAGGAGGGCAAGGGGGGCAGAGCTGAGGCTGCCGTGGTGCTGGGACGGCCCCGCAGCCGCCAGCTGAGACGACCCGGGGCCCTGCCGGTCGAACACAGGAAAGGGGTTCCCACGGGGCCGCCGGGGGAGATGATCCGCAGGTCGTCAGAAGTGGGAGACTGGACGTTGGGAGGAGAGAGGGCCGGTGCCCTGGTGAATCTGTTAAGGAGAGTGTGGGGCGTGCGCTCCTCAGGGTCGGTCACGAGTTTCTCACCGCGAGAGAACATGCTGGTAATGTTGGAGTTTCTGGGCGACGTTAGGGAAGGACTGTGGAGGGGAGAGCAAAGGAGCGAGGTCACCAGGTGAGTGGGTGTCTTGGGGTCTCCTGCAGTGCCACTGGCTTTACCACCCGGTCAGACATTGGGCCCGCCCGCGATGCAAATGACCCTGTGGATGACCGCCACGCGCCCCCAGGCAAGAGGACCGTCGGGGACCAGATGAAGAAAAGCCAGGCAGCCGACGACGATGACGAGGATCTGAACGACACCAACTATGATGAGGTGACTTGCAGGGCGCCCCAGCCAGGCCTCAGGACGCCGACCAGCCCCTTAACCAGTGTGCTCGGGGAGGCGGGCGCGTCTGGGGTCTCAGCCTGTCTCCAGGGTGTCTTCAGCAGAGTGGGAGAGGGGAGCAGGGAGTCGGGGAAAGAAAAGTGCATGTTCTTTCTTCGGGAGAGATGCTCTGGCCCTCGGGTTTTGTCTCGGCGGGTCCTCGATGCAATTCCGAGTGGCGTTAGTGACGACACTTGATGCGTTTTGTCTCCGCACACACTCTGACGTCACTGGGGTTTGGGCATTGAGGTCTTCTTCAGACGTGTTCCGACAGAAGTTCTGCTCAGAGATAAAGATTTTTAAAATTTCAATTTGGGAATGATTTAAAACTTCCAGGGGGATTGCAAAAATAGTATAGGCGATTCCTGCACACCCTCCACAGGCTTCTCGTCTTCTGTGACATCAGTACAGCTACTGACGTGGCAAGGTCATCTGCTCCGTAGGCCTTCCTGAATTCCACCGGTGTTTGGCTGGTGCCGTTTCTCATCCAGGACCCTGCATCACATGTACTTGTGTCTCTTAGTCTCCTCCCATTGGGTAGCCCCTCCATCTCTCATGCCCATGACACCTTTTTTTTAAAGGTTTATTTTTATTATTTTTAGAGAAAGAGAGTGCATGCGTACACACAGTTGGCAGGGACAGACGGAGAAGGAGAGAGGATCTTTTAAAATTTTTTGTTATATTAGTCACCATAAAGTACATTATTAATTTTTAACATAATGTTCCCTGATTCATTGTTTGCATATTCCTTGGACCCAGTGCTCCATGCGATCCGTGCCCTCCTTAATACCCACCACCAGGCTCACTCGTCCACCCCCCCCAACCCTCTGTTGGATTCCCAGAGTCCATAGTCCCCTCGAGCTTCCACTCCCCCTCTGGTCCTCCCCACCCCCAGCTTTTTCCCTTCCTTCTCTGAAGTCCTCCTGCTACTCCTTATGTTATGCAAATAAGCGAAACCCTATGATGATTGTTTTTCCCTGCTTGGCTTATTTCACCCAGCACAGTCTCTAGTCCCATCCGTGTTGGTGCAGATGGCAGGTGTTCATCCTTTCTGATGGCAGAGTAATATTCCTCGCATACGTGAACCACAGCTTTATCCATCTGTCTGTTGAAGGGCGTCTCAGCTCCTTCCACAGTTTGGCTCTCGTGGACATGGCTGCTACGAGCATTGCCGTGCGTGTGCCCCTTTTCCCTCCGTTGGTATCTTCGGGGCAAATACCCATAGAACGAGTGCTCGCTTGTAGGGTAGCTGTATTTTTAACGTTTTGAGGTACCTCCACGCTGTTTGGCAAAGTGGATGCACCCCCTTGCATTCCGACAGTGTGAGAGTGCTCCCCTTTTTGGGGAGAGGGAATCTTAAGCAGATCCTTAATCAGATCCCGCAGCCCGATGTGGGGCTCCATCTCATGATCCTGACAGCATGACCTGAGCCAAAATCAAGAGTCAGATGCTCGACCAGCCGAGCCACCCAGGTGCCCCTAACACACACACACACACACACACACCCGCCCTCTGGCGCATCTGTAGAACACTGGTGAGTCATTTTGCTTTCCTTCATTTGGGGTTGTCTGATTGGAAACAATTACTCAGCAAGCATTTTCTAACGAGAAGTGTTCTTTTTTTTTTTTTTTTTTTTTTTTAAAGATTTTATTTATTTATTTGACAGAGATCACAAGTAGGCAGAGAGGCAGGCAGAGAGAGAGAGAGGAGGAAGCAGGCTCCCTGCTGAGCAGAGAGCCCGATGCGGGGCTCGATCCTGCGACCCTGAGATCATGACCTGAGCTGAAGGCAGAGGCTTTAACCCACTGAACCACTCAGACACCCCGAGAAGTGTTCTTTGTTTCTGCTCGAGGGGATTGAGGGGATTGTGTTGGAGGAAAAGCTGACCCTCGGTGTTGTTTTGTGCTTAGTTTAATGGCTATGCTGGGAGTCTCTTCTCAAGTGGGCCCTATGAAAAAGACGACGAGGAAGCAGATGCTATTTATGCAGCTCTAGATAAAAGGATGGATGAAAGAAGAAAAGAAAGAAGGTAAGAGAAATTAGTGCCCTTTACACTATGATTACCCAACTTCATTTATCTGCCATTTTTAAAATACATTTTTTAAAAGAAGATTTTACTTATTTTGAGCGTGAGAGAGAACATGAGAGAGCACAAGTGAGGGAGAGGGAGGCTGAGCGGGACCCGGCGCGGGCGTGGTCCCAGGACCCTGAGATCACAAGGCAAACGCTTAACTGACTAAGTAAGCCCCCAGGTGCCCCTATTTTATTATATTATTTTATCTTATCTTATTTTATTTTAAGTGGGCTCCACACCCAGCATGGAGCCCAGTATGGGGCTCAAACTTACACCCCTGAGATCAAGACCTGAGCTGAAATCAAGAGCCAGACAGTTAACTGACTGAGCCACCCAGGTGCCCCTGTCTATTTATTTGTAAAGATTTTATTCTTTTTTATTCTTAATATTTTATTTATTTATTTGACAGAGAGACAGCGAGAGAGAAAGCACCAACAGGGGAGCAGGAGAGGGGGAAGCAGGCTTTCCGCTGAGCAGGGAGCCTGATGTGGGGCTCGATGCCCGGACCCTGGGATCATGACCTGAGCCAAAGGCAGATGCTTAACCACTGAGCCACCCAGGCGCCTCATAATTATTTTATTTTATTATATTTTTTAAAAGATTTTATTTATTTATTTGACAGACAGAGATTACAAGTAGGCAGAGAGGCAGGCGGTGGGGGCGGGGAGGAAGCAGGCTCCCCGCTGAGCGGAGAGCCCGATGTGGGACTCCATCCCAGCACCCTGGGATCATGACCTGAGCCGAAGGCAAAGGCTTTAACCCACTGAGCCACCCAGGCGCCCCAATCATTTTACTTTTAAGTAATCTATACACCTGTGGGGCTCAAACTTCCATCCCTGAGATCAAGAGTTACATGTTCTCCTGATGAGCCAGCCGGATACCCCTATATTTATCCAACTTTAAAAGATAGTCTTGCTTTGGTATATTTCAGACATGGACAAAGTTGCATAGTATGTGTGTCTGCTCAGCTCTCAGGCAACCTGGATCTCGGTTTGTGGCAGCCTCACTTGGAGAAACACCAGGCTACTGGAGAGTAATCTTAGGTACTAGAGTGGAGAGCTTAAGATCTCTGTGGCTTTCCAGAAAGGGATGGAATTTGGAGGATTATTCTGACCACAAGTGAGGATTACTGTCTTGAGATGGGTGTAGTAGTCTTGGTTAATGTGTATTAAGTAATTAGGAAGTTCAGTGAAGATGACAAATGAATATGTAAATCCTCGCAGGCAGGGCTTATGTCTTGAGAATGTCATTCCACAGATCCATGTTGGGACACACCTGTGCGGATTTAGGCTGGGCTGGTGGGGACAGACTGTAGTGAGCTGGAGGGGGCAGGCGTCCTCTGTCTTTGGGGGCCTGCTTAAGAGAAGACTATTCGCGGTGCTCATGTTTATCTGTGGGGCTCTCAGGTGGGCGTCTTGCACTGAACTTTGGTCTAGCAACAATTTTTTAAAAAGATTTTATTTACTTACTTATTTGAGCAAGAGAGCACGTGCAGAAGTGAGGGTTGAGGGGTGGGGCAGAGGGAGAGGGAGAAGCGGACTGCCCGGCGAGCAGGGAGGCCGACACAGGCCCGGTTCCAGGACTCTGAGATCGTGACCTGAGCCAAAGGCAGACATTTAACTGATTGAGCCACCCAGGGGCCCCTGAGGTTTAGCAAGTTTGTTTATTGCTGTTACCTTAGCTCCCGGAGCGGTGTTTATCTTCTCCAAGCACGTCATTCGTCCCAGTACGTTCATATTCCTGGTATTTTCCTTTTACCTTATGGGAGAAAACGTAAATCTTAATGTTAGGAACCATTAGCTGTATAGGTCACAGTAACCCACAGATTTCCTGTGAGTGCCTAGACCTGGTCTTCTATCACCAGAACACAGTAGCTCTCCATCCCTGAAGACCAGTCGCGGGGGTGATGAGACAGCCCGTTAGTTCGGCACGAGAAGCAGAGAGCTGTCTGGAGAGGCACACAGACTGCTTGGAAGCGGCAGAGGCAGTGACAGGCAGAAAGTCAGATGGGCAGCTGGGGTAGAGGGTCAGCTTTCCGGAATCTTCTTAAGGTGGCCCTACGTTTGGAATTTTGTAGAAGTTTAAAGCTATAAATACACTCACGTTCAAATCCAAGTATGTGTATCAGAGTAAGACAGCTTGTTTTTGTTTTAGTGAGTCTCCGCCTGCTTCCGTTTGGTGGATGACCGAGTAAGTGTGGTTGTGGATGTGCGTCTCGCTGCCTCCGACACAGCTGCTGAGTGCGCGGGGCTGCGCTTCTGGTGATTTAATTACGTGTAATGAAATGACTTTTTCTTAGAATGGATTTCCAGTATCTCTAACGCACACACACATTTTACTTCCTAGGGAGCAAAGGGAGAAAGAAGAAATTGAGAAATACCGTATGGAACGCCCCAAAATCCAACAGCAGTTCTCAGACCTCAAAGTAGGTGGATGGATAGCATGCACCTAACCTACTCAGCAGAGAATTGGGTAGAATTGATGAGACTTTACTAACTTTGCTTTTTTGGTCTTTATTAAATTCAGATGGCAGAGGAAGGTTCCTGCCTTTGTGTGTTTAACTTTGTGTTATGTGTGCAAAGAATGTCCCTTCTCCCTCCACTGAAAAAAAATGAGACATTTGAACTTACTTTCTTAGTAACTTTAACTCTATTTGTACATAAAGTTTTCCGCACTGTATCTTCTGGGCTTTGACAGAACAGTTTACATTTGAATGAAGTAGAGCAGATCCAACAAATTGAATTTCGAAGTGAAGTAGATCATTTCTGCATCAAAATTCTTTCTAAACCATGACAGTTTGGAGGTTAGGGGTCAAGGAGAGCATAGTTTTTCTTGTGCATATGAAATCTTGCCAGAGAATAAATGTTTTGGGGGGGCAAATGTTTCCAGAGGAAGTTAGCAGAAGTCACAGAAGAAGAGTGGCTGAGCATTCCTGAGGTCGGCGATGCTAGAAACAAGCGTCAGCGGAACCCGCGCTATGAGAAGCTGACTCCTGTTCCCGACAGTTTCTTTGCCAAACATTTGCAGACTGGAGAGAACCATACTTCAGTGGATCCCCGACAAACTGTGAGCATCGGAAGAGGAGGCAAATAGGTCTTTAGTTTGGTTAGGTGGGTGGTAGTGGGAGCCATGGGTGGTGGTAGAGTGAGTGTGTCTGTAGTTGAGAAGCTGGGCTGTGTGGAGACTGTGCGGCCCCAGGTCTGTCAGGCTACCATGGAAAGATGGCAGAGTTGATAGGATTCTTCTGCATGAAGATGCAATCCAGTGTTTTTTGTCCTCCGCTCCCACCCCCAGCAATTTGGAGGTCTTAACACACCCTATCCAGGCGGACTGAACACTCCATACCCCGGTGGGATGACACCTGGATTGATGACGCCTGGCACCGGTGACCTGGACATGAGGAAGATAGGCCAAGCACGGAACACGCTGATGGACATGAGGCTGAGCCAGGTGGGTCCTGTCACGTGACATCATCCTGCAAAGTAGGACGTTTTCTGATGGTAAAACTGATCTTCTGTCAGTGGAAAATCCATCTTTCCAAGTCCTTTATCACAAGATAGCAGACCTGTGATGATGTCGTTTCTTGTCCCATCGTAAAGATCGGCAGGACCCCGCATGCAGACGGGTGTGTGTGTCCGCCCCCAGCTCCTGCATGGGTGCGGTGTGGCCCGTGTGGCACTCCCGCCTCCCTCTTGGGGCTTGAGGACTGTTGCCACTGACAGAGGGCAGCCTGGCAGGCAGGCTGAATGAAGGCGCTGAGGACAGGCCGCGGGCCCGCTGTTGCTGAAGCTTAGTCCTTCCGGCCTTGACGCAGAAATCAAGTGCACGTGTGCGTCCACCGTGGACTGTCTCTCAGCCATAGGAAAGAGTGAGATCTTGTCATTTACAGCAGTATGGGCGGGCCCAGAAGGTGTTAGAGTGAAACTGTCAGAAAAAGTCAAGTACCATATGACGTGATTGATGAAGAAATCCACCAACCGAAAACCAGACTCTGCAACACAGAGAACAGATGGGTGGTTGCCCAGGTGGTGGAGGGCGTTTGGAAGCGGGTTAGAAAGTACTAACCTCCGCTTACAGAGCCGTCAGGGAGATGAAAAGGGCAGTGTAGGGAGTATGGTCCGCAACGTGATGTGTGGTGACCACGCTTATGGGGCGAACACCGAGTGATGTGTATGAAGCTGTCGAACCATTGTTCATTGTACGCTAATTATACTCCAGTAAAAAACGTTAGGTGCACGTAACTTCTGCCTGCACTTGAATGAATAGTTCAGTTCTCTAGAAGACCCTTTCTAATTATGACATGCACACCAGAAGCCATGAAGCCAAAGACTTTAACATTTGCTTCGGATAGGGCGCCTGGGTAGCTCAGTGCGTTAAGCCGCTGCCTTCGGCTCGGGTAGTGATCTCAGGGTCCTGGGATCGAGTCCCGCATCAGGCTCTCTGCTCGGCAGGGAGCCTGCTTCCCTCTCTCTCTCTCTCTCTCTGCCTGCCTCTCTGCCTACTTGTGGTCTCTGTCTGTCAAATAAATAAATCTTAAAAAAAAAAAATTGTTTTGGATACAAGTTAAAAACTCGTGTGTAGTAGAAAGCCCTGTAAGGTCAGACAGAGAAACGGGGAACAAGAGTGCTCGTACGCTGGACCGCCAGTGGTGGCCGTGTGCGTGAGCTCTGCGTGCACACGAGATGCCTTTGCACACACTTCCGGGATTCCCAGGGCTGCTTACTCACACCACTAGGGCATGAAGTGGGTGTGCAGTGGGAGCTTCGTGATGAATTACTTTAAGAAAAGCTTTCACCTGGACGTGGAAAGGTAGTGTAGTATTCAGCCATTACTGTTTGAGGCAGTGGGAAACTTGTACATTTTAATTGAACTTTTACTCTACTTGAATTTTTTATGGTGAGCAAACATTTTATAATAAAAACGAGTAGCTTGTAAATTTAAAAACTGCATGTTTTTATGTTCCTGGCTGTGTGCTTTGTCAGTTGGAAAGTAGTTCACTGTTTATGGGTATCATGATTTAATCTGTGATAGACTTTTTGGGTTTTTACTTTTTTTGCTATGACAGTATTTTGGTGAACCTCTCGTGATTCTATCATTTAAGTAAACATTGTTATAGTATCTTTAAAGTGGAATTAATGGATTTTTTTTTTTTTCACTTAAATACTAAATTGTCTCTTGGCATTTCAGAGTCTGCAAGTGCTGAGTTGAGGGCATCCCTTCTCTTGTCCTCATGGATCTGAGGGCAGACTCCTGTCCCCACCCCTCTAACAAGCAAGCTCGTTTTGGGTTTTGTTAGTGGTGAGGTCGAGCATCTTTCCTCGTATGTTAGTCAGTCTTTGGCAGTTCTGTGACAAGCTTTTTTTTGGTCATTTGCTCTGTCCATTTCCCTCCTAAGTTTGTTTTGATAAAACTTGCCATTTCTTTTGCATGTGTCTTCATAGCTGTTACTCTTCTAGACTTGTTTGTGCAATGTAAAAAAGAACTTCTTCATTTCTTTTAAGATTTTTTTTTAAAGATTTTATTTATTTATTTGACAGAGATCACAAGTAGGCAGAGAGGCAGGCAGAGAGAGAGGAGGAAGCAGGCTCCCCGCTGAGCAGAGAGCCTGACACGGGACTCGATCCCAGGACCCTGGGATCATGACCTGAGCTGAAGGCAGAGGCTTAACCCTCTGAGCCACCCACGCGCCCCTCTTTTAAGATTTTGTTTGATGCCAAACAAAAGGAGATGGCGAGGTAGGGAGCACAAGCAGGGGGAGCTGGAGAGGGAGAAGCCAGAGGGCTACTGCTCAGTATACCTAGAGCATGTGACTCTTGATCTAAGGGTCCTGAGTTCAAGCCCCATGTTGGGCACAGAAGTTACTTGGGGCGGGGATGGGCGGGAACAGAGCCCAGAAATATGGTCGACTGATCTAGGACAGAGGAGCAGAGGCAACGTGACAGAGCAAGGACGGCCTCTTCTGCAAACGGTGCTTTACGTCCCCGTGCAGACTCACACCCTCTGCTGCTCTGGTGACTGAGCCGGCCAGGCGCCCCTTGCTCTCTCCTCTCCCACCGCTGTGTTTGTCTAGTGTTTCAGCGTCACGCAAGCTGTCTTGGTCTCCATGGCTCTGCAGTAGGTCTTGACGTCGGGTGGCAGTAGCCCTCTGGCTTTCTGCTGCTCCGGGGTCGCCTTAGCTCTGGCAGGTCTTGGTTTCTCTGTGGAAGCGCTAGAATCAGTTTGTCGCTATCCGCAGAATGGCTTGCTGGCATCTTACTGGGATTGCGTGGGCTCTGCAGATGAGGATGGGAAGAACAGACATCTTCATGGTGTGAAGTCTTCCTGTCCAGGAACATGGACCGTCTCTTCGTTCATCTGCTGCTTTGATTTCTTTGATCAGAGTTTTGGAGATCTCGTGGAGATCCTATGTGTTTGTTAGATTAATACGTTAAGCATTTCGTGTTTTTGGTGCTAATGTAAATGATGACTGTGTTTTTAATTTCAGATTCATTTTATTCATTGTTGGTGTATAAGAAAATGGCTTTTGGGGCACTTGGGTGGCTCAGTGGGTTAAGCCGCTGCCTTCGGCTCAGGTCATGATCTCAGGGTCCTGGGATCGAGCCCCACATCGGGCTCTCTGCTCGGTGGGGAGCCTGCTTCCCCCTCTCTCTCTGCCTGCCTCTCTGCCTGCTTGTGATCTCTGTCTGTCAAATAAATAAATAAAAATCTTTTTAAAAAATGACTTTTCTATGTCCACCTTCTGTTCTGTAGCCTTACTAAAATCGTTTCTATGTTGATTCTTCGGGTTTTCGACGTCAACAGTTACCTGCAGACAGAGCTTTCTCTTTTCCACCCCAGTCTGTGCCGCTTCCTCCTCTTGTTGCCGTAGGGCCGAGCACTCTCTGCCCATGCTCGGTTTGTGGGCTTTTTGAAGTTTATTATCGTGGTGATTTTAAGACTCACAGCCGGAGGGAATGGTATAATGAATTGCTGTTTGATAATCTTTTACTTTATAATTTCTAGGTTTCACTCATTTTAAGTAGACTTAAGTATTTTTTGTGGGGTCTTTATGATTTCTTCTTTTAAAATGTATATCTTTGTCTTATAGATATGAAATTTGTGATCACAAACTGTTGTCTGAGTTCCGGTTTTCCTACTTTTACAGTGTCTATGTTCACTGGGGATCAGAATTGTGGGCGGGGTTCCGGGACCTCTGGACACGTGGTTTTGGGCATCTTTGACTCTCTGCAATGCCCTTGGCTTGGCCTGTGTTGTAGGTGTCTGACTCGGTGAGTGGGCAGACTGTGGTAGACCCCAAAGGCTACCTGACAGACTTGAACTCCATGATCCCGACCCACGGAGGGGACATCAAGTGAGTGCTCTGTGGCACCGGTGGGGTTGGGCGGGGCTCGGGTTGCCTAGAATATGTTGGATTTTATTTGAAAGATAAGCAGCCAAAATGGGATGGGGGTATTCTAAGAAATACACAGTGAAGTGGGTTTATCCTGCACTTATCTCTGTGTGCGTTGTGGGTACTGACTGTGTTGTGAATGATAGTCCGAGTCCATGTGCATGCTGAGCTAACCATGTCTTCCACTGTTAACTTCTATCACTTCAACATCAGATCTGATAGTTGCTATGTTGGTGCCTGCGTTCTGGGGCTGGGCGCGTCCTCAGCAGTGTGGCGGCCGACCCTGTCTGCTTTCTCGCCCTTGCAGTGACATCAAGAAGGCACGGCTGCTCCTCAAGTCTGTTCGGGAGACGAACCCTCATCACCCACCAGCCTGGATTGCATCAGCCCGCCTGGAAGAAGTCACCGGGAAGCTGCAAGTAGCGCGAAACCTCATCATGAAGGGGACAGAGATGTGCCCCAAGGTAAGGCCTGAGTTAGAGCATTTTCCTGGAAGGCGGCATAGTGCCAGCCCCTCGAGGGACCCTGGGTGGCTGTAGTAGGCGGGACACCCGTGGGATGTGAACTTAGGTAGACTCGCCTGTCTGCCTTTTGGTGTTGGAACTGCAGACAGTACGACAGTCAAGAGGAAAGAGGGGGAAAAGCGGGGAAAGGCTTTTCCTGCTTACTTTCACTTAGAGTGAAGGCCCACCTACGATTAGTTTAATGCCAGGATAACCTTAACAAGAAGGCTAAATTGGTCAGCTTTTCTGGCCCACCTAATGTAAGAAACGTGAAGATTAATGTAAGTCTTAGGAGACCATTCCAGCACTTTTTTGGGAGGTAGAGTGACTAGATAAGCTTTGAAAAGTGCTCTGATAACCTCTAAAGGCCCCTCTCTGTTGTGCAGCCTGGGGTGCCCTTGGCAGTGGAAGATACCCTCTCCGAATACTTATGCCAGGACATCGGGCCTCAGTGAGGACTTCCCAGGGCATTGCACAGCCGTGTGCTGATAGGTTTCTGTTTTGTCATTGGTTGACCTGTCACCCTGAAGCACAGTCTGTGTGCTTCTCTCATGGTGCTGTTGTGTGTCTCCCCGACTTGGGGACACAGAGGTGCTGTAGCCGCAGTGCCAAGTAGTGACATTACCGGGGTCTCTGGTGCAGGTGTACGCGAGGCCAAGCTGGCGGGCTTTGGTGTGATTGTAAACCTGGAAACATGGTCCGACGAGCCCGCCCCGTCCCTGAGGCTCAGTCTCAGCCTCCACCTCGCACCTCCACTTCCTGTTCCTTTGTTTTGCCCCACAGAGTGAAGATGTCTGGCTGGAAGCAGCCAGGTTGCAGCCTGGGGACACAGCCAAAGCTGTGGTGGCCCAAGCTGTCCGTCACCTCCCACAGTCTGTTAGGATCTACATCAGAGCAGCAGAGCTGGAAACGGACATTCGTGCCAAGAAGCGGGTTCTTCGGAAAGGTGAGCCTCCGTGGGGACGGCGTCAGCGGCAGGTGCCTCTGGGGCTGTGGTCCCCAGACGTCTAGTCCCCAGGACCGTGTAGTAGATGGTGCTCTCGAGTTCGTTCTAGAGCAGATGGGGGGGAGAGGGTCGACGAGGAGGAAACCTGTGCAGATGGCGTATTCTGCTTGGACTTGGGGTGTGGGTCAGATAAGGTACATCGTGTGGGATAGGGGGCAGTTTCCAGTGAGGGCTCCAGCTCTCGTTTGTAAGTTGTGTGTTTGAGTAAAACATTAGAGGGGTATGACATCTGGCCATGCGCGTGTTTTCACACATGGTTTCTTTGTTGGACAGAGGCCAGGCGGAGTCCCCCTTGCGTGTGACCCTGACCGTGTGTGCTTGTGTGCATTCGTTCAAGCGTGTGTTTCTCTCCTGGGTCTGGTTTCCTGATTGCAGCCCTATGACCCATTAAATACTCAGAGCCAGTCTCTTAAAATGCGGCCAGGAACAGAAAGTTAGCACGGTCTTGGTTTATAGAAATCATCTTATATTGGGTCACCTGGATGGCTCGGTCAGTTGGGCATCCAACTTCTGGTTTTGACTCAGGTCATGATCTCGTGATCGTGGGGTCCAGCCCTGCCGTGCGTGGGGAGTCTGCCTCAGATTCGTTCTTCCTCTCTGTTTGTTTCCTCTCTCCCTCCTTCTCTCTCTCTCGAGTAGATAAATTAATAAAATCTTAAAAAGGAACGAAATCAACTTCTCTTTTTTCAGTCAGAAAAATAGTTCTTTAATGACAAACACATTAAATTCTGGGTAATTAGCATTATTTATTTAGGAAAGCTCTCCTGAGTCTCGCCTGCCACAGTCTCATGATGAATGGTCAGCATGTCTTTGGGGCCACGCCTTTTTCACCACCAGATTACCTGGGTTCATGTCCAGCTGGCTTCACATTTGGAGAGGGGAGTGGGCTCGGAGGGGGGCTGTGAGCAGTGTTGAGTGATGACTTTTCCAGGACGTCCCAGATCTCTGGGGCAGTGGCTGTCCTGGCTCTGTTTCCGTTAGAGAGCCGTGTTGAGGTAGAAAGAACCCCGAGTCCCCGAGCCAGCCTCTGTCCCTGCCCCTGTCCTTAGAGTACTTCTAGAAACAGCATTCTTTTTTCAGGTGCCTGGGGCAAAGCCAGGTGCTGCCTCATTTAGTGCTTCACTTAGTTCTTGGTGAAAACAGCTACTTCCAGCAGTGACTTAGGACGCCCTGCCAGCCCTTAGTCGCTGGCATGTGAGCTCCAGGTCTCAGTTGGATGCTGCTGACATCTTAGTCCTTTGTTGGGAGAACTTGAGCTTGGGATGCTAGTTTGACACCTGAAGAGGCTGAGTGACCTTGAGCAGGAAACCTGACCTCTAAGCTGCAGTGTCCTTACCTATAATGGCACACATGGGCCTGTGGCTGGACCATTGGCTGCTTCCTGTCAGTTCACCTCACCACAATAAGGCACGAAGCTCTGTGTTACTCTGTAATTAATACAGTCCTCTAAAAGGGAGGTTATTTTACCTCCAAACCCCGTATTGTGGTGTGCAAAGCATAGCAGCCTCCAGCAGCTCTCGGTGTTGGGTCACCGTGAGCACACAGCACCTGAGTGTCTTCCCTGCCAGGGCGGGGGTGGGGGGGGCTGGAGGTCGTGGCTGAGCCCCTCCTCTGCTGGCAGGTAGATCTGGTTCAGACTGGTCCTTCCCATCTGGGCTGCCCCTTCCGCACCAGTGCGTGGACCCTGTCCAGGTAGCCTTGCAACATGGTAGCTGCCTCCCGAAAGACTCTGGGTCGGCGCTGGGCACGAGCTGGGTCGGCGCTGGGTTGGCCAGCAGCACCGGGCTGTACCTTCAGTGCTGGGATTGCCGAGGGGTCACCAGCACAGGAGTTCCCACTGTTTCCGGAAAAGTGGAGACACAGGTTCCTTGGTGTCATACCCATCTCTGGGTGAAGTTAGTGACTCTGTAAGTTCCGTCCCACGGGCACGTTCTGTACCCTGGAGGCTGAATTCCGGAGTTTACTTCCATTGATAACCCCGTGTTCGCAGAGAAGGAAGGTAGAGGCGGAGTCGGGAACACGCGTCTGCAGAAGCAGCAGGACACGGGCAGTCCTGAGCCCTCGTTTCTCTGGCCGTTCCTGGGCCGGCGGTTGGCACCTTCTGCTAGCCCCTACCTGATCAGGGCTCTGTCCGTGGACCGGGGGCTCAGACTATTGTTCCTGCACGGGCTCTGTCCTCAGTGCTCTTGCTTTCTTGGGCTGCTGCACTGTGTGAACTAACCCTTAGGAGTGGGAATCTGGAGCCAGTGCTTGGGACTCTCTGGGCTCTCGTCCCCCAGGACACCGTGGCAGCTCAGCCTCAGAGAGTCCAGACCCCGCTCTCCAGCCAGGGCCGGTGCACTGGCGTCAGAAGACGGAGAGGCGGGCGCCTGCCTCTGCGTTCAGTGTGGCACCGCCGGGGCTCTGCGCCGCAGGGGGCGAATCTTCCCTGACAGCAGAGCTCCCAGGTCAACACAGAGGCGGGAGCCAGCTCTCCCACTGGGTTCTGCTGTGTGGCCTGGGGAGCGCTTGGGTGGCACTGCTTTTTCCCCGACCTGTGTGAACCACCACTGTAGGGTTTTGTTTTGTTTTGGCGTCCTGTAAGGTCGAGGCCCGTTGCTTCAGGGTGTTTCTCCGGCGGTGTTCTGACTGCTCAGTGCTGTCCTACTGTTCTGCTAGGCCTTGGCTCCACATGATGGGGCTGTGGAAGGCCAGGCCCTCCGATGGCCGGAACCCTTTGCTGCACATCTTCTGTGTGAGGAAAGTTTCTTGAACACATGATGGGGGTGTGGTGCTGGCTGAGGTCTGTAGGCAGGGAAGGCGCCAACCCAGGAAGAGCTGGGCCCTGCCCCTCCAGGTGGAATGGGTCCAGGATATCAGCCTAGTCCGGGGACTGACTAGGGAACAATTCTCTGGGCAGGGACTTGGCTCAGCGGCATCATTGGGTCACCCTTGGGAGGATTCCATGAACCCCGAGTGGCCCTTGTGGTCCTGCTCCGTGTGCACAGCCCCATGGCACGGGTGGGGGCCACGTGTGCCCTGAGGCCCGGCAGCTGCTGGGGCCGGAGAGGGAGGCTTGGCGTATCACATCCTGGCTTCATCCAGGTGTCCTCAGAGGCCCTGTTCTGTCCCTGATTTCATGCGAGAAACTTTGTGGGTCTACAGGCTCTGCATTATTAAATCTTAGGTCTGTTTTCCACATGCTTGGCCCTTGCGTTTTTGAGAAATAGGAGCCCTTTGGGGTCTGCCTTAGAGGTGCTCTGGCTTCCTGATGGTGACCTAAGCTGGGCTGTTCTCTGTCCGCCCACCCCCGCCAGGGGCTCACTAGGGGGCCTGGCCTCGCTCTCCCTAAGGCTCACGTTGCAGAGCTCTGTGTTTATCTGCCTTTTGGGGGCTTTTTGGTGAATTGTGTGTGAAGAAAGGGCTCTGTTGCTTAAACCAAGGTTTGGAAGTTTCTGGATTGCAGAAAGTGGTAGCTTTTCGGGGTGTCTGTCCCCCTTCCCTGATGTTCCTCCATATGCTGGCTGCCTCTGGGCCACCAAGGGAATCCACCTGCTTGGCTGCCGTCAGCATGATGTCACCACACAGTGCACCTCGGGGACCGTGAAGGAGCTGGTGCCCAGCCAGCCCTCCGATGCACGCCACCCTGGAGAGATGCATATCCCAGGGCCACTTCTGTTTTCTTTTCCTGTGATTTCTACACACTCCCACACAACCTGCCTGGCCTTCACGTGAAGGGGGTTGCCTTCTTGTGGTTGCGTGGCTTTGTTTTGTGACATTGAGTTTCAAGCCTGAGTGGGAGCAGAGACATTGCACAGCCCCTGTGTCACCTCCTGTCGCCTGCTGTGCCTCCGCCTTGGTTACGATTCAGGGTGTTCCGCTTTGGTCTTGGTTGTGTCTGCCCCACATGTGAGGGGACCCGTATAAAGGGCAGGTGGACAGCCTGGCCCGGTGCCAAGGAAGGGGTCTTCTGACCCTGCTGGCCGGAGTGTCCTCTGGGACTTGAGCGTCTTGCATCTGCTTCTGCTTTTCTGTGACCTGGTTTCTTGTCGGACCTTTCCTAGCCCTTGAACATGTTCCAAACTCCGTCCGCTTGTGGAAGGCGGCCGTTGAGCTCGAGGAGCCCGAAGATGCTAGAATCATGCTCAGCCGCGCCGTGGAGTGCTGCCCCACCAGCGTGGAGGTGAGTCTGCGGGCCCTGCCCGAGTCCGAGTGCGGCATCCACAGTGGCATCAGCGGAGCACTGAACTGTGATTTCTGGTCCCGTGAGGCAGCGGGAAGTCACAGGAGGCCATCGTGAAACACAGCTGCCCAGCACAGTGACCGGCTGGCTTTGGCCCGTCGCGCTTCTGGTGGACGTGCAGAATGGAAGCTTAGCCTCTCTCGGGCCACTCCAGAGCTCTCTGTGCGGAGCAGTCTTTTTCAGGGGCCAGTCCCACGTCAACTCAGTTTGTAAGTGGGACCTGAACAGTGGAGGTGAATAGGAAATACCGATCGATCTTTCTCTCATCCCAGCATGAGCTTGGCTCGTTGCCTCAAAGCTGGTTGGATTTCTTTCTTTTTTTCTTTTCTTTTTTTTTTAATTTTTAAATTTTTTTTTTTTTTTTTTTAAAGATTTTATTTATTTATTTGACAGAGAGAAATTACAAGTACACTGAGAGGCAGGCAGAGAGAGAGAGAGAGAGAGGAGGAAGCAGGCTCCCTGCTGAGCAGAGAGCCTGATGCGGGACTCGATCCCAGGACCCTGAGATCATGACCTGAGCCGAAGGCAGTGGCTTAACCCACTGAGCCACCCAGGCGCCCCTTAATTTTTAAATTTTATTTATTTATTTTTAAGATTTTATTTATTTGGGCTCCTGGGTGGCTCAGTGGGTTAAAGCCTCTGCCTTCGGCTCAGGTCATGATCCCAGGGTCCTGGGATCGAGCCCCGCATTGGGCTCTCTGCTCTGCAGGGAGCCTGCTTCCTCCTCTCTCTGCCTGCCTCTCTGCCTACTTCTTATCTCTGTCAAATAAATAAATGAAATCTTTTAAAAAAAAGAGAGATTTTATTTATTTATTTGACAGAGAGAGAGAGAGAGACACCACAATAGGCAGAGAGGCAGACAGAGGGCGGGGCGGGGGAGCAGACTCCCCGCTGAGCAGAGAGCCCAATGGGGGGCTCGATCCCAGGACCCTGAGATCATAACCTGAGCCGAAGGCAGAGGCTTTACCCACTGAGCCACGCAGGCGCCCCGGGTTGGATTTCTTTAGTTTCAAACATTCAGGTTCACGACATTCTGTGCAGTGATTTTTAGAGTTGGTTTTATGATATCCATTATGTCCTTAATTATCCTCAGAGGTATTGTGAAATTCTCCAAGCAAAATTAATCTTTATTTATGTAAAAGTGAATAGAGCCCATACACATTTTTGGTGATGAGACGTTGCAGAATCAACAGCTAGGGAGTTCAACCCCAGAACGCTGAACACCCCTGTGTCCTTGTGAAGTCAGCAGTCGCGTCCTGCTTCTGCTCTGTCCAGCACCTGGAGTGGGTCTGCCGTGCTGTGTACGGGTAACCAACTGCTGTCTGAAACCTGTGACTGAGAATCTGTCAACGTCTCGTGTTCACCAGAGTCACTAAGTCAGAAACATAGCGAACAGTTACCAGAGCAGTGAAAATGTGGTACACATTTGTGGATTCTGTTGAAAGGATCCACGAGAGCTGTTAGAAAGGGGCACCCGGGTGGTTCAGTCGGTTAACTGTCCGACTCTTGGTTTCAGCTCAGGTCATGATTTCAGGGTCACGAGATTGAGCCCCACGTTGGGCTCTGTGCTCGGCGTGGAGTCTGCTTGAGGTTTTCCCTTCTCCTTCTGCCCCTCCCGCCCTACTTTCTTTCTTGCTGCTCTCAAGTAAGTAAGATCTAAAAGAAAGGGAAGGAAGGAAGGATTTTGTGGAAGTGCTGTGGGCCAGTGGTCGGTTCACCATTTGATCTGGCGGTTGTGCTGAGTACTGTCCTCTCATTTGCTGGTGTTCCGTCCACACAGCTGTGGCTCGCTCTGGCGAGGCTAGAGACCTATGAGAACGCCCGCAAGGTCTTGAATAAGGCCCGTGAGAACATCCCTACTGACCGCCACATCTGGATCACGGCCGCCAAGCTGGAGGAGGCCAACGGGAACACGCAGATGGTAGAGAAGATCATTGACCGAGCCATCACCTCTCTGCGGGCCAACGGCGTGGAGATCAACCGTGAGCAGTGGATCCAGGTGAGGTCAGGCGGTGGGGGTCCCCCCTGCGAGCAGGTGTCCTGGTGTCTGCTTTGAAAATGCACGTTGGGTTCTCTCCTAGGGTAGGGGCTGCTGGATAGTACCTGAGGGTTTGCATGCTGGGGAAGCAGGCATGTGTGGCTTTTCCTTATGTGAGCATGACCTTGGTTTTGGTAGAGTTGGCACTTTGATTACATCTTGGGGTTGGATGCTCTAAAGAATTTTCTGTGTATGGGCACTGGGGAGTAGTACCACTTTGCGAGTAGAAATAATACAATGTAAGGAGAACAATAGGCCCGTGGCTAGTGTCTGGAGATCTTCTGATCCAGCCTCCAGGACAGGTGACCTTTCCTGCCTTCCACTTGCACCCTGTGAGCTCTCTGGGCCTGGGCCCCCCGTCTCCTGGGGGGGGCCCTGCCTGAAGTATAGTCCGCCGAGGGCAAAGTGCTTCTTCACAGTGATCTGCTCCCTTCCACCATGAAGGGCCCTACAGAGCAAGGCTCCTTGCTTCACCTACTGCCCCTTGGCCATGGGAAGATGGTCTCAGGCCTCCTGCACCCCGCCACACATCGGATTACCATTCTCGGAACAGCCCCCAAGCTGAACTGTTCCCATTGGGGGCAGGAGGGCCTCAAGTGGTGCTGCTGTATTCCTGGGGTCCCTTTGGATCAGAGCCCCTACTCTTTCCTCTTTCTCTTATGGGTATTAAGCCACTTGGCCCCTTTCTGTGTTTAGGCAACTTTTTTTTTTTTTATCCTGAATGCAAGGCCTTGCATGTTCCTCTAAAATTTAATCATTGAGATTCAGCCCCTTGATGTGTTTGGTGTTTTTAGCCGCGTGGTTACCCGTGGTTACGTGTGGTTACGCGTGGTTATGGTTTTGATGCCTCCTCCCTTTGTGCAGACCCACCTGTCCAGCCAGTGTCTTCTTTCTTCTGCTGAGACTGGTGCTTCTTGCCCTGCAGGTCCGATGGTAGATTCTTCCAGCTCTTACGAGGTCATCTTTGTTTTTGAAAGATATTTTCCCTGGGTATAGAATTTAGGTTGACATTCCTTTTTTTGGAGTACTTCAGAGGTACACCTCTGCTGTCTTCTCTGTTATTTCCCAGAAGAACTCCCTCATCTTGGGGCGCCTGGGGGGCTCAGTCAGTGAAGCGTCTGCCTTCGGCTCGGGTCATGATCTCAGGGTCCTGGAATTGAGCCCTGCATCGGGCTCCCTGCTCAGCGGGGAGCCTGCTTCTCCCTCTGCCTCCACGCGCCCTGCTTGTGTTCCTTTTTGTCAAATAAATAAATAAAATCTTTTTTTGTTCTTTAAGATTTTATTTGTTTATTTGACAGAGATCACAAGTAGGCAGAGAGGCAGGCAGAGAGAGGGGGGAAGCAGGCTCTCTGCTCAGCATTTGCGGGGCTTGATGCGGGGCTTGATCCCAGGACCCTGAGATCACGACCTGAGCCGAAGGCAGAGGCTTTCACCCATTGAGCCACCCAGGCGCCCCTGTAAGTGGAATTTTAATGTCATTTTTAGTTAGTTCATTGTTGGTGTATGGAAATATGGTCACTTTCTGAATATTGAGCTTATATTCTATAACCTTGATGAAATTTAAATCATAATAGATTTCATGGATTCTCTAGGATTTTCTATATACGAGGTGATGCCATCTGCCTATATAATCTCACTTCTTCCTGCCTGCGCACCCTCCCCGCCCCCACCCCTGCGATTCTGAATGCCTTTTTGTTTCTTGTCTAATTGTCTTGGGTTAGAACCTCTGGTGAAGTGTTGACCTCAGGTGGGGACAGCCAACATCTTTGTCTCCTTCCTGATCTTAGGAGGAAGTATCTAGGTTCTCCAGTTGAATATCGTGTTGGTTCTGGAGCTCATTGATGCTCTGGTCATGTTTTAAAGACTTATTCTTTTTCCTCACCATTTTATTTTGGATCACTTCTGTGGGTTTGTTCTCAAAGTGTGAGCTGCTGTTCATCTTGTTTAGGGGGGTTTCCACCTCAGATCTTGTCTTTTTCATTTTTAGGAATTTAATTTTGGTCTTTTAAAAATGTCTCTCCCAGGGCGCCTGGGTGGCTCAGTCAGCTGAGTGTCCAACTCTTGGCTTCAGCTCAGGTGAGGATCTCAGGGTCCTGGGATCAAGTCCCACCTCGGGCTCGTGCTCAGCGCGGGGTCGGCCTGATTTTCCCTCTCCCTTCGCCCCTCCTCCCACTTGGGCTCTCTCTCTCATGTTCTCTCTTCCTAAAAATAACAAATCCTTTAAAAAACCTGTTTCTCATTTTTAACATGAAATGTTAGATTTTTTTGCTGCTTCTGCTTGATGTTTTGAGCACATGGAATGCAGTGATCTCAGCTGTTTTAGTGCCCTAGTCTCCGGACTCTTGACGCCTCTGTCAGGCTGGGATCGATTCTGTTGGATACATTTCCTTTCATTCCAAGTTGCGTTTTCTTGTTTCTTTGTATGACTGGTGATCTTTGATTTGTTGCCAGACACGGTGAGTTTTCCCTTGGTGGGTGCTAGGCATCTTGGCACCCTGTAAATGCCCTAGACTCCTCTGTTGGAGTGCAGCTGTGTTTCTGGACCTTTGACCCTTTGGCTTTTGCTTCGGAGCTTTGCTGGTTTGAGCCCCAGCAGTAGTGGGTTTGGGACAGTCAGGGATAGTCGGCCAATGGAGGTCTGTGCACTCTCTGTGCACTCTGCCCAGTGACCTGTTTCTCCTGGGGGTTTCCGGTCTGGCTGGTGGAAACAGGCACTGTTCCTGGTTCCGTGTGATCTCCGAGGGTTGCGCTGATCCTCGGGGGTTCTTTCCAAGCACTCATGCTGTGTTGGCGCTCCGTGAACGCTCCCGGGCGGCCCTCTGCAGAGCCCCGCGCCAGCGTCCTCCCCTGCGCCTCCTCTCTGGTGCTTGGTCCTGTGTACTGGTTGCTCCTTGCGCTTCTGGGGCTGGGCTCTGCCTCCTCCACCGGCGCTGCCTGGGTTCCCCTCCCTGCACTGTGGCCTGGATGGCCTCTGGGCTGTGTGCTGGAGCCACAGGGGCTCCTCTGGTCTGTTCCTGGGTCTCAGCCCTCACACCCCTTTGCTACCCACACCCAGTGTCTCAGCAACCCCCATTTCAGGATATTGTCTGGGGCGGTGGTTGTCTCAGGAGCAGGGAGTTCAGCTGGGTCAGCAGAGTCTCCGGTCCTCTGAGGGCTTTTGGAGGCTGCTGGTGCCCCTGCCAGGGCGTGCCGCTCCAGCTCTCTGAGGCCTTCTTGGTCTCCCTTGAGCCCTGGGAACGTGTTGCACAGGGTAGAGCTGAGAGTCCTGTGTTCCCAGAGATGCCCACCTGTCAGTTCCCGGTCCTAGCCCCCCTTTAGGGGTGTGTTTGCTTGGCCACAGCACGTCTATTTCTTCTGCCATCTGTGTTTCCATGTGGCCAGGACGGGCGATTACAAGAGGTGACCATGGCTGTCCCCCCCCCCCCCCCGCCTCGCTGGCTCTCAGACCGGCCTCCTGCAAACCCTTCGTTAGTGACCATGGCTGTCCCTCCCCCCCCGCTGGCTCTCAGACCGGCCTCCTGCAAACCCTTTGTTAGGACACAGCCAGTGCAGTAAACAGCAGCATGAGCTGGAATTTTTTTAAACTTTCTTCAGATTTCATGTTTTGCTTCTACTTGCTTCTACTAAAATGTGATGAAAAGGGTCTGTCTGAACGTAGGATGGTTTTACTGCAGTCGTTTTAAGGTCAGTACTCACTTCAGCGTGTGCTGTCCTGCCGAGTATGTGGCTCTCAGGTGTTTCAAGTCCTGAGCAAGTCCCCGTTTACTGCGCACCATGGTGTGCCGGACTCTGCTGAACGCGTCGCCCCTTGCCTTTGTGCTTCCGGTTGCCCGTTGTGTGCAGAGCCCGGCCCAGGCCCACCACCTGCTGCGGCCAGGAGCCTCCCCGGCAGCTCCGGTCCAGCCCGCCTGCGCCCTCCAGCCGTGTCTGTGTGTCGTCCTTCTGTCTAGAGGCGCCTCTCCTTCCGCCTCCTCTACTGCTCTCCTCCTCTCGTAGCCTAGATCTCCTGGTAGTTTGGCCCTCAGCCCCCTTTTGAGACTTTTCTGTGCTTGCTCCTGTGGTGGTCTCCTCTTCCCGCATTGTCAGGAGCACGACTTCCACGCCAGGATCCCCCACATGTGGACTGTGCTCTGGGCGTTCCCCGTGTTCTGGATCATTCCCCTGCTGCCCTGCGTCCCCCCGGAACATGGGACAATACCGCAGCCTGGGGTGTCTGGGAGCATCCCCTTCTTCACCCACAAACTCTGCCAGTCCCGGCCGAGGTCACCGTGGTGAGCAGTTTGCGTCGGCCTTCCCGTCTGTCCCTGGTCCGGGTACTGCTTGTCACCCGCTGCGGCCGTCCTCGGCCAGGCACAGCCTCCTCTGGACGTGGCGGTGATTCCCGAGGCCCATCCCTGCTGATGCTGCACACCACAGTCAGGGCCGTCCTTTTATTTTTTAATTTTTTCCGAAGATCTTATTTGTTTGGGAGGGAGAGAGGACACCAGCATCCAAGGAGCGGGGCTGAGGCGGAGGCGGAGCCCCCGCTGAGCAGGGAGCTCGGGGCGGGACTCGATCCTAGGACCTTGGGGTCAGGACCGAGCCGAAGACAGTCCCCCAACCAGCTGAGTCACCCAGGCGCCCTTGGGGCGGTCCTTTTAAAATAAGATCGATCATGTAACTCATTCCCCAGTTTAAAAGTCGCTGGGTGCCTCCCTGCCGCTGCAGTAGAACCCAGAGCTCTTGTTGTGGCCTGCGGGCCTGGGGTTGGGGCTCGGGGCCATCGCCCCACTAACGTGCCACAAGGCTGCCTTGCTCACTACTGGCCTGCCCATGCTTTCTCCTCAGGTCTTTGCCGCTGGCTCTGCTCTCTGCTTGAGGCCGTAGGGCCCCAGGGACCTCCAGGTGGGGCTTCTGTGGCCCCTTTCACATAGAGGTCTGACCACGGTCACCTCTGGGTCAGGACGTCCAGCATGTCTCCTGCACCGTTTCCCTGACCATGTATCGTAAATCTCTTGTCAGGAGGTAGAAGAGGGTGGTTTCTACCCTTTCCTGTTGCAAAGAGTGCTATGAAAGTGTCCCGCTATGGAGGCGGTTTTGCACATATGGAAACATATTTTTAAGAGGAATTACTTAAAGTGGCATTGCTAGGTCAATGTATATACTTTTTTTTTTTTTTTTAATGATTTTATTTATTCATTTGACAGAGTGAGAGATCACAAGTAGGCAGAGGGAGAGAGGAGGAAGCAGGCTCCCTCTCCCGAGCAGAGAGCCCGTTGCAGGGCTCAATCCCAGGACCCTGGGATCATGACCTGAGCCAAAGGCAGAGGCTTAACCCGCTGAGCTGCCCAGGCACACCTGTACTACTTACTTTGATGGCGAACATGAAATTGCCCTCTGGGGGCTGTCCATGTGCACTCCTCAGTCGTGTGGGAGTGTCTGTGTCCCCACCTCAGCCATACACGTGTTGGCATGCGTTTTTGTGTTGCTGATGTGATGTGTATAAAATGGTACTTAAGAAAAATAGGGGGGCGCCTGGGTGGCTCAGTGGGTTAAGCCTCTGCCTTCTGGCTCAGGTCATGATCCCAGGGTCCTGGGATCGAGCCCCGCATCAGGCTCTCTGCTCAGCGGGGAGGCTGCTTCCCCCTCTCTCTCTGCCTGCCTCTCTGCCTGCTTGTGATCTCTGTCCGTCAGATAAATAAATAAAATCTAAAAAAAAATAAAATAATAAGAACAGCTTCTTCTCTCATGTTTAAAAGTCACTTATAGTTTTGTTTTCTGGAGAACTGTGTGTTTCATGTCCTTTGACCGATTGCATTTTGGTCCTTCCCTGGCTGATGTACAAGAGGCTTCAGTGACATTTCTGCGTCTCAGCTGTAGACCCACAGCTGTGCTGTCTGCACGTCCTGAGACCTGCTTCCCAAAGTCCAGTCCTGGGGCCACCCGCCCGCCTGCCTGATGGGTCCCTCTGGGTTTCTCTCTTAGCATCCGTGTGCCAGGCTCTCCCCCTCACACCCCCGTCTGTTCTGGTTAGACCGTTTCTTTCTTTTGTCCATTTTGAATCCTGAGTTCAGACCAGCAGACACAAATGTTAGTGAGCTCGTCTTGATTCCTCTTCCTTGGGAAGTTTCTTTTCTTTGTAAGAACCTGCCAGCCCCTGAGCCATCCGCTACGGTACTTCGTACACAGTAGGTGCTCACGTAATGTTTGTTGAGCAGATAGAGGAGCTTTGGCAAGTCCTCGGGTATTTGGCGCTTATCTGCTGGGTGGCAGGGGCGGGTACGCGGTGACTGAGCAGACCCTGGTGGCTGGGCTGTGGCAGTCTGGCAGGCATCGGAGTCTTGTGCGCACCTGCCCGCCCGCACTGCGGAGGCCCTCTGGGTCCTCCGCCCGCAGGCTAGCACGCCCCCTCATCCTCGTCGGGCACCTGTGGCTCTGGGCTACCGCTCTGTGTCCCTCTTTCAGGACGCCGAGGAGTGCGACAAGGCTGGGAGTGTGGCCACCTGCCAGGCCGTCATGCGCGCTGTGATTGGCATTGGGATCGAGGAGGAAGACCGGAAGCACACGTGGATGGAAGATGCTGACAGCGTGAGTCCTGCTCCCAGCCGGGGCCGTGTGTGGGGCGCGGGCCGCCAAGAGTGCTTCTGAGCTGCTGACGTTTGAGTGTAGCTGCGGCTGTAGGAATCGAGTTTTCTCTTCCCCCGGCTCTGCCTGGGAGCCACTCTTCGCACACCTCCGACGTGCAGCCGTCTGGGCGGGCAGACGCTGTGCCGCAAAGAGCTGGTGTGGAGCGGGAGCCCGCAGAGCTCTCACCGCTGTCTCCCGTCCCCTGCGCCGTGGCTTCTGTTGTAGACTGCAGCTCGGAGAACAGTTGGCATAAGGAACTCTCGCCTGCTTTGAGATTCTTTCCTTAGAATAGGCTTCCAGAGAAGAGAGCATGGGGTCAAAATCAATATACATTTTAGGTACTTCGTGCCTTAATTGTGGCTTCCTTATTTTTTACCCTGTTACTTTGAAATAATTTTAGATTTACAGGGAAGTCACGAAACTGTCCGAAGAATTCTTACATGCCCTTCACGCAGACTCCCCCACATTTGACCACTTTGCCATGTCTGCCTTCTCCAGCCATACTCACACACCCACATCTCCCGAGTATGTGAGAGCGTGCTGCAGAGGCCGTGGCCCCTTTCCTCTAAGTCCAGTGTGTGCTAGAGGATGTTTTCTCACACAGTCTCAGCACAACTGGCAGAATCGAAATCATGTGGGTATCGTACAGTTAAGTAGTTTGCAGACCTTCTCCAAATGTCATCCATCGCCCTCCTGGGCGTCCTGTTAGCAGAAGGAAAGGCCCCGCTGTGCTGTGGCATGGTAGCTGCCCAGGGGGACGCCGTCAGGCCTCCAAGGCCCGATACCTGCAGGGGGCTCTGGTCTGCCTTTGTTTCTCATGAGACTGGCTTTTGTCGGGACAGGCCAGTGACGCCGTGGAGTGCCCCTGATGTAGGTCTCCGTGACGTTTCCGCACTGTGGGGTTGAGGCTTGCATCTCGGCAGGACGTTGGGTCCTCCTGGCCGTGTTGGAAGGTTAGGTGCCCCTTCAGCGCCAGCCAGCTCAAGTGGCGTCTGTCAGATTTCTCCACTGGAAGGTTGCTCTTCTTGTCCTTTGTAATTAATAGGTGCTTTGTGGGGAGACACTCTGAGACTAAACTTCCTGTTTCTTGTCAAACTTTGACCTACTAGTTTGTAGGTCCGTTAATGAGGTTTTCGTCCTGTATTGGTTACTACTGTGGTATTTGCCAAGCGGTGCTTTTCTAAGTAGTGTGTCTTCTACATAGCGTTAGTGTTTATCCGTTGGAATTCTGCGGTCAGGAAGAGCTTTCCTCTGCTCCAGGTTCACTGGGTATTTGCTCCCTTACGTTAGCAGAGACGAAGGATCCTGGCTCCGTTCTGCGGCTTTGCCCTGCCTGCTGGCCTCCCCTGTGTGGAGCTCACCTAACCGCCTCTCGAAGGCTATGCGTGCCTTGACCCCGAGCACAGGGGCCGGCCGCGACGTCCTTTTCTGGGGCCTGTGACCGACGTACGGACTTGTGCACAGTGAATACACTCTTGGTTCTTTAGCGAGTGCAAGACACAGGCCAACGATGATTTTTAAATGCTTCTCACGATGGAACAGTCAAGACGCAAAGTAGAAAGAACCCCATAACACACACGTTCAGTCTGTGCATTGGAGGAAAACCCTGAACGGCGCAAGAGAGTCCCAGTCCCTGGTGGTTGAGCTCCTTTTTATCCTGCGTGTGGCGTCAAACGCTCCACTTCCTTTGATTTTCCGTGTTGTCCTTGACAGCATCAGAGGCCCAGGGAGTCCGGGGTGGGGGACGTCGCCCTGCGGATGTCGGACTGTGAGAGCAGAAGCCCACGAGCCGCTGCAGACTTCTCTTTGTTGGCTCTTGTTTGTGTCCCGGAGCGAGCACAGCTGTCACAGGGCCGCGGGCTTCCGGAGGGAGAGTGGAGTCTCTGTGTTCGAAGCTCCGAGCGTTTTCCTGGTACTCCACCCCTCGGGGACTGGCCCAGGTCACCCACACCCAGGACCCTGGGCAGGTTGTCACGTGATCCTGGCGGCTGAACTAACTGCCCTCAGGATCTTGGTCAGAAGCCACAGGGAGGGGTGTAGACCCGTCTGTGTGGGGTCTCACCCTCACTTTTCCAGGCGCTGCTGGTCAGGACATGCCCAAGACAGGGCCCTTCCTGGTTTCTGTGGTGGTTGAGTCAGATTGAGGCCATGTGGCCAAGGAGCAACCCGGTCTGAACAAGGAGGTCTTAGCTGTGTCCCTGCTCTTTGAGTCCTCCACACCCATTTCCACGCTGGCGGTCTTTGAGCAGCAGGAGGCCTGCTTGCGGCTCTCGGCGAGGACGCGGCTGTCCATCTGGGTGGTGGCCTCAGGGGCGGCCTGTCTGGGTCTGTCTGTGCCATTCTGATGATCACTGTTGCAAAACTTTGTTTCTGACGTGCTTCCTAGTGGCTTTTCGCTTACCTCAAGATACAAAACCCCTTTTGGTACGAGAGTGCTTCCTGCGTGTGCACCGCGTGGAAGAGCCGCGTGCTGGCCTGTCTCCTGTGTGAGGCTCCGCGACCCCAGCTGTCAGCCTGTCCCAGCGGTGTCCCTGGGTTGTGACCATCTAGAGACGTGATCACCACAGATAGTGCCTGGTTCGTGTGTTGCTTGATGCTTACCAGGGAATAAAGTCATTCTTGAGTGACACGTGTTTATGGTAGGTCTGTTTGAGTGGATGGGTTCGTTCTTTTTTAAGCTGCGTTTTTTTTTGTTTTTTTTTTTTTAAATTTTGTTTACTTATTTGACAGTGCCACAGCGAGAGAGGGAACACAAGCAGGGGGAGTGGGAGAGGGAGAAGCCGGCTCCCACTGAGCCAGGCAGCCCGATGTGGGGCTCACGATCAGGACCTGAGCCAAAGGCAGATGCTTAACCCACTGAGCCCCCCAGGCACCCCTGTGCTGCATTTTTTATTGTGTTAAAATACACGTGTCCTGGGGCGCCTGGGGGGCTCAGTCAGACATCTGCCTTCGGCTCAGGTCCTGACCCCAGGGTCCTGGGATCCGAGTCCTACATCAGGCTCCCTGCTTCTCCCACACCCTCTGTCCCACCACCCCACTCATTTGCTCTCTCTCCCAAATAGATAAACAAAATCTTAAAAAAAAAAAAGTACACCTCCCCCCAGCCCCCCGGCCGCGTGTGGCTTGGGGGCTCCAGAGGGCTATGGAGCAGCCGGAACCCGCGTCCGCTCGTGCTCCCGTATGTAGGCGCTTGCTCTGTCTCTGTGACCGCCCGTGTTACAAATTGCTCAGGAGCGTATCTTGTGTCACGGAAGCGCTGTGCTACACCTCGTTTTGGTGAAGGAGCCCGTGTGTGTGGTCTGTGGTCATACAGCTGGCCTCCCCCGCTGGCGGCTGGTGCTGCTGTCCCCCCACAGCGGCTCCCACGGTGGCCCTGGGTGTTTCCCGTGCCCGTCTTCCCGGGCGTCCTTCTCCCGGACCGGGTTTCTCGTTGGTCCTCCCGTGCTGTGACTTCGAGCAGATGCCATCGGGCCTCCTGCTCGGCCGCCTGGGCCTCCTGCTCGGCCGCCTGAGCTGGGCCGGCCTCTCTCACGCCCGTCTCTCCGCCCTAGTGTGTGGCCCACAGCGCGCTGGAGTGTGCACGAGCCGTCTACGCCTACGCCCTGCAGGTGTTCCCCAGCAAGAAGAGCGTGTGGCTGCGGGCTGCGTACTTCGAGAAGAACCACGGCACCAGGTACACGGTGGGGCCCCCGGTGCGGGCGGGCCCTCCACCCCTGCGCGCCCACGGAGCTTCTGACCCCGGCTGGGGCCGAGCTGAACGTAACCCTCACGTCCCCAGAGGCGGACGAGGGCCTCCCTCTGCGATCCGGTTCTCTGCGGTGAGGGGTGGAGGCTTCTGCGGCCCTGGAGGCTGGGCCCTTCTGGCCCCTTCTGTGATAGGGTCCTCACTGCTGTGTAGCTGAGAGTCTGAGCCACCGAGGGTGTCTCTCCATGGCCGTGCCTGCCGCCAAGCTGGTGGATGCCTGGCGGCCAGGGGGTGCCTGGGACAAGGCAGGGGCCCGAAGCCCCTTGTCTGCGCCAGCACCGGCTCCAGCAGTGTGGGCGGCATGGCGTCTGCGCCCGGGCAGGCATGGTTTTCATTTAAAGCTGTGCTGACTGGGGGTTTGGGCTTGTTTTGTGCTCTGAGGAGGTCCTTGACAGTTTTTTCTAATTGTATTCTTTAATTGAAAAAAGCTTTGGGTCCGCCTTATTGGCCGTAGCTGCCGATTAAATTAGGTGTTGCAATTTCTGGTGTTCAGGGGTGCCTCTCTGGGGCACCAGGCCCCTGTCGCTGTGTGCACCCTCTGCCCTCTGCAGCTCTTCCCTGAGCTCGGGTGCTTCGCAGTGGGCAGGCCTCGCTGATTTCTGCAGGCTTCTGCTGGGAGCCCACCGAGGCCCCGCTTTTTTCCTTTCCTGGCGTTGCCGAATCTCAGTCTGCTCAGGGTGTCTGTCCCTGGGGTGTCGCTGAGGCGCCTGTCTCCTCCCCACTCCCACCATCTGCTTGGGTGGTTGAGAATTAACTCGTCTGGGGATGCGTTGAGATGACTCCTGGCTCACCCCTGTGCAAGTTCACCTGGGACATGCCAGGTCCGAGCAGGGCCTCTCCTGGCCCCGTGGTCTGTGGGTGTGTGCCTCCCCGCACTGCTTCCCTTGGTCCTGGGCTCAGGGCACTTCCCTCGCCGCCCCCGGCACCCTTCCCATCTGGTGGACTCCCGGAACGGAATGGCGCGAGGCGGCAGAGCGCTCCCAGTCTGTGGGCCTGGTTCTGGTGTTGTCTGGGAAGCACGGTGTCCTCCGCGGGCTTCACTCCACACAGAGCGAGTCCGTCCTCTTGCCCTCGAGGCCCCAGCGGCCACCAGTGCCGGCGCTGCAGCAAAGGGCCGGCGGCTGTGTGAGCGCCAGGGGCTTCGCACCGGGTAGCCGGGCTGGCGTCGTCTCGCTCGGCAGTGACCGAAGGAACTGCTTTCCGGTCAGACAGTTTCTTTGGATGCCGAAGAGAGGGTTCGGGGTCATAATCTTTATCGGCGGATCTGTGGTTATAGATGAAAAGAGGTCTCCTGTCACCCGGACCGTGAAGTCACCCTTCTCCTCAGGACACCCGACCATAAAAGGGCCCCCGAGAAGTCCCTCCATCGGGCTTTGCCCTGTAACAATGCCTTGCTTTGTAGCACCCTCTTGAGTAGTTACTTTGAGAGCCTTTATGGAGAGAGAAGATCTCCCCACCCTCTCGCCATCGTAAAACCCGGTGAATCATTGACCGCACCGAACTTTGGAGCAGGAACTCCCTTCTCAGCACCCCCGCTGAGGCCGTGAGCACCCCGCGTGCCCTGGTGGTGACTGTGGCCCCCTGTCTTCCAGGGAGTCCCTGGAGGCGCTGCTGCAGAGGGCTGTGGCCCATTGCCCCAAAGCGGAGGTGCTGTGGCTTATGGGCGCCAAGTCCAAGTGGCTGGCGGGGGATGTACCTGCGGCGAGGAGCATCCTGGCTCTGGCCTTCCAGGTGGGTTGGGGCGCCAGCTGGGCCGCAGGGGGAGTGTGCACTTGAACCCCGACCCAGGGCCTGTCGGGGACTGAGGGCTCCAGAGAGCACGTGACCCAAAGCCCTCCCCCTGCTCTTCAGTGGGAGCTGGCCTAAGAGAGGGGATGTGTATGGTCAGGATGCACCCAACTTGGGGTGCTCTACAGGCAGCTGGGGTCCCAGGGCTCCCAAGAGTGGGAGAACAGCCAGCTGGTGGACCTGCCTCTCAGTCATGGCTGCTCACTGGAACCACAGGCTACACGTCCCAGAACGTAGAACGTGGGGCCAACAGGCGGCATTCTCCAGTGAGTGGAGCAGTCACCGGAGACCGCCGTTCCCCACAGAAGAGCACAGTGATGACCTCTTTCCTGCGTGGAAGCGCGGTTGTTGGTCCCTACACTCTGCCCACGGGCCACTGGGTGCAGCCGGGCCCCTCAGGCAGGTGGAGCTGCGCCCGGACAGCTGTGCCCGGCCGGGCTCGTGGCGGCTAAGGGCATGAGCTCAGTGTCCGCAGTTTGCAGCCGCACTGAAGTCCTCGAGGTTCTCATTCCTGGAGAGTTACTATTCAGTGTTCTGGTAGTGTGAGGAAGGTACGACACAGCGATCCACACTTCTGTCGCTCACTCGGTGCTCACAGCTTGCGTTTGTTTTTTTTAAAGATTTTATTTATTTATTTGACGGACAGAGATCACAAGTAGGCAGAGAGGCAGGCAGAGAGAGAGGGGGAGGCAGGCTCCCCGCGGAGCAGAGAGCCGGATGCGGGGCTCGATCCCAGGACCCTGGGATCACAACCTGAGCTGAAGGCAGAGGCTTTAACCCACTGAGCCACCCAGACGCCCCTACAGTTTGTGTTTTTATAAACTGCTGAGTCCAGCGTGAATGTCCATTTGTTGTTGCAACCCTGGCGAGCATGAGAATGATATTTGTCCTTCCTTGAGTAAAGGCCAAGAGAGGGGCCTGGCCTGTGTCTGGCCTTTGACTTTCTGCTGTCCTTTGGAGGACAGCTACGTGTTGAGATTCCTGCTCACAGCTTCTCCTGCCTTATGCCTGGACGCTGCTGCTTGTCCCCAGTACCCCCCTCCGGGTGGCTCCCCTTTTCTTGCTGGTCCCCCTGGGGCTGCCTGCCAGGTCTGTGATGCAGTCAGGCAAGTGTGGCTGGTGGGTGGCTGTGCTTTCTGGAGGCCGTGAGGACCCCACTCCTGGGTCTGCTGGATTCTGCATGTGGCCCAGTCCTAGCCCGTGGGAGCCATCCACACTGTCCGTGATCCCTGGGCATCCTTCCTTCCTGCTCCCCTGGACGCACTGCGATGGCCAGTGCCTTGTCACCAGGCTTGGGAGGGGGTAGGTGTGGCAGATGCACACCGGTGGTTTCGAGAGGCCCCTGGGAAAACGGCTTTGCCACTATCAGTGTTGTTGCCTGGGCGCCTGCAAAGTGGGCTGGCTTGCATTCAGGTAGGTCATCGTTTTGGGGCCAGACCCGACTTTGTCTTCTGTTAGCCCTGGAGAAGGTTGGATCAGAGCGTCCCGCAACAGAGCGAGGCCCAGCCCAGGCCCAGGCTGCCTGCTCTTGATCAAGTGTGACCTAGCCCTGCTCCTGTGTGCGGGTCCCTCCTGACACTGCTGCCCTCTCCCTCCAGGCCAACCCCAACAGCGAGGAGATCTGGCTGGCCGCCGTGAAGCTGGAGTCTGAGAACAACGAATACGAGCGAGCCCGGCGTCTGCTGGCCAAGGCGCGGAGTAGCGCGCCCACTGCCCGGGTGAGCGGCCTGTGGCCTCAGGAGGGTGTGAGGTGCCCGCTGAGGCCACGGTACTGTAGTCTTGGTGGTTCACCCTGGACTTTGAGATGCGATGCAGGGCACGGGAAGCCGCTCACAAAGGTCTGTGGGGCACGGCGGGGCCGATGGCGTTTGAGGGGAGCCGTGGCGTGAAGCCAGGGTCATCCCAGCGGGGGGCGCCTGGCCGGGCCGGGCCCTGCGTGGGAGGTGACCGTGCCGTCCAGACACGCGGTGGGTGCGGGGACGGGGGCCGTCTGACGGCGGGCCTGCCGCGCAGGTGTTCATGAAGTCCGTGAAGCTGGAGTGGGTGCTGGGGAACCTCACGGCGGCCCAGGAGCTGTGTGAGGAGGCTCTGAAGCACTATGAGGACTTCCCCAAGCTGTGGATGATGAAGGGGCAGATCGAGGAGCAAGAAGAGCTGCCGGAGAAGGCTCGGGAGGCCTACGGCCAGGGGGTGAGCCTGGGGCTCGGGAGGCCCACGGCCAGGGGGTGAGCCTGGGGCTCGGGCTGCCCCTCAGAACTGGCCCTTGCAGACAGGACCCTGGGCTCCAGGGTGCCGTCCGTCTCCCCTGGTGTGGGAATGGGAGGCCCGGGGCTCAGTGACTCGCTTGGGCCCCAGCCAGGAGAGTGGTAGCAGGGCGAGACCTAGAACCCCTGGAACCCTCACTCAGGCCTATGTGTCTCCTGCGAAACTTCGTGCCCTGCATGCAGGGAAGCGTGGGTCGCACCACACTTAACGTAAGGGCTGCCGTGTACACTCCCCGTATGCACGCATGCACATGCCCCGGCAATGCACTTAAAGCCCCACACCCAGGCATGAAACGGGCAGGTCTCTGTGGATGTAAGCGCGTGCCCCCCGACACACACGCAACCCATCCCAGCCCAAGGGGCTGGCCGTAGCTCTCACAACCCCTCCTTGACACCCACCGAGCCCACTTCTGCTTGTCTTTGTTGTCTGTAGTTGAAGAAATGTCCGCACTCCACCCCTCTGTGGCTCCTGCTTTCTCGGCTGGAGGAGAAGGTTGGGCAGCTGACCCGAGCTCGGGCCATCCTGGAGAAGTCGCGCCTGAAGAACCCAAAGAACCCAGGCCTGTGGTGCGTCCCGGCGGCCCCACGGCCTCCGATGGGCCATCGGCCCACAGTTGCTCCTGCGCTGCAGTGTTTCCGGCTTGGGCCCAGGGGAAGGGGGGCAGGTGCTGGCTGTGAGGAGGCTCAGTTCCTGCCTTGGGAGCGCTCGGCCTGGACACTCAGACTGGTCTGTGGAGAGTTGGGTGCTCTGGCAGAAGGTGCCCAGGGGAGCCAGGAGCTAACAATGGGGGAGCCGACTGGATGCGGCCAGGGAGGCAGACCCCACAGCAGAGGGGAGGTGTAGAGGAGGCTTTAAGGAGCCAACAGGAGGTCAGGCGAGGATGGCCTTCGGCTGTGCTCACGGAGAGGGCTTGTGTAGGGCTCATAATGTCAGGGCTGGGGCCTGGCGGTTCCCAAAGGAGACCCCAGAAAGATGGGCAGGTTCTGGACACCGCTGATGTGGTGCTCCCCATCCCGGCGACGACGGCATGCCGGCCGGACCCTCGTCCTGCACGTTTCCTCGCGCCTGCGTGATGTCGAGCTCCCAGGCCTTGGCTGTGGCGGTGGCCGCCGAGGGCCCTCATGGGGGGGGGGGGGGGCACCAGTGCCTCGCTTCTCTGGCGGGAGAGCTCCACCTGGCCGGGCTGGGAGCCCCAGCCCCAGGGCGTCCCGGGAACTTCGGAACTGCAGCTGGGCTTGTCCTGAGGCTGCACGCGTGGGTGCCCGACCATCTCTGTGGGCCCCGTTTCTCAGGCTGGAGTCCGTCAGGCTGGAGTACCGTGCGGGGCTGAAGAACATCGCGAACACGCTGATGGCCAAGGCGCTGCAGGAGTGCCCCAGCTCCGGTAAGCGGCCCCCTGGCTCCCGGGCCGGCCCGGCGGCGGCATTTCCTGAGGGAGCAGGGTTCAGGCTCAGAAATGTTCGTGAAGTGTGTCGTCGGTCAAAGTTCCAGCTCTCCGTGCTCTTGCAGACCCGATCCTTGTCTCCAGTGCTCGGCAGGGGGACTTTGACTTCCTGTTCTGAAGCGCCCCATTGCTTTTTCTTCTGAAACCGAATTTCCATGATCTCACCCTGCATCTAAATGTACCTGTAGCATGAACGCATTTGGAGTTCAAAAAAGATACTAAAAATCATCTGTAGGGGCCCCTGGCTCAGTCAGTTTAGCTTCTGACTCTTTTTTTTTTTTTTTTTTTTTTTAAAGATTTTATTTATCTATTTGACAGAGAGAGATCATAAGTAGGCAGAGAGGCAGGCAGAGAGAGAGAGAGGGGGAAGCAGGCTCCCTGCTGAGCAGAGAGCCCGATGCGGGACTCAATCCCAGGACCCCGAGATCATGACCTGAGCCGAAGGCAGCGGCTTAACCCACTGAGCCACCCAGGCGCCCCTAGCTTCTGACTCTTGACCTCGGGTTGTGAGTTCAAGCCCTACAGTGGGTCTAGAGATTACTCAAAAGTAATTTTTTAAAAAATCCACTGTAAGTCCACTACTGAGAAATTGTTGCTTTTAGCTTATTTGTGCTATTACAGTGTGTGTTACTGTATACAACGGAAGTTCTTTTATGTTTAGTGTTGTGCCTTGTTTTAAAAACTGAAAGTTTTGTTTTAAGATTTTATTTATTGGGCGCCTGGGTGGCTCAGTGGGTTAAGCCGCTGCCTTCGGCTCAGGTCATGATCTCAGGGTCCTGGGATCGAGTCCCGCATCGGGCTCTCTGCTCAGCAGGGAGCCTGCTTCCTCCTCTCTCTCTCTCTGCCTGCCTCTCTGCCTACTTGTGATCTCTCTCTGTCAAATAAATAAATAAAATCTTTAAAAAAAAAAAAAAAAAAAAGATTTTATTTATTTTGGGGAGCCTGGGTGGCTCAGTGGGTTAAGCCTCTGCCTTCAGCTCAGGTCATGATCTCAGGGTTCTGGGATTGAGCCCCGCATCGGGCTCTCTGCTCAGCGGGGAGCCTGCTTCCTCCTCTCTCTCTGCTGCCTGCCTCTCTGCCTACTTGTGATCTCTGTCTGTCAAATAAGTAAATAAAATTTAAAAAAAAATTTTTATTTGTTTTAAGATTTGAGACAGCGAGAGGCAAAGAGAGCACAAGCAGGAGGGCGGGCTGGAAGCAGAGGGAGAAGCAGACTCCTGAAGTTGGGGCTCAGTCCCAGGATCTTGAGATCATGACCTGAGCTAAAGACAGCTGCTTAACTGACTGAGCCACCCAAATCTTCAAGAAAGTAAATTTTTTAGTGGCTTCATAAAATGTACCCATGTGGGTATACCAGAACTATACCACTCCCCCGTCGGTCCGTTTGAATCTTTACTAGCATTTCTGCTTGTTTTGTCGTGGTGAACCCCCGGATGTGGAATTACAGAGTTGGCGGGAGTGAATCTCACAGGTCTGGAGCTCGTCCAGCCCAGTCACTGCCGGAGAGTTGTCGGGCCTGTGCCCTCGGGGCTGCTGTGCGGCGGGCGGGCAGGGCAGCCTGTGTGGCTCTCTCTAGGCAGGCCCGGTGGGCAGACATGTGGGAAGACCTAGCCGCAGTCTGAGGACACCCCGGGTTAGGGTCTTGGCCAACCCCTCTTGGGGTAGCCTGCTCGTGGACAGGTCGCTCCTGACAGCAGAGGCGGGGTCCGAGTGGTGGTGTCCTTGTGTCTGAATTGCAGGTGTCCTGTGGTCGGAAGCCATCTTTCTTGAGGCAAGGCCCCAGAGGAAGACCAAGAGCGTGGATGCCCTGAAGAAGTGTGAGCACGACCCCCACGTCCTCCTGGCTGTGGCCAAGTGAGTGGGGGGTTCCTCGGGGGGTGGCTGAGCCTTGGGACCTGATGGAACCTCTTAGAGTCCTTGGCCACCAGAGCTCCATGATAAAGCACTTTTTCTTTGACCCAGAGCAGCCCTGTCTGTGGGCAGAGGCCATGCAGCCCTGTGCTGACCCGATGGCGGAGGCCGACCCTGACCACGAACGGGCAGCTTCCTCTGGGCCCGGCCTCCTTCCTTCCATCCTGACCCTTCTGATGGGACGGGCACTTTTAAAGTGGCACTTCACGCCTGCACTGTCCTGAGTTGTAGGAGACAAACCTGCTCACGATGGTCCACACAGAATTGAAGTAATAAGCGGAGCAAGGGGCTCTGGGCGGGTTTTCTCGTGGGAGGGAGAAAGCAGAGAGCTTCACCTTGGTGATCTCAAGGACGGTCCAGGGTCTGTCTGTCAGGCCCAGTCAGTCTGCCTGGGGGCGCAGAGATGCATGGACTGGAGACCATCGTTCCTCCGGGGTGCATGAGCCTGAGAGCAAGAGGAGTGACCCCAGTGACCCCACTCCATCAGCTCGAGTGTCCAGGGCTGGGTCAGGAGCGTCCTGGGGAGCCATTTGGTGTGCAGGGCAGGGCCTTGGGAAGATCTAGTGACATTGTGGCTGGTGCTTGGGGGGCCTGAGAGCCGGGTGGGGGTTGGGTATGTTCAGAGGAGGCTGGGAGGTGACTGGTTGGTTTGAGGTGGACGGTCATCAGGAAGAGCCTTGACTGGGCTCCCAGGACTGCTGCTCCGGCCTCACCTCGGGGAGGCAGCACGTGTGGCCCTGGAGCTCCCGCGTGCTGCCGTCGCCCAGAGCCAGAGTCTGGCCTACCCCAGGGGAATATACGGGCCCTACTCCCTCGGGTCCTGCAGGGCATGTCGCCAGCCGCTGCGAGGCTGAGGGCACCGCGCCTGGAGGCTTCCCACCCACCAGCTCCTAAGGCCCAGCCTGAGCCCGCTGGGGACCCCTCCCTCCTGCCTGTGCTTCCGCCTCCGGGAGTGACTGTTATGTATGACTCCCTGATAGGGCGGCCATAAACCCTCGTAAAAGGCTTTGCAAAGTCAATAAGTCACTCCTTGCTGTTCTTAGGTTGCTGTTCTGAGTACCTGCTATCAGGGTTTGTGCTCTTTAAGTCATAGTTTATCTAACATCGAGCAATTAAGAATACCACAAGGCTTAAAAAACAATCAAGCTATCAGGGCACAAAATCACTCTGTGTTGTAACTGAGGCTGTTCCAAGCAGCTGCCTGACCCTCGGGCTGGTGGTGCGGGTGGTGCCGGGTGCTGCTCTGGGGCCTGTGGCTATGGGGCCAGAGGGGCTTGAGGAACAGCCCCCTGGAGCTCCGGGCAGTCAGAGGGTCACCCCGCTCCCCCTCCTGCCTGCACTGGCATGTTGGGAGGGTGCTCACGGGTCCTCGTTTGGTTTCCGAACTTCCTCGCTCGTGGCTTCTAGCATGGGCTTGGTTTTCGGATGTCCGCGTCTGCTGCGGGTTCAGGTACCTGGGGCTGACCCAAGGCCTGTCTTGTCAGGTGGGCTGGGTCCTGCCGGAGGCGGCCAGAGGTGGGCAGAATGACCCCGAAGGTGTCCATTGACGAGCAGGTTGAAACTTCACTTTCTCTGATCAAAGCCTTAATTTAGGTTTTTGTCAGGTTTACGTTGATCCTCTAGTGTTTCATCCAGAGGAAGGTAATGACTTACAGGAACCAAGTTCTTTTTTTTTTTTTTTAAAGATTTTATTTATTTATTTGACAGGGAGAGATTACAAGTAGGCAGAGAGGCAGGCAGAGAGAGAGAGGAGGAAGCAGGCTCCCTGCTGAGCAGAGAGCCCGATGTGGGACTCGATCCCAGGACCCTGAGATCATGACCTGAGCCGAAGGCAGCGGCTTAACCCACTGAGCCACCCAGGCGCCCCAGGAACCAAGTTCTTGTGTGTGGGTTTTTTAAGAAATAGCTGTTTAGACCCCTGAAGGACGGCTGAAGGTTAGTGACTTGGAGCGACCCCCAGGGAGCCAGGCAGGCGCCATTCCTCAGCCCTCCTGTTGGGAGCCTGGGGGCTCGCCAGGGAGAGGGGCAGAGTCTGCTGGCCACCACAGGCCCTGGGCTCGCCGTCTGCCTCTCGCACGGGCGAGCTGTAGCCAGAGGAGGCCAGGGCTGGGCCGTGCCCGGGCCCTCTGTGGCTTACGCTGGCCAGCACCGCTCAGGCACCCAGACGACACCACTTACGGGTCCCCGCACCGATGCTTCCGGACAGGCTGTTCTGGAGTGAGCGGAAGATCACCAAGGCCAGGGAGTGGTTCCACCGCACGGTCAAGATCGACTCGGACCTGGGGGACGCTTGGGCCTTCTTCTACAAGTTTGAGCTGCAGCATGGTACAGAGGTGAGGCGCCGCGCACGGTGGCCAGCGACTGGAGTGTAGCCTCACAGTAGCAATGGGGGTGGTGTTCAGGCCCTAAAGATTCACCTCGTGCCCCAGCGAGTTTTGTCCTACACATGAGCCCGGGGGCAGCGTGCTGGGAAGCCTAGGCAGCAGCCACTCGTCCCCACCGCTCCCAGCACTAAACGCTGTCAAAGCTGTGCTCGTGGGGGTGGGGGATAGGCTGTCCTGGGGTCCCCACAGGAGGTGCCGGTGCCGCTCTGGGGCCTGTGGCTATGGGGCCAGAGGGGCTTGAGGAACAGCCCCCTGGAGCTCCGGGCAGTCAGAGGGTCACCCTGCTCCCCCTCCTGCCTGTACTGGCGTGTTGGGAGGGTGCTCACGGGTCCTCGTGGAGCTGTGCCACGTGGGATCGGGGCAGCGCCTTATGCAGAGAAGGCAGGCTCGGGGCAATTGGGCATGGCACAGACATGGGCTGGACTTGGCTCCGCCCGTGTGTGCTGAAATCAGCTCTGGGGAGGGTCCATGTGGTGGGGCTTGCCCCCTGGCGGAGGGACCATCTCGATGAACACACGGGAAAGATGGCTCTGCCCCCAGCCAGGCCCGTGCCTGTGGAGCTGGGTGAGCGTGGTGGGCCGCGCAGGGGGCTTGCCTGACTCGCATGCCCGCTGGTCCCGGCCCAGGAGCAGCGAGAGGAGGTGAGGAGGCGCTGTGAGAACGCCGAGCCCCGGCACGGGGAGCTGTGGTGCGCTGTGTCCAAGGACATCGCCAACTGGCAGAGGAAGATCGGGGAGATCCTCGTGCTGGTGGCGGCCCACATCAGGAACACCTTCTGATGGTCCTTCCAGGCCCTGTGGCCGCGGCCCTTGGGGCAGCACGTGCAGGAGCACGGAGTGGTGGGGCCCTGAGCTGTCTGTCCTGCTCTTTAATTAAAAGTTTTCCAGGTAGTGTGTCCGGGTTGGTGCCCTGCAGGTTTTCTCCGCGCCGCCTCCCCCCACGAGCAGACTCAGGTTTGCGACCCCAGTCGGCTCACTGAGGTTCTTGTTTTCACGGGGGCCACTTGCAGACGGCCTCTGTCCCTCAGAGGAAGCTGTGTGCCTCCCTGGGAGAAGGGGCTGAGCACATCCCGTTCTGGGAGCAGCTGGGACAGGCTCTCCTGGGGACTCATTTGTCCCCTTTGGGTGGGGGGCACCCTGCAGGTCTGCCCTCCAGGGTAGGTAACTTTCCTAAGCGATGCAGACACCAGGCCCCACTTCTAACATGCCTTCCACAGTGTGTTGCTGAGGGTAACTGTGAGGCCCCTCGGGTGTGTGCTGAAGGGAAATGTTACCAGGACGCGATTTTCTCACTTGCATGTGGATGAGTTTTTGCTGATTTATAATCAGCAGTTTAGCTCTGAAGCGCGTAGAACCGCGCATATCTCTGGGTTGAAAGATGCGTGACCTGGGGGGCTCAGCGTGTTCTCACTGCGAATGCTGTGTGAGGACCAAGGCCTTGCTCGGGCTCTGGACCCTGAGTGTGTGTCCATCTGGAAACCAGCGGATTCTCTTAGAAGGGTGCAGACATGTGGCCAGAGGCTGTGGGTTGCCGGGAGGCCGTGGGCCGGGGAGAGGAGATGCTGGTTGTTCTGTACAGGGTGGGGAAGAGTCGCGGGCGGCTGCTCCCCCATGTTCATGCGAGAAGATGGCCCCTGGCTGACGTGGATGAGGGGGCCCGTGGTGGGGCTCAGGCACGACCCATGGCTCAGCCCTCCCCGGGTGGCCCGGGTTGGGGAGCGCTTGCCTTGACATTGCTCCTGAGGCACACGCACCTTTGCCTGGAGAGCGCAGGCCCTGCTGGGTCCACCGCTGATGTGCTGGGAGCCCAAGGACGCCACCAGCCCAGAGTGGGCAGCAGACCACCCGTGTGGCCTGGGTCCCCCTCATAGACTGTGGGTGGGAGACGCCTCCTCTTCTTCTCAGCCCGAGGAGGGCCAGGCCTGAGAAGCCATGTGGGGAGGCTCACAGGGTCTTCACGGGGACTGAGACTCCTTCCGTCTCCTGGAGGAGGTGAGGGGGACCCTGCCTGTTACACTGAAGACGGGGTCCTGAAGCTTTGGAGACCTTGAAGACCGGCCAGTTCCTACACAGACATAGAAGCCAGGGCCCTGGCAGAAACCGTGACTCGGCCACGGTCGTGGGGGTGGCTGGCACCCTTCTGTGCCCTGAGATGGACATGGCTTCTCCCCCACACCCCTCTGAGCTCACTGTCAGGTGAGGCCTTCTGCAGAGTCCTTGGAAAGTTCCATTGCGTCTGGACCATCCGGTGTGAATGTCGTCTTCTCCTTTGGACGGGGGTCGTTTGCTCTGAAGTACTGAGACCACTTTCCTCCCCGGGAAAAAAACAGACCTTGGGTTTTCTGTAGCTGACACTTCTTCAGTTCCAGCTCAGGGCACGCTGGCTTCTGGAGGCTGCCCTTGGTCTGCGGTGCGGGCTGGAGGGATGACCAGCTGGGCACCGCCACGCAGGGGTGTGGTGGCCCAGCTCTGGGAGAGCCTTTTTTGGCAAGCGGCCACGACTGCCCCCAGCAGAAGACCCCGTCAGCCCAGGAGAGCTGAGCGGCAGGAGGAGCCTGGGACATGCCACACCTGGGACCTGCGGGGGCCGGTGTCTGTGTCGGGGGCCGGGGCTTAGGCCCACCTCCCCTCCTGCCGGCAGCCAGGTTCCCAGGAGGCAGCACCTACTGACCGCCGAGGAAGGCCGCCGTGGAGGGCTGCACAGGCCCTTGGCCTCTTCTGGCTGCCCGCCCCCACCCCCTGCAGCTGGGCCCTGCTCTGCCCACCAGACACCCCACCGCTACCTCAGCGGAGCGTATCTTCCCGGGGCTGGTGGCTTAGTCCGAGACCCACTGGGTGGGAAGAGAGCCCGCAGCTGCCGGGCTCCAGGGGCAGGTTCACTGAAGAAGCAGTTGGATAGGAGGTGGGGGAGGGAGGGGAGGGCTGGGATCCTGGGGCCTCCCTCCCGCTCCCTCCCTCCTGTGCTCCGGGGAGCCAACTTCAAAAGCCGCCTCTGCCTGCCGCCAGCCGCCCTGCCGCAGCCTGTCCTGGGAAGCCCTGCTGGCCAGGCCGGGAGCAGGAGGCCCTGGAGCGGCAGCCGCACCCCCTACCTGAGGACCCAGGGTCATGTGGAAGGCCCACCGCCGGGAGTGAGGGCGGGCCTCGCCCCGAGAGGCCCATGGTGAGCTGCGCTGGGCAGTCGAGGGGGCTCACCCACGGCTGCACTGCGGAGGGTTGGGGAGGGAGTGCAGCCTGAGGGAGGCTCTGTGACCCTCTGTGCCCTCCTGGGAAATCCCCCTCGGTTCCGGTCCCCTCGGCCTGCCAGACCTGGCCCTGGGTGCTCTTGCCTGTTGTTCCTGGTGGGGGTGGGGGGCGTGGGGAAGGACGGGGTCTCCTGGCCCCCCAGGTCAGCCTCCTGGTGCCATGGGCGCATGGCTCTCCCTTCAGCACCCACAGCTCTGGCTTTGGCTGGGACCTCTGACCGGCTGGGCATGCCTGAGGGCAGCCTGGAGGAGGGGCTGGGACAGATAGAGTCTGCTCCTCCTGCCAGGCCACCCCCCGGGGCTCTGCCGATGGGGTGCTGCTCAGTCAGGCTCACCCCTGGGCCGGGAAGCGGAGTCGAGTCCTGCGTCTCACTGGCTTCGCAGGATTAATTTTCCAGTGGCTGTTGGACTCTTGCCTGGGGGCCTAAGGGTGGGTGTGTGGCCCGGGGTCTGGGAACTAACTGCTCTCTGAGTTTGGTGCTTGGGGTTCTGGGTGGGGGCGGGCTTCTCCCCCAGCCAGGCCCTTCTGGAGGGGGAGGCCTGGAGAAAGGTGGTGGGGCCACAATGCGGCCCCTTCCTCCCTTGCCTCTGGGGGTTTCCCCAAGCCTTCCCCTCCCAAAGGGGTGTGGCCTTGAGCTCTGAGCCCTCAGCCTTGTCCTGGTTGGGCTGCAGGTGCAGGGGTACCCGGTTTCCCATGGCTGTGAGAGCTGGTTGTGACGGATCTGTTGGTGAGCAGTGGGAGTAGGTCAGTTCTGCCCCTGCTCTGGGGACCCCCAAGTGAGCCGAGCTCTGGGGAGCAGGGGCTGCTCATCTGGAAGAGAGCCTGGCTCTGCTGGGGGTTGTGTTGGGAAGTGTGGGGATGAGTTCAGGCATGGCCCGGGGAGAGGCTGTCACTAGACCGAGGTCAGCCCTGCCCCGCAGCCTTGCAGGCTCTTGGCCCTGTGCTTCTGCCTCTGGAGCCCCTGTCCCCTCCTGGCTCAGTGGGCCTGCCTTCCCAGCGCCCTGCCCCGCGCCCATATCATCCACCCCACCCATCTCTGCATGAGCGCTGAGCTGTCTGGTGTGCAGGCCCCACTGCCTGCCTGTCCTGCTAGATCCATGCCTAGTCCTGAATGGCACAGTGACAGCTCCGTTGTAGACCAGCTCTGAGACCCCAGGGGATGGCTGTCTTGGGGGACTGTCCGAAGCAAAGTGCCTGAGGGGTGGCCAGAGGGGAGGCCCCCTGCACAGGCCCAGGCGCCCCACCCTGACGCCGAGTCCCTTCCAGGTGCCTCCCAAGCCTGCGCTCTGGGCAATCCTGCTGGCTCTGCTGGGAATGGCGCCAGGCCAGTCGGGGCTCCGCACCTGCAGCGTCCCTGACGTGCTCCGCCACTACCGCGCCGTCATCTTTGAGGACTTGCAGGCAGCTGTGAGGCAGGCTGGGCCAGGGGCAGAGTGGCCGGGGCCAGGCTCCCCACACCTCCCTTTCATTCACAAAAACCTGACTGGAGCTGCGCGCCCGGGATGGCGGGGCCTGGGGGGGGCGGTCTGCAGTGCCCAGAAGGTACGGAGTCCACGCCCCCAGTCCTGCCCTCCGGGGGCCTCCCCACAGGGCTCTCCCCAGCCCCCACTTGCCTCCCTCCCTTCCCCAGGAGCACGGTATCCTACTGTCTATCGCGTCCCTGGGTCGGACCCTGCGCAGGGTGGTGGCCCGGGGCCGCCGCGGGGCCCTGGAGAAGGCAGCGTGGACCGTCGCCATGCGCACCGAGGCGGTGATGCGGCGCCACTGCGGGACGCTGAGCCAGGTGCGTGGGCCCACAGCCGGGTCCCTCCCCTTCCACGGGCGCCCCCCCCCCCCGCCGCACCGCGCCTCCCGTGGCACAGTGACAGCTCCGTTGTCCCAGACGGGGGCACCGTCTGGGAGCTCCAGGGGCCAGACGCGAGCCTGGGGGTGGGGGTGGGGGCGGGGACGGCGGGGACCGTGGGCGCTCGCTGACCGTCCCGTCCCCGACAGCGGAGCCGGCGGCCCAAGACGCGCCCTCCCCGGAGTCGCCGCGGCCGGAGGCGGCTCCTCGTGCGCGCCCTGGACGCCGTCGCCACCTGCTGGGAGAAACTCTTCGCGCTGCGGGCGGCGGCCCCCGGGGGTCCCTAGCGCGCGTCCTGCGCGGGCCCAGGAGCAGCCGGCGGGGCTGCGGGGCCTGGGCTCGGGCTTCGTTTGCGGCCGAGCGCGGTCCCTCCCTCCGGTGGGCCCCGCGCGGGGTCCCGGCCCCTCCCGCGCCGCGGCCAGCGCTCCTCCGAGGGCCCGAGACCTGGAGATGATGCCCCCGGACGCCAGGCCAGGACTCAATAAACTGCTGGTGCTGCGACCGGTCGTCTTCCTTCGCCCCCGCATCTGCGGCCGCGGGGAGGGGGCGCTGGGGGCCGCGCGGCACCCGCCCGCGGAGCCGGCCCGCGCCCCGCACCTGCGCGAGGACCGCGGCGCTGCGCTCCCGGCCTTGGGCAGCAGGGGGCGGTCGGGACGCCCCTTCCCGGCGGTCGGCCCGGGCGGACGCGGGGTGCGGGTGGGGGTGGGGGCTCCGGCGGGCCCTGAAATGTCCGGTATCCGTCCTGCTCCGCTCTGGAGTGGGGGAAGGGGCGGACACGGAGGGGAAGAGAAGGCCGAGCTTTGTGAATTCAGAGCAAAACAACCGGATAAAGGAAACAGGCCTGAAGGGAAGCCGGAGCCGCTGGCCCTGGCTGCAAGTGGGGCCAGGCCGTTTCCTGCGGCCCCGGGAGGGCCGGCCACCGCCCCCTCTCTGGACGCGGACAGGCTGGTCAGGGTTCCACTCTTGTGCTCTGGGACCGTATGTTTGCCTGGCAGGGTCCGGGGCTGACCCTGGACGCCCCCAGCCACAGACGCAGAGACGGGGGTGTGCACGGCCCCCTCCCCAATCACACCCGATGGGGAGGGAGAGAGGGTCAGCTAGAGAGAGCCCCTGGCCAAGGAGGACGCCTGGTGGACCCAACACCCATCACACTCTTCTGTGGATGCTGGACGGACCCAGCAGGCACCAGAGCAGGCCTTGCCTCTGGGGTACCCTGGCAGAGCAGAGACAAGCGGGGGGTTCAGAAGGCCGCAGTGGCGGGGCAGTCCCCACTAGCACAATGTGAAGAGCTGGACTAGCTGACCTGGACCCAGCTCCCCGCTGCACACGTGTGAGCACATTCAGTCTGTGCGACAGAACAAGGGTCCCTGATGAGACCCAGGCCCTGGGAGGTCATCCCTTGTCCCAAAGCCTTAAGAGCTGGGCAAGACCCAGGCCCGGAGCACGGTTACGGCCCATGTGCGCCCTGTGCGCGGGGCGGGGAGCCAAGCTTCCCAGACCTCAGGGGACCGCCAGTCGCCTGCCACCACAGTGTGAAGCTGCCCTGGGGGCCCCGTCGCGGTGAGGGGTGCACCTACGGTGCAGGTACCCTGTGCCCCGTGGAGCATTCCACGGCTCAGGTGTCTGCAGCCCGCGCTCTGTGAGTGTGCCATGGTCTGGAGCTCGAGGCCGCGGGAGGAGGCTCAGTCGGGCTGAGAAAGCAGCCCAGGGCTGGAGGGTCTAAGCGGAGGGCGGGTGCTGGAATCCAGATCATGAAAGAACCCTATAGCTTGCACGGACATGGAATGTGGGGTTTGGGGCCGTGTGGTGGAGGTGGGGCCAAAGGAGGTGGTTTGGACTGGGGCGGGTGAGGAGTGACCCAGGCAATGCCAGGGTCCTGGCCCGAGTGCCTGGGTGTGTCCTCGTGTGGGCTTGGAGAGGCCTGACGGAGGAGCGGACGTGGGTGTTGTGGCCCCCTTCGCTGGACTCCTCTGCCCTTGCCTGCATGTCGGGGTGGCAGGAAAAGTCCCAGTTTGGTTGGAGCATCAGTTAGGGGGCCACCAAGTTGAGGGCGGAAGGTCAGTAAGAGAGTGTAAGGGTGTGGGTGTAGGAACAGGAGGGGGACAGGCTCTCCATGGAGGCCCCCACCCTGCTCCTGTTTGCCAACAGTCTCCCTGCACCGACGTCCGGCCCAGACCCAGAGCCTGAGGCGACAGCATTCCTCTCCAAGTGGCATCAGAGCACAACTTCTGGGGCGTCAGGCCTACTGTCCACCCACGGTTCCCCCTTCCCACTGCTGAGAGCAACCAGGCCGTTCCTGGGAGGGGTGGGTGGCGAGGGGGCAGCCCCTCCATCTGCCAAGGCTGAGCAACAGCTGGGGTGGGGGGCAGCAGGAAAGGGAGCAGAGGCCTCAGAGTTTAAGGGACACAATCCTGAGTCCTAGACCACGACCCTGTGAACGGGCACACTGACCCTACTGTTCTCCCTGGAGGCTCCTACCAGAACCCGTGTGTGTGTGTGTGTGTGTGTGTGTGTGTGTGAGTGTGTGAGTGTGCACGCATGGGTGTGCTGAGGGGCTGGCCATGAGGATGGACACACAGGTGCATGTGTCCTGGACCTGGCCCAGCCCCCCTGCCTGGCAGAGCCCCCCTCTTCCAGGCAGCCCTCCTGAAGTCTAACTCTGGTTTGCCCTGGCAAGGTGAACTTGTTGGGGCAGGGACTGGAGGCCTGTAGCCTGAGCCCCCAGTGTCACACCTGACGTGTTCTCAGCGTGAGCCCCGATCCCCACCCGACCCTGCCCTCCTGGCCTTTCGCTCCAGTGAGCAGCCTCCATGCCCGGCGGAGACCCACACGTCGTCTTGCCAACCGCTTGATAACAGGCCAGCATCGTAGGTGTGGAGACCGAGACCCTTTTCCCCAAATCGCACACCATCTGTATCAGCGTCCTGGGGCTGCTGTGACGGTCACAAATGGTGTGGCTTAGCACAGTAGAGATTTCTTCCCTCGTGGTCCAGAGGCCCGAAGTCATTGTCACGGGCTGGAAGTCAGGCTGTCGTCAGGCTGTGCTCCCTCCTGGGCCATATCCAGCCCGGCTTCCCACAGCCACGGCAGGCTCCCTCCTCCACGGAGCCTTTTCCTTCTGGGTTTGTGTGTGTGTGTGTGTGAAGATTATATTTATTTATTTGACAGAGAGACATAGTGAGAGACGGAACACAGGCAGGGGGAGTGGGAGAGGGAGAAGTTCCTGCTGAGCAGGGAGCCCCAAGCAGGGCTCTATCCCAGGACCCCAGGATCATGACCTGAGCCAAAGGCAGACGCTTCACCAACTGAGTCCTCCGGGGGTCCCAGCCTCCTCCTTAGAAGGCTCTTTGCCCACAGGCTACAGGCAACCTGCGTGAACCAGGATGATCTCAAGATCCCGAGACACACCTACCAAGAGCCTTTTTTCTATATAAGCCCCGACCCACGGGCGCTGGGAGGTGGCCCTCTCTCTCCTGGGGCCACCATCCCACCATGGCCATGTTGTGGCTCACATAGGATGGCAGCAAGTTGGGCTTCTGGCTCCTGGGACAAAGTCCACTGGCCCAGGGTGAGGGTATCCCAGCCAGAGCAGGCCTGGGGGCAGGAGGAGAGCCACCGTGACCTGCCAAGACACAGAGAGCAGAGGGCCAGCCAGGGTTGCTTGCTCAGACCCCATGCTGTTTGCTTGTGTGTTCGGCTCTGAGACCCTCCTTGTGGCCCATCACGGCACAGAACCGCAGGCTGGATCGGACCAGAGCCAGCAGAGGTGCAGGGACACAGACCGGGACAAAGCTGTGCAGCGCGCCCCTCCTTGCCGCCGTCTGGGGCAGGCTCCTGGTCGGCTCGGGGGCTTCAGCCGTGGCATCCCCTCTGGTCTAGCGCCTTCTCAGCTGCTTCCAGGGAGGTGGGGGCTGGGTCCCTGAAGGAGGGGCCGTGCCAGGGTGGGAGATGGGGCTGCGGGGCACAGGCCAGGGTTGTGCAACTTCCTGAAGCCAGGGAGCCAGACCCCCCGTGTGCAGCGCCAGAAGGAGGGGGGGCCAGGCCGACTTTGAAGGGGAGCCTGTGTCCCGCAGCCTCCCCAGACGGGGAGCTTTTGAAAGAACATCTGGAACATGGGCGCCTGGCAAACCCTGCCCTGGATTGGAAAACCAAACGTTCATCCCGCCTCTGCCACTTGTGTGTTCCCCGCCCTGACCACCCGCTCCTCTCTCCCCGCCCCCTTCCCCACCTCTGCCTCTCTGCAGGCGCCAAAGACCACATGGGGGGTCCATCCAGCCCCGCGTGCTGACCCTTCAGAGGCCCCTCCCTCCTCCACGTGCCTCCCTCAGGGGTCCCTCCATCGGCCTGGCCGGTGAAGCAAGGGGAGGTGGTGGGAAAGCCGAGCATCGCCCGCGCCCAGACCCTGGGCAGATGCGCTTCCCGTGCGCCTCGGGACAGGATGGGAGCTCGCCGGGCCCTGCACCTGGCGCTGGGCGCCAAGGGGGCGTGGGCTCACGCTCTGGCCAGAGGAAGCATCTGCGGCCAGAGCTGAAGGGTGCGCTGGCCTGGCCGGCACTGGGCCCCTGCGTGTGAGACCGCGGGTGGGCCCCCGGCCTGCAGGTGTGCAAGGAGGCGGCCTGGGCCAGCTGGAGTTGGTGCGGGAACAAACACGTCCCGGGCTCCAGGAAGCAAAGCCAGTGCTCAGGGCTGGGGGGAGGGGGGTGCCAGGTGCTGGAGCCCATTGTCCCTGCCGGCAGCCTGCAGGACCCTGGGGGGCTCCCAGGGTCAGTCCCCATCCTGTCCCCTCCCGAGGAAAAGACCCGGCTTTGTAAACACAGACGAAAACAACCACCATTATCCCTCCAACCCCAGCGAAGCCCACCTCCACGGCCTTCCTTCTGAAGAACCAGCAGGGGTTAACGCTTGCTGGGGGAAGTGAGTCCTTGTTTGGGGGGAAATGGGCAGGTCAGGACCTGGGAAGGGGAATGTATTGTGGGGGAGGTGGGTCAGCTTGGGATTGGACGCTGGTCCCTGGGTCACCTCTGGGCTGTGGCTGGGATTTTTTGGTCGGTTTTAAGTTCATATTTTATTTTATAGTAATGGCTCCATCCAATATGGGGCTTGAGCTCACGACCCCGAGATGGAGAGGGGCAGGCTCTTCCCGCTGAGCCCGCTGGGTACCCCGAGCTGTGTCTCGAGGGGACCTCTGCTCACGTCTGTGCAGCGGCAACAGTCTGGCTCCGTGGGGTCCTGCCCCTAGAGCCCACTTGGGACCCTTGTCCCCTGAGGGGAGGTGGCTGGGGCTCCTCGCCAGGTGCGCAGTTCCCGTCCTCCAGTGCACCGGGCCTGTGCGGGGCGTGAGGCCAGGGGTCCCCAGCTGGGGCCCAAGATAAGCGCCGCACCCGGCGTCCACTTCCTGCACCTCCTTGCATTGCCGCCGCCGCGCACCCCTTCCTGTTTTCTCGGCGCGTAGGCTGGCAGGAGCGTGGAGTGCGAGGCGGGGTCCTGGGGCACAGGTTTGGGTAGTGAGGGTTGGGCCGGGGTGGTGGGGCATGAGGCAGGGTCATGGAGACAGGGCTGTGTCCTGGGGGACAGAGTGGGACCCCAGGAGACATGTGGAGGGTGGGGAGCTCCCACCGCGCCGAGCCAGCGGAACCCCACCTGGTGTCCACGCGGGCTCCAGGTGGGGAGGGAGCCCAGGAGGCATGTGCACACAATGAGGAGGAGCCTTGGCGTTCCCACGGCTCTCGCCAATCCTGGGCCAGGGATTCCCACACACCTGGCCGAGACCCTCTGTGGACTGGAGCCTGGTCCTTGGGGCCCCTCCTCAGGCTGGGGCAGGAGTGGGGCAGGATGTGGGGAGGACTCAGACTGAGGCTTGGGCTGGGCTGTCGGGTTTGCAGGTCAGCTGCTCCGGACCCCCCTTCTGGGGGCAGCTGCGGTAGCATAGGGCTCTGATGTGCTTAGCCCACCTGCCCACACGTATAAATGTGTGCAACTTTCATGAAAACACACATGTCACGCAAAACCGCTGTGCCCGACGGCCGGCACGGTCTGGTCACGCAGAGGGGTACAGTTCAGCCTCGCAACGGAGTGGAAGACACGACACCACGGACGAGCCTTGAAGATGTCGCACTCTTAATGCACGTTCGGTTTCGTTTCTGTGCCACGTGCCAAACAGGCCGGTCCACAGAGAAGGGGGTGGGGGGCCCGGAGGGCTGCGTGTGGCCACTCACCCCGGAGGGCTTCTTGTCGAGGCGAACGTTGGGAGGAGAGGCGTGGAGGCCACGTGGCCTTACAGCTCTGTCTCCAAGGGCGGACTCCAGCGCGAAGCTGCCCGGACTCGGAGTCCCGGGCAGGACTTGTACGGTGTGGCTCAGCGGCTGACTGTCCTGGTGTGTGTCCAGCGGAGAGGAGCGTGCTGTAGGTCCATCCTTGCCCATGCTGGGGTGGGGCATCCGAGCTCAGCCTGGGCCCTGATGTGTCTCCTGGTAGGCTGTGCGGCTGGAGGTGTGTGTGGTGTCCCCAGGTGTGTCTACTGGAGAGAGGGTGCCCCTAACCCGTTCCGTGCCCCCGCCTCCCTGACTTCCTCCCCTGGGCTGTTTGCTGGGGAGGGCACGACACCTGGGCCCGGCTGGGACCTGGGCGTGGGAGCTGTAGCCCGTGCCAGCCAGGGCTGCTGGGACTTCCCGCCAGGCCCTAGGCCAGAGTCTGTTCCTGGCCAGCCTGACTCAGCGGGGGCTGGGGGTGGGGACTTCCCTTCTCTGACCCTCCAGGAGGCAGGTGGGTGGAGCCAGGAGGGTGAGCGGTGGGAAACCTGACCCAGGGCTGGAGCCCCCAAGGCCCCAGGGGCTGTGTCCTACACAGGGGCAGGTGGGGGGGGCACTGCTCCCTCCTGAGGGGGCCAAGTCAGGCCCCTCAGAGAGGGCCCCAGGCAGGGCGCTGGGCCGGGGTCCTTCGAGGAGACCCCTCCCCGCCCTCCTGTGCCAGCCCACCACCGTGGAGGAGCTGCTATTGGAAACAGCTGCTCTCTGTGGGAGGCCCTCTCCTGTTCCCATTCTGCTCCTGGACTCCTCCAGCCCCTGGCCATGGGGCCTGCTCTAAAGTGGGCCCCCCACTGCCCTCCCATGGGGGGAGGGGTTTCCAGGTGTCAAGCTCTCTGCCTTCTCCCTACTGAGCAATGGTTCCTGCTGTCCCCCTGGGGGGCACCCTTGTGGCTCCCCCGCATCCCACTGACCCCACCGGCCCTGGAAGGTGGGACCTTCTGGGTGGGGCGGTCTGAGGAGCCCAGAATGGGGGAGGGGAGACTATGACTCCAGCCTGTGCCAGGAAACAGGGGAGACACAGCTGGCCATGTCTGCTCATCTGCGGTGTCTCTGCGGTGGACAACAGGTGGGATGGGGGACAGTGGTTCAGCCGAGGCCGGAGGTCCTCAGTGGGGCTTGTTCACACAACGGGACAATCTGGACTGGTGCTGCCTCCTCTCTGCCCTGGCCAGTGGGTGCAGCATGTGGAGGGGAGGTCCACACCTGGGTCAGAGGCTCCTGGGTCCCCACAGTGGGGCATGCTTTGGCTCAGCCAACGCAGGACGCTAGGGGTCGGGTCAGCTGTCCCACCACTAAGGGGTGGGCCCAGAGCAGAGCAGGAGGCCACAAGAGCTGGTGACCTACACTCATGGGCCCTGCACGTTGGTCTCCACACACAAGCCGAGGACTCGGCACTGCGGCCTCAGTGCCCTCCCCTCCAAGCCCACGACAGACGTGGCTGGACCGGCCCCACCTTTGTGCCTCCGTGTCCCTGCCAGGCACCATACTTATTATGCATACTCGGAAGGAGCCTTGTCCTTGGCGTCCTGTGGACTGTATGTGTCCCCCCACCACCCTGGGTGTCTCTCTGCACTTATGAGTTCATCTCCTGCCTTGTCTGGTTCTGTTCCTTCATGCCTCTGGCTCTGTCTTTGGATTTTCTGGACCAGCTGCTGATGGGGTGGGCCTGGGGGGCTCAGGTACAGCGGTCCCCAGGCTCTGTCTGCTTGGTGGGGAGCTCTGGCCAGTCAATGCCAGAGGTGACGTCACTGCCCCCGAGAGGCTGGATACCTGTAAAAACAGTCCCACAGCCTGTTCACCGCCCCCGCCACACACACACACACACACACACACACACACACACACTGAGGCAGCAGCACCAGATGTGGGGACACACACACACCCAGCCGCAGACTCGGGACAGACACACACAGACGCACAAGGTCACGTGGTCATCCTCATGGATGCCCCCATGGTCACAAGGTCACAGCCATGCTGGGAGACTTCTGCACACACTGGGTAGCCGGCTTGCTGGCCGTCCTGGAGCACAGGCAGGGTCCGGAGAACCCCGTGACTCCCACACACACGGGACACTGAGCTGTGAGTGACCTTTCCACATCAGGGTGTCCGCGATCAGCTCCCCATGAGGGACTGGGGACCAAGGAATCTGGAGAGAGGGGTGTCCAGTTCTGCTGCAAGTGGGGGAGGGTTCATGGGAGAGGCCTGAGCCTCCCTGCTCGGTCGTTGACCTGTCCCTAGTAGAGCCTGGGGAGGTTTCTGTGGGGAGCAGCATGGCCATGGTGCTGCTGCCCCCTCTGGGGACTCTGGTTTAAAAATGACAGACGGGGGCTCCAGGGTGCCATGTCTGTTACAGCTGTCACAGGCCAACCCCCTTGGAGAGGACAGACCTGAGCAGTAGTGCCTGGGTTTGAAGAAAGTTTTAGTTATGTATTTATTTATTTTTATTTTATGTATGTATGTATGTATGTAGTTATTTACACCTGGCATTTTAAAGAGAGAGGATGACGAAACACGGGTGGGGTGGGGGGGATTTCCGACCCCTTTTAGGCTTCAGTTAAAATGGGGTGTGGGACAGGAGGGGAATGCAAGTCTGGGAGGGTGGGGAGCGCCCACACCTCATGCGTCCACCAGCTCCATCTGCCGGCTAGCCTGGAAGGTTGGAGAAGTGGGTGCTTTGGGACCCAAGCTGGGGGGGCTCTGTGGGGGAAGGGCACGGCCAGGATCATTAAGTGACCCGCTCCCCCCTCCCCCAACGACCACAGGTGTTCAGAGGAGAGAGCCAGTCACTTTATTGTGGCCTCGCCTGGCTCAGGGGGCGACCCAGCTCCTGCTCCTGCTTTAAGGCAGACAAATAGTGGTACTCTTCATATTTAAAGAGCCTCGCTACATGGGTGCTTTTGGTCACTGAAACCCCTTGGAAGAAAAAGTTTAAAAGTTTAATTAAAAATTAAATATATTGTATTAAGTATATAAAAAAGGCGAAGTAAAAAATACAGCCTGGTTCTAGAAAATACACTGCCAGAAAAGAATGAGACGCTTCAAGAACTGCCCTGGCCGGGCCAGCCAACAGGTCCTAGGCCTGGGCTTCCTGGAAGAGCCCCAGGACGGGCGGGAACCGCCCTTGCAGGGCGCCCCCGGCGCGGCCGAGCCCTGCGCCTGCGAGAGGGACAGAGCGGGGGTGCACAGCAATACCGTCGCGCCCGCGGCGGGGAGCAAGCGGGGCGCGGGCCCGGGGCCGCCGGCCGCCTAGCCCGAGATGCAGGCGCTGTAGTAGACCGCGCTGCTGGCGTCGGACAGCGCGGCGATCAGGCTGCTCTCCTCGGGGCAGGACATGGCCCGCGGGCCCAGCTTGGCCAGCGCCACGTGGTACGGGAGCCCGGCGGCGTCGGGCCGAGTCCGGCTGCAGTTGAGGTACTGGTCGAACTCGGTGAGGTCCACGTCGGCCCACAGGTCGGCGGCGGGGCCCAGCGTCTCGGCGGCCTCGGGCGGGGGGGCCTCGGGCGGCGGCGACAGCGGGCCGGGGTACGGGCCCGGTGCGGGCGCGCCCAGGGCGCCGTAGTAGAGGCCGGAGAGCGGCGCAGCGGGCGCGGTCCTGAGCGCCTCGGCCAAGGGCGCACCGTAGCAGCCGCCGGGGTCCCGGGGCAACTCGGAGGGGGCGTAGGGCGCGCGGAAGGCTCGCAGCGCGCAGTCCTCGGGCGCCGCGGGCGGCGGGAAGAAGGCGGCCTCCCCGGGCTCCAGGCCGTCCAGCGGCGAGCGCTCGGGCGTGGGCAGCCCCAGGCCGTCGAACTCGGCGCCCAGCGGCGGCAGCTCGCGGAAGGCGCGCGCCGGGCCAGGCGCCGCGGGGAAGGGCTCGGGCGGCGGCGGCGGCGGCGGGGGCGGCGGGGGCGGCGGGGGCGCCAGGCCCGGGAGCAGGAGGCCGGGCTCCAGCCGCCGGGCCTTGCGCGCCTGCTTCTTGCGGCGCGGCCGGTACTTGTAGTTGGGGTGGTCCCGCAGGTGCTGCACCCGCAGCCGTTCCGCCTCCTCCACGAAGGGCCGCTTCTCCGCCGCGCTCAGCTCCTTCCACGCCTTGCCTGCGGGGCGGCGGGCGCGGGTCAGCTGCCGTCGGGCGGGCGCGGGACCCCGGGCGCGCACCGCGAGGGTGGGGCGCGGCCCCCTCCCCCGCCCGCCCCGGCCCAGCCCCGCTCCGGGTCCCCCCGCGCCGCCCCCCGCCCCGCGCCCGCCCCGCGCCCGCCGCCCCCGAGCCCCTCACCCAGCATCTTGCTGAGCACCGCGTTGTGCAGGTCCGGGTTCTGCTGCGCCAGCCGCTTGCGCTCGTCCTTCGCCCACACCATGAAGGCGTTCATGGGCCGCCGGATGCGCGACTCGTCGGCCGCCGGGCGCTCCCCGCGGCCGGCCGGGCTGAGGCCATAGCGCCCCGGCTCGGGGCTGCGCGGCGGGCTGCGCGGCGGGCTGGGCGGCGAGGCGGGGGCGGCGGGCGCGGCGAGGGCGGCGGCGGCGGCGGCGGCGGGGAGGCCGCGCGGCTCAGCGGCGGCCCCGGGTCCCGGGGCCCATGCACAGTCGCGGCGGGCGGGCGGGTCGTCCTGTGCGCCGTAGCCGGGCGGCGATCTCTGCATTCCAGCTGGGCGCGGCCTGGGCGGAACGGAGCGCGGGAGCGCGGCGGCCGGACAGCGGGCACTCGCGGGGCGGGCGCGGAGGGCGCGGCGGGCGGCGGCGGAGACGGCGGTGGCCGCGAGCCGGGTGGGCGCCCAGATATAGCGGCGCGGGGCCAATCGGCGGCGGGCCGGGCGGGGCGGGGCGGGCTGGGGCCGCCCCCTCCCCGGGGGCTCCCTTTCTTCTCCGACCCGGCGGATTCCACCGCAGCCTCCTCCGCGCAGCGGGCCCCCCGCGCCCTCTCTGAGCGAGGGACCCCCCCCCAGCCGCCTCACCCTGAGCGCGAACGGGCGGCTCCCGTGGGCTGGAGCTGGGGAAGGGGCATCCTCATTGGGGCTGTCCGGCTCTCAGAGACGAGCTGCCGTCCCCACCCACGGAGTCAGACCCCCGGACCGTCTCGGGGGGAGGGCGGTCGCCCCCTCATGAAATCACACTGGGAGGGGGACAGGGGCGTATTTTAACCCATGTTCTTGGGAGGCTTCCCAAGAAGCCTTGGGGTCTAGCTCAAAAGAAGGGGGCACCCTGGAAAAAGTTCCCTGTCTCTGCGGGGAGCGTGTCCTGGGTAACCGCAGCGCATCACGTCCCCAACCCTACACTCACATGTGGAATTTTCACCACTGGGGGCTCTGAGGCCCCCTGTTTGTCCGTGGGGCTCAAGAAGACAGAATTGGCGTTCCCTGCCTCACTAGCAGAGCCCACTCCAGACGGGGAGAACCTGAGCGCTGGACACCCTGGACCCACAGCCGAGTGAAGGGAAACCAGAGGGCGTGGGGACCTCCACCGAAGGTGCAGAGTCCCAGGCCTTGCTCCCCCTCCCGCGGTCTGCTGGGGTGAGGGGCTGGGACCGGCTGCACCTGGCCACCGCCCTGCTGGGCTCCCACCTGGCCAAGCAGTAGAGTGAGGCCAGAACCAGGGTTGGGGGAGGGGGAGGGCAAGGGGGGCCTCCCCTGGGCCTGGGTGGGTTTCCAGGGGCGCTTCCCGCCTCGCCTCTTCCAAGTCTGGGAGGGGCCTGGGCTCCAGGAACTGGGGGGTCTGAAGGGTCTCCCCTAGGACTGTTGCCCTGCTGAGGCTGGGATGAGTGTGCAGCCCAGGATCTGTGTGGCCCTGCTCCGCTCCCCACCGAGTGCTGGGAGCTCCACATTTCAGGGCCCAGGTATCGGTGACCCTGGGCTTATGTGGCCAGAGGCTCTCAGTCCCCTGGCCCTTTTAGTGCTGTGAATGGGGAGCGTCCTCCAGCCCCACCCCACCGGCAGCTCCTGAGCTGCCCCCAGGAGCCCTCCTGGTTTGAGGAAAGACCAGCGCCCCCACAGAGGTCCCTCAGCCTGAGGGCTGCTGGGTGTCCATCCTGTCTCCGCCTAGGGTTCTGTCATGGAAGGCCTCGTCTGACAGCTGGAGGAGTGAAGCCCTGGGTGTCCCAGACTGGTTTCGAGATCCCTGAGACCCCACAGCCCCATTCACCACGTAGAACTGGGCTGATGTACTGGGGGCCGTCAAGGCACCAAGGTGTGGATTCTCTGGGTCTAGGGGAGAGCTCAGCTTTTTCCAGGAGGCAGGGGAGGGTGGGGGGCCCTGGGGTGGGCAGGTGCACAGTCCTCTCCCAGTGGGGCCAGCTCCGGCCTGGCCAGTGTCAGTGGGTGGACTGGGCACCAGGGCTGGGAGCAGGACTCCTGGCTGAAGAGACGGCCCAAGAAGCCAGCACCTGCTGGAGACGGCCCTTACCCTTCCAGGTGCGCTCCGAGCTCACCGGCGCCTGGCTTAGCCTGGCCGGGAGCTGGTCTGGGTTGGTGGTCCCTGGGGCTTGGGAGGGAGCCTTGAGGGTCCTCCACTGCAATCTCCCCCGACATTAGGATGGATCTAGGCTGATCCGGCATCACCTGACCACAGCCTCGGTCCCCCCAGCTCCCCTCCAACCCCCCGGCCCCAGGAGAGCCACCTTGCCCAGCACCAGCCAGCGACCCTCCCTCTTGGCAGAGCTGTGCTGCTCAGGTGTCCAGCTGTCCTGTCCTGTGGGCTGAGGCTGGGCAGGGCAAGAGGAGAGCCTCCTGGGGTGGCTCCTTGCCTCTTCGGAGTCAGGCTGTCTTTCCGTGGGTGCGCATGCTGCCCTGCTCAGGGTGAGGACGGTGGTTCTGACCCACTGGCCAGATGGGAAGACAGTGGGGGGTGGGAACTGCAGTCGGGGTGGCCCTGCCCCTAGAGCCCCGGGCTGGGGGACACACACACACACACACACACACACCCCATCTATGCAAGGGCTGGTGGGGGGGTGTGGTCAGTGGTGCCTGGGGGAGGGGCGTAAGATGTGTGTGTCTGCGTGCTTGTGTGTGGTCTGTGTGTGTCTGTGTGACAGGGAAGGTCTGTGTCTGTCTGCTGGAGCGTCTAGCGCTGGAGTCTGCCCACGGCCTTAGGAGCCAGGTGGCGGCCGAACTCTGCCACAAGAGGGGGTCCCACAGGGTAGAATGAGGGTCCTGCTCAGTGAAACGCTCACCCTCAACACCCACCAAGGGGGCGGTCCCCAACAGCACAGCTCCATCCAAAGTGGGGGTGATTCGTGAGTCTGGGCCATTTCTGTGTGTCTAGAGCCCACCTTGGGCTGGCCTGGCCCAGGTTGGCTCCTGCCCACCCTTATGGGGGCCCTTTGTGCAGCCCCCGGTGCCCCAGACAGAAAAGTGGAATAGAGGGGCATGCTTTCTCTGCAATGTGGGGCCGGGCTGAGTGCTGAGTGGACACTGCCCTCCCTGGCCTCCCACCGCGCCCTCGATGAGCCAGGACCAGACCCCCAGGCTCTGGGTGAAGCCTGCAAAGGATGCTGGGCAGCTCCCCTCAGTGGCTCTGGGTGGGGGATTGGCTGGGCTCTGGGAGTGGCAGACCTCCCAGGCGCTGCCCGGGGCACAGACCTCACAAGCTCCCACCCGCCTGGCCCCGGCTGCTGCAGGAGCGGGAGTCTGGGACCAATTACTGAGTCCCTCGGGGCCGGACCCTCCTTCTGTTGGAAGGTGGGGGTAGGGTCCCTGTCCGACACAGGTCCAGGTAGAGGGGAATCTTCTGTGTCCTGAGACCTTGGCTTGGAGCCGGACTGCTCGGTGCGAATCCCACCTCGGGGTCCTTGAGACCAGGAGGCTCTGGGCCTGGCCCTCATCCTGTTGCTCTTTTTTCAGACCCTGCTGCAAGGGCTGGGGTTGAGGGTGGGGAAGGCAAGGTGCCGGGTCAGCCTTGACTTCTGCCCAGGGGTCCGGGCTTCAGAGGGAACTGCCCAACGGCCTAGAAGTATAGGCGCGCATGTCCCTCCCCAAGCGACAGGCCGGTCCAGGTGGACTCTGGGACTCGTGCCCCGCCGTGAGCCTTCTGGCTCTCAGCCCCAGGATGCTGGGCCTGGTGTGGCGGGGCTCCCAAACACTGTGGGCCTTGCTCCTGAGAAGGGGGGCGGGGGGCAGGCGTGGGTGCTGGGCTCAGCGGCAGCAGCTGTCACAAGGGTCAGGCTTGGCGGCGGCGGGGACCCGGGTCTCGGGCCCAGCTAGGTGTTTTGGGAACTAGGGTGTCAGTAGTCTCGTGGGGGTGTCAGACTGGCTGAGGGTCTGGAGCAGAGGGGACATGGTGTGGTCGCTGTGGGCCTTTGGGTGTGTGTGGGGGGGACGGAGGCCAGCGGGACGGAACAGGACGGGGCTCCTTCGGGAGAAGGGGTGCAGGGCCGTGTGGGTTTGAGGAGGGAGGCGTGGGTCGCCTGTGGCAGGAGGCATTCGCGGGATGCCCCAGGGCGTCCAGGGCTGTTGGTGTAGAAGAGAGGCTGTTGCTCCCGAGTGGGGCCGCTGGATGCAGCGAGCCCCGGGGCGGCGTGGGGTGGCCCTGTGGGTCCTGGGGGTTTCGGCAAGCTGTGTGGGCCCGCGGGCGCAGCAGGGGCTCCATGGGAACCAGGCTCTAGGTTTCCGTGGCAACAGCAGGGCGGGGCCAGGAAACACGGCTCAGGAAGGAAGGCCACAGCTGTGAGGAGGGAGCCGGCGGCCTGGCAGAGCAGGCGCCAGACACTCTGTCTGTCCAGTCGTCCGGAGGGCCCGGAGCCCCTGCCCTAAGCCCTGCCTCCCCCCGGCCCTGCAGACCCCCCGATCTGCGCCCGGGGCCCCTGCGACCATGGCTGTCTTTATTCCAGGCAGCGCGCCCGGGATCTGGGTGGGCAGGTGTCCTAGTCCTGCAGGAGCTGGGCCCCACTCTCCTCAGGGGCTTTTGGAGGAGCAGAGGTGGGGCTGTGTGGGTGTCCCGGGCAGTGCCCCCCCTGACCTCCCTGCCTGGGCTGGCCCGGCCTCTTTTGCTCTCCTGCCAGGCTCTCGTGACAGTCCTCAGCTGCCCTGGGAACGGTGCAGAGAAGGATCGGAGCCCCCAGTGGGCCCTGCAGCTTGTGTTTCTTTTCTGCTGCTGCCCTAGCTTTGTGACAAGCGGCTTTGATGGCCCAACCAGCTGGGACTGCCAAAGGGGCTGGGGGGCAGGTCTGTGTTCTTGGGGACCACCCATCCCTTCTCATTCATTCGTACATTATTGAGTGCCTGCTGTGAACTCAGCTCTGTTCTAGGAGACAGTGAACAAAACAGACCCAAGTCCTTGCCTGGGGAAGGGGGCTCCTGTTCTGCTGGACAGGGACAGTCAATAAATCCAGAAACAAGGCAAAGTATGGGGTGCCAGGCTGCAGAGTGTGCTCTGGAGAACGGTGGTGCTGCCGGCTGTGGGGGAGGGAGGGGCCATGTCACGGGTACGCATGGCCTGTCACTCTGTGACGTAACTTTGGAGACAACCCCAGAAGGGAATGTGTACAAGAGATGAGGTGATACCTGGAAAAGAGTGTTGTACACAGTGGGAGCTGCATGTGCAAAGGCCCTGGGGCAGTGAGGTGTTCTGATATAGGGGAAGAGCAGGGAGTGCAGAAGGGAGGGGAGAAGGAGCTGTGTGAGGCCTGGGGGGGTCTAGGTCTTTTTCTCTGAGGGAGAGTTGATGACTTAGGAGGGTTTTGAGCAGAGGAGGGTGTGATGTGACTTCGCTTTCTACAGTCTCAGCAGAGCTGCTGTGTGGAGATGGACCTGGGCAGCTCAGGAAGGAGTGGATGGGGTCTGCTCCTGGCTGCCCGTGGAAGGCCGCCTCCCTGGGGAGTTGCCAGGAGGGCATGGGGGCAGTGCGCGCAGACCCACGGAGAGGCTACGGCAGGGGCCTGTGGTTTGGTGCCCTGGGAGTCAGATCTCTTCTTTTCACCCGCAGCCCCGGACCCCCCCACTCCCACTCCCCCACCCCCGCCCCTGGGCCCCTGGGGATGGGGAGGGTGGAGTGGCCGCCAGGCTGGCGGGCAGGGCAGGGAGGGCTGCGTTTCTGGGAATTGTGTGGGGGAAGCACATTGTTCGAGCCTGGAGCAGGCGGCCAGGGCTGCTGCTGGCCTCTAGGGGATGCCTCCTGGCTCCCCCAAGTACTGCCTCTGGGGGAGGGAACTGGGACTGGGCCAGGGCTCTGGGCCGGCCTGGGGACTTTCCTGAAGATGCTACTGTGGGTGGGCAGCTCTTCCCACTCTGCAGACTGAGAAACTGAGGCCCCAGGAAGGGCTGCGGCAGTGGCGGATCTGCTAGCGCCTAGGACGGGGCGGGGGGTGGGGAGGGGCTCCTGCCGGATCTCAGTCCCTGGTCACTGCCCTGCCTGACCTCAGAGGCCAGGATCTGAGGGAAGCTGCCGTGGGGTTGGCTGGGGTCACAGTCCTACACAGCCCCTGTGGCGGTGGCCGTGCTGGGCTGGAGGGTCTGGGGGGCGAGCAAAAGCAGCTGGGTGCCCAGGCCCGGGGGAGAGCTGCCTCAAGGTAGCAGGGGATGGGTGGGGGCTTCTGGGGCCACGGGAAGCGAGGTGGGGCTCTGTGTGAGCGCGGCAGCTTGGGCCTTCCCACCGAGGCCCCTGCCTCAGCCAGAAAGGAAGCGCGGATGCGACCGGCTTGGGTCATGGCCGGCCTGGGGCGGGCAGGGGGTGGGGGACACAAATAGAAAAATAAATGGCCTGAGCTTCCGATGTTTCCGGACTGAGGGTGGGGGAGGGGCAGGCCTCTGGGCCAAAGGTGTGGTCCAGCCTGTGGGTCCTGGACCTTGGCGGTGTGGCTGGGGTGTTCCCAGGCTGCTGTCAAGGATGTCTCCCCCTCAGAGGCCCCAGGACAGGGCCCGGCTTCCCACAGAGGACGCTCCTGAGGGCAGGTCCGTGTACTTCTCTCCTCTGGGGGCTGCCCCGTGGGACCATCGTGGGCACGGAGGGAAGGCGCCTGGCGGTGGGCCTGTGGAGTGTCCAGGAGAGCACTCTGGAGTAAGGCAGGGGGAGGGTCTCCCATCTCCCGGGGGCTCCTCCTCTGCTCCTGGCAGACCTCTCTTCACCTCTGACCTCTAATCAGGAGCCCCTGGGTCTCCGCCCATACATCTACATTTTCATGGCTCGGGCTCCCAAGCTGGTGGCAAGGCCCTGCCTTGACTCCCCATCACCTCATCAGGGCCACCTGGCTCTCAGCTCTCTGTCCCCCACCCACCCCTTCCTCTGCCCCGACCCTTCTCAGCAGGAGAGGCTGCGGGTCCTCCGCGGAGGGCCCCATCGGGTGCTGGGAGGGTCGCGCCTCAGGCCTTCAGCCCAGAGCAACAGGGAAGTCAGTTCTGAGTTGGCCTCCCTGGGCGTGGGGGTGGGGCCTGTCTTTGGGGCTCCCTTGCTGGGTGGTGGCTGGTAAACGTGGGTCCCTTCCTGCCCCTCCCCCGCCTGCTGTTGATTTCTCCTCCCTTCACGAGACACACATTTACTGAGCAGCTCTTAGGTGTCCCGGGCTGAGAACGTGGCAGGGGGTGGAGGGGAGGCCTTGTTCTCCCAGCAGAGCAGTCCTTGGGAGACAGACACCTGGCGGGCAGTCCAAGGTGGTTCCGAGCGTCCGAGCGTGAGGACCGCAGGCACGGCCGTTGTGTGTGCCTGTGAGCAACTTTGTCTCCCCGGGGGCTGCGGTTGCATGTGGGGGTCAGAAAGGAAATGACGTTCTTCGTTGGCAGAGGGGTCGGGGTAGGGTCTGGAAGGCCGGAGCCCTGCGGAGGGCCCAAGTGGGGTACAGTGGGTTTGCATAAGCCCTCTCGAGGAGAAGCCCATGGTTTTGATGCTGCCCTCTGGGAGCAGATTTCAGAGCGTACCGGCTGGTCAGGGCCCCCCCCCCCCGGCAGCTTCTTGGAGGAGGAAGTTCCCAAGGTCAGGTAGGGTCCATGAGGGGTCTGGGGCAGGCTGCGAACGTCCTGAGCAAGGTTCCCAGGGTCATGGACTCATGGGGGCCTCCAGACCAGTACTTTGACGGTGGAATACTGAGTTTTGGGGTTGGTGGGTGCTGCCCCAGCTTTAGCCCTGGTGAGGGTGGGAGCCCCCGCAGCTCCCACCCATGGGGGGCCTCTCTGTCCTACTGGGTCCGCTTCACAGTTGTGGCCAGAATGGACTGCACCTCCCTAGGGGGAGGGCGGTGGACACCGGGCCGGCCAGCTGGTCTGTGGCTCCCGCCCGCCACCTAGAGGCCACTGCTCATCATGGGACACACAGGCTATGCCCCTGGGTCATCCTACCCAAACCCGGGGCTTCCCATTCATGCTGCCTGGGGCCCTACCCCCTCCACGCAGGGCTTGACCTGCCAGGTTTCAGGGCTCCTGTCTCAGGGGAACAGCTGTGGCCCCCAGCTCTCCAGCTTGGAAGTACCCTGCCTCCTCTGCCCCGTACCCCCGATTTGTTCTGTTGACTCCCTCTTTCCCGTCACCTGCCCTGCCTGGGGCCAGGCTCCTGGGACACTCCCTAACAGCCCCCAGCCCAGCCCTCTGTGGGCCTGGCTCTTGCAGGGCGTCCCCACCTCCTGGCCATCGCCCTGCTGAGGCCCCAGTGTCTCTGTCTCCATTTGTCTCCAATCTCAGTGGAGATCCACGGAGGGGACATGCTGGGCTCCTTAGGAGGTCTGTCGCTAGAGGCCCCGGAGGTGGACCCCATCTGGTTTCTCCTGGAGGACAAAGGGTCCTAGGCAGCCAGGCCAGGATCTCCACTCTGGCGGAAGGGCTCTAGTCCTCCCTCTCCTCCAAGTCCTCACTTTGGGGCCATGTAATGGGGCAGTGCAGGAAGGAAAGCTTGTAGGGTTACAAGGGACACCAGTTACAGTGAAACACAGGTATTTAAATATTTCCTAAAATGTTCGATATAGGGGCGCCTGGGTGGCTCAGTGGGTTAAGCCACTGCCTTCGGCTCAGGTCATGATCTCAGGGTCCTGGGATCAAGTCCCGCATCGGGCTCTCTGCTCAGCGGGGAGCCTGCTTCCTCCTCTCTCTCTCTGCCTGCCTCTCTGCCTACTTGTGATCTCTCTCTGTCAAATAAATAAATAAAATCTTTAAAAAAAAAAAAAATAAAATAAAATGTTCGATATAGAAAAGCAAACAACAAAAAAGTGTGATATAGAAACCCGAGCACTTTAAAAAATGTATTTTACTTATTTATTTGACAGAGAGAGACACAGGGAGAGAGGGAACACAAGCGGGGGGAGAGTCAGGCAGAGGGAGAAGCAGGCTTACTGCCAAGCAGGGAGCCTGATGCGGGACTTGATCCCAGGAGCCTGGGATCATGACCTGAGCTGAAGGCAGATGCTTCACTGACTGAGCCGCCCAGGCGCCCTTAAGAGTCTTCATTTTTAACCAGCTCCCTTGGTCATGCTTTAGTTACATCTTTGTGGCTTAAACCATTCAACCAGCCCCACAGAGAGGCATTCCTTATACTAAGTCCCTTGCACAGACAGTGGGACCGTAGGTCACCAGCAGGTGCTCCCAGGCAGGGTCAAGGGTGAAGCCCCACACTGGTTTCCCAGGCTGTCTACCTGCCTGCTCTCCTCCCCAGCACCTGGTGCTCACCTGTCCAGTGGAGATCAGGTGGGGACTGACCTTGAGGCTGGGCCTGACAATGACCTGCCCGAGGGTGGCTGTGCTGATAGCCCAGACCCTGCCTCGATCGAGGCCTTGGCCAAGGTCCAGTGTCTGGCACGAACCCTCTTGAGAACCAGGTGATGCTTCTGAGAGGCCTGTGCTGATCTCTCGGACTCCAGTTTGAGGGACCTTAAGCTGTTTTGAGTGCTCTTGGACATACACCTGCCTGCTCAGGAGTGTAGAGGCTGAGTGGTCTGTCGGCCCTCCCTCCCCTGTGGTCCAGGCTTTGTCAGAAGCTATGGCTGAGCTCAGCATCCCAGGGTGCTGGGTTGTGGTGGCTGGAGGTCTTCAGCACCACCAGGGGTTGCTCTAAGAAATCCCCTGAATCAGCTCACCCCTGTCTTCTCAGAGGCCTGGCTGGGGAGCCTCCATGGACACGTCCTTGTGGGGAATGGGGGGCCAGGGTGAATTTCTGAGGTGCTATTCTCTGGGATTCTTGTTGGTGTCTGTTGTGCAGGAGCCCAGCGAGCTCCCCGTTCTCACCAGTCACTGCTTGTGCAGAGCAGGGCTGGAGGGTGCACAGCTCCAGCTTCCTTGTGTTCCTGGTGTGGCCAGACCCTCAGAGGCTGCACACAGGTTCAGACCATGGGATTCTGGCCATAAGGACTTGCTTGGTTGGGAGGGTCAGAGCTATGGCGCCAGAGCACAGTGAGGGGCAGAACCAGAGCTGGTCTGGAAACGTGGTGATGTGTTCACCATCACAGGGCCTCTGTCCTGGAAAACCTTTGCTCCCTCTTAGGAATTCCGTGCTTTTCCCTTATGATTACTAAGGAATCTCAGAAGTAACCCTGTTTTCCTTTTCACTCTGGCTGCTGGAAAGCTCAGTCATAATCAACTTAACACCCCCGAGAGTCCAAGGCCTGGTCAGCCGACTGGTCATCCCATCTACCACCCGGTCTCACAGCTACTTGGCCTGAATTTCTGGGGCTGTGTGGCTCACAGCACTATAGACATCAGTGCCCTGGCTCGTACCCTCCCCCAGAGCTGTGCCCTGTCCAGCAAACCGCCCAGCATGGCATCACTGAATGCGCGGCAGATATGCGCAGGGGATGCTGGATCTGCCCCTTCTGCCGCGCCCCGCAGGCCTCTACCTGCAGCGGCCGGCCCTCCAGCTAGGTGCAGGCTGGCCATTCCCAGGGACCGCCCCCAGCAAAGGTGACCACTGATTGCTCGTGCGGTGTCCCCTGACCTGTTCTCAGCGCGTGGTGTTTATCAAATGACCGCATGTGAACAGCGCCGCGGGGCAGACATTTCACGGTCGCGGACACAGAGACACCGAGGGGTCAAGGGACTGTCTGAAGCACGGAGCCCGGGATTCGCGAAGGAGCGGACGCCGCAGGCGGCCCGGGACTTGCTCTCACGGCCTCTCCGAGTCCCCCGGCTCCCTCGGACCCCGCATCCCGCGACTGCCCCCTCCCACCTGCGGGCGCCACGCACCAGCGCTCAGAGACCAGCATCGAGGCCAGAGCGCGCAGGGGGTCCGCGCGGCCTCGGGGCGCGGCGTGGGGGTCGCGAGCTCTCCCGCAGGGTCCCGCGGCAGCGGAAGGTGGAAGAAGAGGGCGCCACGCGGGCGGGGGCAGGCGACGGACCCGAACGCGCCTCTGCGGGTGCTACGCCGTCGGACCGCCGGCCGCTCCGGGGTCGGAGCCGGGGAGGAGGGGTCGCGGGCGCACAAACCCGGGGTCGCGCCCGCCCGGCACGCTCCTTCGGCCTCGGTGCGACCGCAGCGCCCCCAGCCAGCTCCCGGGCTCGCGCGGGCGCTTGTGGGACTGCGAGTCCTGCGGCCCCGTCGGTCCCCGGCGACCGCCCGCGGCGGGACTACATTTCCCAGGAAGCCATGCGACTCCGCGTGGCTTCTGGGAGTTGTGGTCCAGCGCGGGGCGAGCGCGCGCGAGGCGGGAGGCCGCGGGAACTCCATGTCCCACGATGCAGCGCGGCGACCGCGGGGGCCGGGGGTTTGAACGGAGGGTCTCCCGACCGCGGCGGGGCTGCGTCGTCTGCGACGGGTGCGGGCGACGGCGTCGGCCGGGGCAGGGGTCCAGGCCCCGAGGCTGAGGCTGGCGCGGCGGGCGCTGGGGGCCCTGCCCCCGAGGCGATGATGGGCAAGGAAGAGGAGATTGCGCGGATCGCCCGGAGGCTGGACAAGATGGTGACCAAGAAGAGTGCGGTGAGGGGCGCGGGCCGCCAGGACCCCGGGACCCCCGCCCCGCCGACCCCCGCCGAGCCTGCCGAGCCCCCTTCAGGGTCGGGGAGACCACCCGAGGGGCAGGACGAGACCCCGCCCCAGCAGAGACTCCCGGGACGTGGGGAGACCCCCGTCGGTGGCCGAGACCCCTGCCCTTGGGCCAGCCCTGCCCTTCACTCCCGCACCCGCGGCTGAGGCCGCAGTCGGGCCTGGACCCGGTCCCGGGAGCCGCGCTCTCTGGACGCAGACCCCAGCTACCAGGCCGAGAGCCCGCAGACCTGAGATCCGTCTCCCTCCGGGCCCCCTAACTCCAGGCCGCCCCCGCCCCCAGCCCTGCCGGAGCCGGCCCGCGGACGCGTTCTGGGTGCCGCCCTCCAGGCCCTGCCGTCGCCCCAGCCCGTGCAGACCTTCCGTCCTGGCTGCTCCGCCCTCCGGGCCTCCTTCGGTCTCAGCCTGGGCGTCCTCGCAGCTCATCCCGCCCCCGCCCCCAGGACTCTCCGCGGAGCCCCGACCCCGACTCTGAGCCTCCTGTCCCGCCCTAGGCCTCCCACATCCTTTCTGAGCCTGCGGGAGTTCGGGGTGGGAGACTGGACGCCCCTGCCCGCCCCCTCCCCGCCCCCCACCCCAGCTGCTGCGCGTCCCTCCCCTCGGGTCTGCCTGGGGCTGTGGCCCTCAGCGTCCCCCTTCACAGGCAGGCCAGGGCCTTTCTCGGCGGAGCGGCCCCCTTTTACCCTGTATCTGTCCCCGCCCTACAAGAACCAGGTTTCCCTAATAAATTCTTTCCCTTCCTAGCCAGGACTCAGCCGGCAGCAACTGGGGAATGAATGGGTAGTTTTGTAGAGAGACCCCTGGGGTAGACCCCTGGGAGTGCCGTGGGGAGAGCCGCCGTCCAGCTGTGCCCACTGTGCTGCCTGGCATCTGGGTCCTTGGCCAGTGAGTCTTTGGGGGAGGCTGTGCTGTGGTCTCTAAGAGGAACCAGGCAGATGGGGTTCCAACGTCAGCCCCTTCTCAGCTTTGAGATTCTGACAATCTACCTGGCCTCCCATGGACGCATCTTTGGTGGGTGGTACCTGCCTTTGGGATGTTGGGAGGGGTCCTGGCCGGCTCCCTGAGAGGCTCTGTAAACACAGCCTTCTCCCCCCAAGACTGGGGGCAACTGGTTAGGGTGGTGGAGGGGCTCCATCATGGGCTTGAGATGCTGGGCGGCCCCTCCAGGACTGTCTGCTTGCTCTGGGCTCTGAGTGGTTTTTTGGGTTAAGCAGGCTTTTCATGGGTCCTTGTTGACTAGGTTCTGGACAGGGTTTGACACTGGGACCTAAAAGGGGGCTGGTTCCCCTCATTCGTTCAGCAAACGGCAGCCCCTACAGACAGACACACACACACACACACACACACTCTCTCTCTCTCTGAGTTCATGCCCCTGGGAGGCCGTGGGCAGCACAGAGCGGGGGTGGGGGGGAGCAACCCTGAGCCGTATCCAGAGGTGACCAGAGAAAGAAGCTGCTGCTTCTCTTGAAGGAGACAACATCCCCCAGGTGGGGTCAGAGCTGGGTCCGTGCAGGGCTGGGCGGGGGCAGGTGGCGCTGGGGGAGGGTGTGTCCAGGCAGAAGCAAGGAGCATGAGGAGGGGGAGCTGAGCACCCTCTGGGCCCGGAAGGCGCCTGGGGTTTGAGGGTGCTGTGGTGCGGGCAGAGAGAGAGCTACCAAAAGTTCCAGTGCCTGGGAGGCTCTGTGGGGATCTGGGACCCGTGACTGGGAAGTCAGGAGTGGTGTTTCTGCCAGTGGTCTGGCGCCCACAGAAAACTGATCAGTGAGCAGCCCTGTCTTTGGCTCTGATGACCATCTTTTTTTCTCTGAGGAGGTCACTTCAGGGCTGGACTCTGTGCAGCCTGAGGGGCAGAGCCTGCTGGGGGTGACGTGGGGGGCGGGGTTAGAGCATAGATACCACCCCGAAGGGGAATGGGGCAGGGCCAGCCCTGCCCACAGCCTGGGCTGCAAGATGTGCGGGTCTCACAACCTTGGGTGGCTGGGTCAGGTTATTTCTGCCCCCTTCACGTCAAGGGAAAGACCCACACATGAAAACCCGTGTGTTATGAAGAGAAGCCTCTGTGAAGAAGGCAAGAAGGGAGGCGGCTGGAGGTGTTGTGTGGGGTGTGGTCATCGCTTGAAGTCGAAGGGGCTTTGCCAAGAAGGTGTCCTTTGAATAAACTTTGAAAGAAGGAGGACAAATCTGTAGGTCTTTGGGAGGTGTTTCTGGCAGCAGGGGCAGCAGGTGCAAAGGTCCTGAGGTGAGCCGCTTGGCACACTTGAGGGACCTTAAGCTGAGCCTGGAATGGAGAGAGCAGCCCATTTGTGTGTGGCCTTGGTGTGGGGGAGGGCTTTGAAGAAACAGATGTGGGGTGGGAGGAGGCAAGGAGGGGACGGTGGCTGGCCCGAGGGTTAGGGCAGGGCCTGGAGGGATTGATGAAGCTTGGGGCCGTGGGACAGGAGTCCGCGTGTGGATGTGATGGCAGTAGCGCTTGGCCTCTGCAGGGGATACTGACCTTGCCGGGTTGACCCCTCTCAGCTGGTGGGTGATCCGCTTCAGGGAGAAGCTGCCCAGCCCACCACAAGGGACAGGACACTGGATGGGGCAGTGAGTGCCCCTGGGGCCACACCTTCCCCTGGGTGCGACCCTCCTGCTGGGGAGGGACTGCGGTCCTTGGGGCTGTTTCCTGCAGCCGTCGCTTGGTCAGTGACCCAAAGTCCTGGGACTGAGTTTGCCAAGCCGCTTTCCGTCTCCTTCTGGCCCTCTCTGGGCATCTGACCCCAGGTGGATCTCCAGATTGTTGCTCCTTGTGCCCCCCGCCTTCTTTTATAGGAGGCAGGGGCTCTGGCCACAGAAACCTCGAAGTCATTTATGCAGGTCCCCCTTCTCCTTCCAGGAGGGAGCCGTGGACCTGCTGCGGGAACTGAAAGCCATGCCCGTCACACTGAACCTGCTGCAGGTAGGGCTGGGCGCGCCCCCTGCCTGGGACAGCTCCCGGGTACCTGGCAGGGCTTGCTGGCCCCTGCCTCGGGGCCTTGGTTGGTACAAACGTCTGTCCTGGAGGACACCGTCCGTGCCTCTGTCTGTTGCTCAGGAAGACAAAGGGGCACCTAAGGATAACCCACCGTGTTTCTCGCTGATGCTCCTGGGCTCCTCATGGGACAGAAGCCCTCAGAAAGGGTATCCACTGCACAAGCTGGTCCCCGTTCCCTGCCCCATGGGAGCCTTGGAGGGTCTGTGAGGAGGGTGTGATTGCCCCCCACCCCCCAGCCCAGGCTGCTTGTTTTGCAGTCTACACGGGTTGGCATGTCTGTCAACGCCCTGCGGAAGCAGAGCTCTGATGAGGAGGTCATCGCGCTGGCCAAGTCTCTGATCAAGTCCTGGAAGAAGCTCCTGGGTGCGGGTCAGGCGGCATGGGCCGGGAGCTGGGGCCCCTTGCTGGTCAGCACTGTGTAGGGTGCGGGTAGTGCTGTTCCTGAGCCAGGGCCACCTGGGAGTGGGGTGTTCCGGAACTGGTCCGGGACGGCTTGGGGCTAGGACACCAGGGGAGCCATCGAAAAGCTCGAAAAGAATGCTGAAGGTAGTAGCAGGAGTGCACTTGAGGGTGGCCAGGGGCCCTGGAGGGACCTGAGTGGGGAGGTCACACAGAGAGAGGGGGTCAGCGCAGCTAGAGGGCAGGGGCCAGAGGAGTTGGGGAGAGAGGGAGGGGAGACAGCTGGGGTGGGAAGACGCCCACCCGGCGACCCTGAGGGCCCCACCCCTTCCCAGCCTGTCTTGGGCTTGGTCCAGCCCTTGTGGAATAGAGCTTGGTGTCCTGGGTCTGTCTTTAGTCCTGAGTGGCTGGTGTGTTGGGCAAGTGTGTTCTGTGGTGCGGGGGCTGCGCCTCGTCCTCAGGGACGGTCCCCCAGCATTGCCTCGGGTTTCAGGAGCCTTGTGAACGGCGGTTCACTGTGACCCCCAGGGCCCAGTGGGGGAGGGACCACGCCTGGTCTGTTTCCAAGTTCAAACACTCCGTCTGTGGGGGCTGACAGGGGACTCTGGACTCAAGGGTCACTTCGGGCCGATGGCTGTGCTGTCTGCTGAGACGGCAGACCCCCGAGAGGCCTCCCGGGCTGGGTGAGGGGTAGGAAAGGGGTGTGGGGCTGTCTTGGGACCTTCTGAGGAGGGAGGACAGACGGCCCCAGGTGCAGAAGTCTCAACAGCTAGGGTCCCAGGTGGGTTGAGGGTGGGGGTGCTAGAGCTGGTGATGTGACCAGGGCTGTGCCGTGGGGGCAGATCTGCCCCCCTCCCTAGCCTGGCCCTGCCCTCCGGTTCTGCACCCCTAGCCAGCCGCCTCCTTTCCTGGCACTTGCAGACGCCTCTGATGCCAAAGCCAGGGAGCAGAGCAGGGGCGGGCCTCTCCCCCCATCGTCCTCGAAGGAGCCCCCCGAGGCCAAGGATCCCAGGTAGCGCACCTGGAAGACTGCTGCTTGCCTTCCTGCTCCTGCCCCCACCCCTGTCCCTCCTGCTCAGCAGATGGAAGGGCAGGTTTCCCTGTGCCCTGGGGCTGCTGAGACCATTGACATGGACACTTCTCAGAGGGAACTTTCCCTGGGGGGGCTGTGCCTGGCCTGGGGGGCCTCTTGCTGCTCCCTTCTCTTCCAGAGCTCCTCCGGACCCTGTGTCTTTCCAGCCCCAACCATCTGCAGGGTCAGGCTGTGTCTACCCTCTGCAGCTGTCCCCAAGCTCCACATCTGTGTCCTGGGGTCTCCTCACTGGCCAGCTCTGGCTGAGCAGCCCCCTTAGCTGGAGTCACACTGCTGCTGAACCCCTTTCCCCCTTGGGTGCCCCAGGCTGCGAGTTCTGGGGGCCCTGAGGCCTCGCTGCTGCGGCCCCAGGGAGGGCAGTCATGGAGACCGGGGTTCCTCATGCGGCCGGGCTATGGCCCATAGGCTGCTTTGCCTTTGACCCCACGGGGCAGAAGTGGCAGGAGACCAGCCAAGGCTGATCTCTAGATTCCGAGTAGCTGTGCAGGGCTGTGGGCTTATCTGCCCGTCAGCACCTGTTCCCTCCAGGAGACCCTTGCTCCCCCTGACTTGTGGGGCTCACGAGATGCAGGGGTGTGAGGGGGAGGGCTGGTGGATGCAGTTGTCAGGCAGCTTGTGGGGAGTGCCCAGCCCATCCAGGGGCATCTCTGCTGGATGGGGCCACCTGTGGTCTGGGCGACCCCCGACTCCATCTGCCTTTCCCTGGATTGGCGCCTGGTCTTGAGTGGTGTGGCCCTGTGTTCTGGCCTCATGGAGGGCAGGGACCCGCTCTCCCCACCTGGGAAGTCCCACCCGCTGGGCTTTCCTGCCTCTGGCCAGCTGGGCAGACCCCTGGGGCATGGTGGGCTGGAGTCGGGAGGCGGGGGGTGGGGCAGGACCACGGGCTGCTGTCAAGGTAAGAAGGAACAGGGATTGTGGCTGTCCTGTTGGCTTTTCTGGGACCCATGTGTCCCCGGGGTGCACACGGCCCGAGGGGGGCCTGTCTCTCTCCAGCCGCAAGAGGCCAGAGCTACCCAGGATGCCGTCGGCACCGAGGATCACCACGTTCCCACCAGCGCCAGTCACATGCGACGCCGTGCGCAACAAGTGCCGGGAGATGCTGGCTGCAGCTCTGCGGACGGACCGTGAGCGCCTCCAACACGCACCTGGGGTCCTGCGGTAGACTGGACGAAGCCTGCCCGGGGGACAGCCTTCTCCCCTAGCTCACTGCAGCTGAGCCCGGGCTGGGAGGGGGTGGGCAGGGGGCCTTTTGGTCCAGCAGAGCACCTGGGTCCTGGGCCTCGGGGGCTGGGTGGCTGGCAGAGGGGGTGCGGCTGGGGGGCCATTAGTCCGGGCTGTCTCTCGCAGATGACCACATGGCTGTTGGCGCGGACTGCGAGGGCCTGTCGGCCCAGATTGAGGAATATATCCTTTATGCGGGGGCTTGGAACCCAGGGCTTTCTGGTGGAGTCAGGACAGCCGGACTCGCTCCCCGGGGACCGTGCCAGGGGGTGGGTCGGTTGACCGGGAGGGCCCTCCCTGGATCTGCTGAGGGACTGAGTCCACCGGGGCATGGGTCCCCCAGGGCTTTGCAGCTACAGCTGGGCCTGAGTCCAGTGGGGACCCCCACTCAGCAGCCTCTCCCCTCGCTGCCAGGCGCGGGGGGCAGACTGTGTTGCTGGGCCCCTTCCCCTCGCTGGCCCCCCTTGGCTGGCCCCATGGGCGGGTGGAAGGCAGCCACACTAGGCTCTGGACAGGTCCTTAAACGCCTGCACGCATCTTCCGGGATGTGGGAAACACGGACATGAAGTACAAAAACCGTGTGCGGAGCCGCATCTCCAACCTCAAGGACGCTAAGAACCCTGACCTGCGGCGGAACGTTCTGTGTGGCGCCATCACACCCCAGCAGATCGCGGTCATGACATCAGAGGTGAGTCCCGCTGGAGGGGTGTGGGGCCCCCCCCCGCGCACTGTGGTGAGTACGTGGTGACTTGTCCAGGAGATGGCCAGTGATGAGCTGAAGGAGATCCGGAAGGCGATGACCAAGGAGGCTATCCGGGAGCACCAGATGGCCCGCACGGGGGGCACTCAGACGGACCTGTTCACCTGCGGAAAGTGCAGGAGGAAGAACTGTACCTACACGCAGGTGTGCCCCGGCCCCTCCGTCATGCTCCAGCAGCCTGTGCCTGCCCCTGGGGCGGGGGGTGAGGTCCGCTGACCGCTGGACACATGCATAGTGAAAGGCACAGGGCTGCAGAGTCACCTTGGGGACCTCCTCCTTTGCCCGGCACCCCTGGTCCCCCGCAAGCAGCATTTCGGGGGTGGTTTGCTCTGGGCACTAAAACTGGGGGACGTGGCCTCCCCCAGCATGGGGAGCGCCCAGGGGATGTTGTTGCTGGCCAACAACATGGGGGGGTGTGCTGTGCTGCCTGGACAATGCTCGGACCCGTGGAGGTGGACAGTGACGTGGACTTCAAGATGCAACTGGGCCCCCTGCTAAGCGACTGGAGTCGCTGCGGCAGCCTCGGCAGGTCGGCCAGGGGGGCGGAGGGTCTCCCATGCCAGCACCGCTCAAGGGTACGGCAGCCTCCCTGCGTTGGGACTCAAGGGAAGACCTGTACCTCGGGGCCTCCTGCTCCAAGTGGCTTGAGTCCCTGGGGTTGGGGGTGGCCCCCTCACCATAGCCCTCCCGGCAGGTGCAGACGCGCAGCTCTGATGAGCCCATGACCACCTTCGTTGTCTGCAATGAGTGTGGAAATCGCTGGAAGGTAGGTGGGCGGGCCTTTTCTGAAGGTGGGTGTCTCCATCCTCCCAGGTGTGGGACCCCTGTGACGGGGGGATGGGGGACAGCCCTGCTCCACCAGCCTCCTGGGGCTTCAGAGGAGGTGGGTGGAGACCCCAGGCCTGCTGCTCGCCCTGCGGGGGTCATGGTCTGCACGGGGCTGACCGCACTCATCCACCCCGTGCAGTTCTGCTGAGCCTTGGGATGTGCGTGAAGCCTCAGGCTGCGGCCAGCACAGTGCCGCGGCCTCCCCGTGTCCTCTGTCGACAGTCACCGCTTCTCGGCAGCCGCCCTGTGCCCACCTGAACTTCCCCAGAGGGCTGCGCACCCTGCTCCCCAACCTTGCCTGCGGTATACCTTTCTTCCTCTTTCCCCCAAATTATTAAATGTTTCTGTTTGCCATTCTGATGTTTCTGACCCTTGGTTCTGGTGGACCATGCACAGTCGGGCTGTGACCTGGGTCCTCTGGCCCCACTGTCTGGCCCTCCCCCGCTCCACGGGAGGGGGATGGCAACTCTTCTCCTTGGGATCAGGTGACACTCAGGTTTGGTTCTACTGAACAGAGATGGAGGGAAGAGCCCTCGGGCCTCAGAACATGGGGGGCGGACTCTGCCTGGGTGTGCCCATGGAGAAGGGGCAGCTGCTGGGGGTACACAGCGTGGGCATGCACACACACGGGATCGGGGGGAGGGGGCCTTAGGTAGAGGACCCAGGGCCTCCCAAACTTCCCCAGGCACTACAGCTCTGGGCCCAGGGCTTATAGGCAGGAGGCTGCATCTGGGTCCCCAGCCTTTCTCAAGGACTTGTCCTCACCCTGACCCTCTGCTCCTGATGATGGAACGGATGGGGTGGGCCCTGGACCTGCTGCAGGTCTGAGTCCCTGTGCCTCCCAGAAATTCGGGCGATGGGGCGGCAAGCGCGTGTGCCTTGTGGAGGCTGCCCCTGTCAGCACCCCGCCCTCGCCTTGGCCCCCTCACTGGCCCATGGGTGAGCGCAGCTGCCCAGCGGGGCCTGGTCTCCTCTACTCCCTGCACCGGTCTGGGACAACCCATCATTCTTGAATCTCCCCCAATGCGAAAAGAAAGGAGAGAACGTTTGCTTTAAAAATATCTTCAATAATAAGATCCTATTTTGGATGAAGAAGGAATGGAGATAAATATGAAAACATCTTTTTCTTTTTTGATAAAATACAGTAAAGACATGTTTCCAGGTTTAAACTTCATGAAAATATAAAAAAGAAACTGGCTCTTGTTGCTTTGAGCCTAGTTCTGAGGTTCTGGGTCTGATCTGGGCGCAGACAGCTCGAGTCAGAGGGTCTCCTCGTGTCCCAACTAGACGACACAGAGGCTCTGCTTCCCATCAGAGGCATTTTTCAAGGTCCCCGGCTGCCGGGGAGGAGGCCCCCCCATGAAGCCGCTGGGTCCGTGAGCACTCCTGGGAGGGTCCTTCTCCCCCAGCAGGAGCCCCGGGCCCGCCAGCAGGAAGCCGGTTGGGGAGGGGCTGCTTGGTCCCAGAGGCCCTCACACCTGCCTCTCAGCAGGACCTTAGGGTACCATGTCCCTTGCGTCGGGAGGGCGCTCCAGTCTGGGACTGCCCCCACGGGTGCTGGGCCCCCGTGGCCGTGCCGGACGCCTGCTGGCACAGGTTTGTGCAGGTAACCGAGTCCTTTCCTGCCGGCTGGGTCGGTGCCGCTGCGCGTGGGTGAGCAGCCTAGGCCTCGCTGGAGGACTGGGAGCTGCCCCGGAGCAGCAGGGCACGGTAGGTGGGGGAGCTGAGGAAGCGGGGGTAGGAGTCCCGGTGCATGAGCGTGTAGATCTGCAGCTGGGCGTCATCGAAGGTGTGTGCCGACGGCTCCTGCATCTTCTTGTTGATGCCTTCGCGCACGCGCGAGTCCAGGCTCACCTGCGGAACGGGATGCCGGCGTCAGGGGCCCTGGAGGTGTCCCCGCCCCCGCCCCCCCAGCCCCGCCCTGGGCCGCCATGGCGGTGCACCTCTTTGGGGGACAGAATGGACACGTAGTCCTCATAGATGAGCCGGGCCTTCTCGTCCACCACGTGCTGGTTGGCCTCAGCCTTGAGCTCCTCACAGGCCAGCCAGAAGAGCATGTTCTCCTCGCTGTACTCCGTGCGCAGAAACTCCCGGAACACGCTGCGGCCCGCCGGGCTGTGCATCAGCTTGTCGAACGACTGCGCCCAGCTCCGCACCTCCTCGGGGCTCGGCGTGGCGCTGTGGGCATTCCCCGCCAGGCCAGGTCAGGCCTGCACCCCCCCACCCCGCCCCGTCCCCCAGACACGCGCGCGCACGCGGCCGGCCACACCTACCATGCCTCGCAGCCCGGGAGAGGCTGCAGCTTGTTCTCCCGGGAGACCCGCCACGCTCGCCGCTGCTCTTCAGCCCTGCCCGCAGAGAGAGGGGGCTCTGGCCTCCGCGGTCCACCGGCGCTGGGTGCGCGCGCGCACGCACGCCCCCACGGCACGGACACGCGGGCGCACCCACACGGCACAGACGCGCGCACACGCACCCACCCATGTAACGGACACGCGCGCGCACCCACCCGCGGCACAGACACGCACCCACATGGCACAGACACACGCGCGCGCACGCACCCACGGCACAGACGCGCGCGCACGCACCCACCCGCGGCACGGACACGCGCGCGCACCCACCCACCCACGGCACGGACACGCACCCACATGGCACAGACACACGCGCACGCACCCACGACACAGACGCGCGCGCACACACCCATGGCACGGACACACGCACGCGCGCACGTACACACGGCACAGACGTGCGCACCCACACACTCACGGCATGGACACGCGCACGCAGCCACCCACGGCAAGGACACGCGCGTGCACCCACCCACACGGCACAGACGCGCACGCACACACCCACCCACGGCACAGACACGCACCCACATGGCACAGACACACGCGCACGCACGCACCCACGGCACAGACACGCGCGCGCGCCTACCCACGGCACGGACACGCGCACGCACGCACCCATGGCCCAGACACCCGCGCGCACGCACCCACCCACGGCACGGACACACGCTCGCACTCACGGTACGGACACGCGCACGCAGCCGCCCACGGCACAGACGCGCGCGCACGTACCCACGGTACGGACACGCGCACGCAGCCGCCCACGGCACAGACACGCGCACGCACCCGCCCACGGCACGGACACGCCCACGCACGCACCCACGGCACAGACGCGCGCGCACCCACCAACGGCACAGACACGCGCGCGCACCCATGGCACAGACACGCGCGCGCACGCACCCGCCTGCGGCACAGACACGCGCGCACCCACCCACGGCACAGACGCTCGCACCCACAGGGCAAGGGGAGCTCAGCTTCTGCGTGAAGCCCCTGCAGGAGGGCCGCTCCGCAGTCCGCTCCTGTCCCACCCGCCGGAAGGGCTGAGCCTTCAAGCACCCGCATCTTCACTCGGGGTTGTGTGTGTCCGCAGTACCCAAGTATTTACATAGCAGGGAGACTCCCTGAAACTACATTGTGTTTATTTATTTACTGCGTTAAGAAAAAAGATTTCATTGATTTATTTGAGAGAGAGCACAAGCAGGGGAGGAGCCCGCGGAGAGGGAGAAGCAGACTCCCCGCTGAGCAGCAGACCAACGCGGGGCTCAAACCCAGGGCAGCCGGGATCGCGCCCTGAGCCTGAGGCAGATGCTTCTCCAACCGAGCCCCCCAGACGCCCCCAAACTACATCATGTTTAAAGGGTCCCTAAAGTAACAGCGTCTTTCTTTCTTAAGATACACGTTTTTGGTATGTTGGCATCAGGGCACAGCCCTGCCTCCAGCCAGAACTCCCTCCACGGCCCCCGCATGTCTAACAGACATCTCAAACCCAAACAGCCAGACAGACTCCGTTCCTCTCTTACCCTGCCTGCTAGACCCCAAACTCTCCCTCGGTCCCACAGGCAAAGTCTCAGTGCGTCCTGATTTTTCGTGGCCACCCCTCTCCCATCTTGCGCGTGAGTTGCTCACTGGTCAGCCCATACCCCTTTGAGGGGCACCTGGGAGCCTCCGTCGGTGAAGTGTCTGCCTTGGGCTCAGGTCGTGATCCCGGGGTCCTGGGCCTGAGCCCCATAGCAGGCTCTCGGCTCAGTGGGGGGTCTGCTTCTCCCTCTGCCTCCCCCCACTTGTGCCCATGCTCTCTCTCTCTCTCGGTCTCAAATAAATAAAATCTTAAAAAAAACCATCCCCCTTTGAGTCCCCACAGCACTGTCCACTCAACCCCCATGGGCTGAAAGCCTGGATAGGGCTAGGCCTCTGTCAAGTGAAAACTCCCAACAGCTTCTCTGCAGGCGGACAGAACCCCCTTACCACCTGGAGGCCCCACCCCCGCCCTCTGGCAGGCTGCTCTCGAAGCTCATCCCCATCATCCCCAGGCCAGGTCCCTGCTCACTCTCGCTTCACCTAACATTGTGTAGGACAGGCTTCTGTCTCGTCCCTCTGTGGGACCCCAGGGCCAGCTGAGGCTGTGTCCCAGCGGCGTCTGCATGTGCTGCGTAAATGGACAGATGTGGCACACCCGGTGGACTGGCCAGGTGCCTGCACACGGACACACCCTCGGGCGCTCGACGCCTGAAAGCCACACATGCAGAGGGGTCTGGGCACTGGCCCCTGGTCAGCAGGGCCCAGGAGCCCTTGAATAAGAGCTGTGGGGGGCAAGGCCTCCTGCCTTCAGGTGATGCCTCAGAGGCCATCTGAGGGTTTGGGGGCAGGCCCTCAGCCCCACATCTGCACAGCTCGCCCCCCCGGCCCTGCCCCCCCAAGTTCCCACGTTCCAGGGTCGCCCCCTTCCCCAGACTCCACGTACCAGGAACAGCCACAACAGCAGCACCAGCACAAGCAGCAGGGGTTGCGGCTGGGGACAGCCGGGGGGGCTGCATCATGACTGGACATCGAGGGGGGCTGGTCTGCCTCCTGCGGCCCTACGTGCTGGTGACATGGAAGCTTCCTCAGCTCCAGGCCAGAGCCGCGGCCCACACACCTTTCCCCCGACTCCCCTGGGTGGGCAACCCCCACCTCCCAGCCTCCCAACTCTCTGCTCCCCCCGCCCCCGTTCCCACAAGAGGGGCAGAGGCAGGGGTGGAGGTGGTGCACCTGCTTCTCAGTCTCATGTGGGGTGGGCATGGGTGGGAGGAGGAGGTCGCCCGGGCTCCGTGGTGCTGGCGCCAGGACCGTCACCACAGCCTGGGAGTCTGAGAAGAGAGGTGGAGGTTCTCGCTGAGAACCTGGGACTGTAGCCTCCACTTGTCCTGGAGTCTCTCCCTCCTTCCCAGACCCCTGGGGGCCTGCTCCCCTGCCCCCCACTCTGTTCAGGCTCCTCCACCAGCGCCGTGAGCAGGGACAGGGCCGGTGAGGAGGGGCCCTGACAAGATCTCCACAGGAGGCTCCGGGACACCCCCATTTGCCCCGTCCCTGGGAAGCCGGAAGTCTGGGTTCCTCTTTCTTGGTTTCCGGCTCCTGGCCCCTCCCAAGGGGACTGGGGGCCCCACTGGTCTGGGGCTCTCAGGTTAATGCATGAGGGTGGTGGCCGGACATTTGGACCCCCTCCCCAGCTCCCTCCATTCTGGGTTTTCTGCAGTGGGTGGGGGCAGGGGGAGGGTTGCTCCCCATGGGGAGTGCCTGTCTGCAGGTCACTAGGCCTGCAGCATGGAGAGGAGTGGGCCAGGACTTTCCCAGGGTGTGGGAAATGCAGCAGGGCGTGGGGGAGGAGGGCCATGAACCCCCTAGCCATGAGCCCATGGCTTCTGTCTTCTAGATCCTGAGCCCTAGGTCCTGGGCCCTGCTTCCAGGACTCAACCCCCAGCTGGTGCCTGACCACGCCCAGGGGCTCCCAGCCTCCCTCCCCCCCACCCCCACCAGGCTGTGGAAACCAATGCGACCTGGGGTGCCAGTGGTGGAGGGGCGTGGGGGGTAGCAAGGGGTTGGGGTGTCCTGCTCCCTGAGTCAGAGATGTGGGATTGCTGGAGAAGGTGAGGGTCAGCATTCTTTTCAGTATCTGTACCCATGTTTCAGAGTGGAGGCATGCAGGGGGCCCTGGGCCCTGGAGTCCCAAGACAGGGTGAGGAGCTTGACCCTCCCACCTCCATCCCCCCATGAGGCCAACCACAGATCCCAGAGTCTCCACCATGAGGAGGGAGTCAATCAGTGCCCTGGGGGCAGTTTTGAATGCTTTCCCACCACGGCCCCTGCCTGTGCCCCTGCCTGTGCCCACCTCGGCCTAAGTGAGGACACACAGAGCCCGGGGGCTCCCCTGCACAGCGGACAAGGACCTTCCTGAGCCAGCTGGTCCTGCCCTCACCCATCTGGGTGCCTGGAGGCTCACGACTTGCTCTCACTTTATTTTCTCTTGTCATTACCATCCTCCCTGCTGTCCCCACCCCGCAGCTTGTGGACTTTCAATCCCCATTTGGGCCATGTTGGCTTCTCGGGGTCTCCCAGGGTACGAGGGAAGGCAGGAGGAGCTCTAGGACAGGCACCACGGCTGGGCAGGTCTTGGGACTGTCTCAGGTCTCTGGGCAGCAGGGACACCGGGACGGCGTGTACACCGGAGCGCCCCTGTCTCCAGGGCCTGGGCACGCAGAGGCCCTGCCCTGTGTAGGGTCCCCTGGGGCTGAGGCCCCTGACCAGCTAGCTACCTGACTTCCCCTGAGATCCTGGGCGAGGGGACCCTCAAACTGGGTCCCAGAGACACTGGGCAGGCAGATGGGGAAGCAGCAGCTGACAGCTTGCCTTTCCCTCAGGGGTCAAGCTTCTCGGGGAAAGGAAGGGGTGTGGCAACCTCTGGTCTGGCAGCTGGGCAGAAAACTGCTCTTCCTCCTCTGCACCCCCCACCCACTGTGAGTGGGGGCAGGGCCTGTCCCCTCTCCCCCCAGCACCCCAAGACTCAGCTCTGAATTAGAGGAGGGGCCCTGTCTGGGAGTGCAGATCCAGGGGGGCCCCAGGGCTGGAGGCTGCATTTGGGGTCCGTGTCTTCTGCGCCTCTTGCAGGCCTGGACTAGCTCCCTGCGCCCTCCTCAGGCTGGCTGGGGTTCTCTGGCCGCCCACTCTCTCTTGAGGGGCTACAGGGTCTGAACTGGGGTTTCTGCCCCCCATCCTGGCATTTGGGAGGTGAAGCATTCCTCTTTCCCAGCCCCTTGGGGGCTTTGGCCCCCAAGTCTGGGATGGGAGAGGCTGGACAGGCAGCAAGCCTGGCCTCTGGGGACAGAGGTTCCCTTGGGGGCAGCTGGTACTCTCCGCAGAAGGAAAAAGAACGTCCCTGAGCCCGCCCAGTCCAAAAAAAGAAGAAAATGTGACAATCCCAGAAAAAAATGCCATAACCTTTGGGTGGAGGGCTGACAGAGGGGCTCCTTTCTTTGATTCTGATGGTACTCAGTACCCTTGAGGTCTGCTGCCCCCCATTTGATTGGTGGGGGGAGCCCCAGCCTGACTCCTCCAAGGCAGGCCAGGTCTTTCTAACCCTGGTGACCCTTGCCTCCCCCCCCCCCCCCCCCCCCGCTTCTGCAGTGGTGGGCGCAACCTATTTCTCTCTTCCTCCTGCTGCTGGCAAGGTTTGGCCTGGTAGAGCTTGTCTCCTTCTTCAGGGGCCCCTTTCTCTAGCCTCTGACGCCCCCACCCCTGTCTCAAGGAACTCGCCATGGCGCCCCACTCACCATCGACCCAAAGGCGAGGTGGGGGCGGGATGTGCCAGGTTCCCTCTGGGCCCCACCCTGGCTGCCGAAGGGGCGTGCACTGCAGCAGCAGGGACTCGACTCGGACGGCAGGAGGTACTCCTGCGGCGTTCTGGAGGGAGGCCGGCGCCGGGAGCCCCCGATCAGCTGGGGTCGGGGGCGCAGCGCCTCCCCTGCGCCTTGCAGGGTGAGTGGCTGCCAGATCCAAAGGGATGGGGGTGGGGGTGGACAGGGTGTCCCGCCTCGGCCCCTCCCCACCAGGCTGGGGTGGGGGGGCGGGAGACGCGGAAACGGGGGTTCTTCCGGCCCCCCCTTTGAGCAATCACTTCCCCAGGCTCTGAGCCGCAGAAAAAGGGGAACCGGGTTGCAGCACCCCCTCCCCCACGCGCGGGGGACTGGCTCCAGTCCCGCCACGGCCCAGGGTCCACGTGGACCCCGCGGCTGGAGTCCTTGGGGTGCGGATCCCGGCGCCAGCTCCCGCGGCTCCCGCCCCGTACGGCCCCGGGGCCCGGAGGGGCATGGCCGCCGTCCTCGGCGCCGCGCGCGCGCGCGCGCACTCACCGACCGCGCTCCCGAGCCGCTCGCGCCGCCGCCGCTGGCCCGCGCGCCCCGAGGTCCGGCTGGATCGTCGGGGAGGGGGCGCAGGGTGCAGTGCGCAGGCGCCTCGGCTGCACTTCCCCAAAGCGCGGGGACGGGACTTCCTCGGGCGGGGAGGCGCCCGGCCCGCCCTGCCAGGCGCGCCCCGCCCCGCGCTCGGCTGGCCTCAGTCCCCACCCGCCCCCTCCCCAGCACCCGGCAGATCCGTCGGGGCGCCCAGGTCCCCACCATCGCCTAGGGTAGCCCGTGGAGATGAGGGGCTAAAAACGGGGTCTCTGGACCCAGGACGGCCTGAGCTGGGACTGGAATAGACGGGGGTGTGGCCGTGTCCCCCACTCTATTCAGGGGGGCCAGTCCAGCTTTGCCATTCTTGTGGGTGTTCATGAGACTCTGGTCCAGTGCCTGACCCCAAGAGCCCTCAAGCCTCAGGGGTCCCTCCAGGCCCAGCCCTAAGCGTCTCTACGACTGTGGACTCGCGCCTGTAAAGTGGGGTTAAGCCTATGCCGGCTCCGTGCTCGAGGGGGCTTCCCCAGGAAAGGGGGTCTAATGCCGAGGTCCGATGCCGAGGGTATGGGTTCCTACGTCCGGAGTCACCGAATGTTCCTGTCTGCGGGGCAGGCTGAGTCTCTTCCGAAGCCTCCAGTTGCCCCACTATGTCTTCAAGTTTAAAGCCACACCCTCCCGTTTTTGCCACGATGCCCTGTCCCTTCTCTCTGGCTGACCCTCCTGATACTTTATGACCCATTACAGCTGTCAGTTAGCTTTCTTATCCCAGCATGCTTTGGGCCAGTGTCAGCGTGGCGGTGACCCTGCCCTGGAAACATCTGCAGAGGGTCTGTGCCCCCGGCCTTGCACCATGAGCATCGCCCGGCCCTTTGCAGGCCCTCCGCCCGGTGGGCTCCTGATGCCCGAGGCCGGCTCACAGAATGCCTTTCAGTTGCACAAGTCGATATGCACGCTTTTCTCAGAACTCAAGGTGACCAGGGAAGTGGTGATTTTACATGTGCTCATTCATTCAGCAATTATCTGGGTGTTCCCTGTGCGGCCGACTGAGGGCCCCAGCAGCGAGCGAGACCGACCCGCCCTGGGGCAGACAAGAAACAGGCTGGCAGACTGGGTTAGGGGTCAGGAGGGCTAAGGAGAACCTTGGAGCAGAGGAGGGAGGCATCACTCAGCAAAGGAGAGCGTTGGAGAACGGCCAGGCAGGGGCCTTGGGAGAGGGGAGGCCAAGCTGGAGGAGAGTGTGTGACAAGGTCAGAGAGGTGAGGGGGCCTTGCAGGCTGACGTGCCTCCTGGTGCTGTGAGCCCCGGGGGCCTTGGCCAGCATGACCACAAGACTCTCTGGCTGCCGGGCCAACAGCAAGGCCAGAGCAAAGACTGGAAGTCTGTCCAGCCGGTGGGCGGCTGATTCTTGTTTAGCCTAGGTCACCATCCTGAGAGACCGGTCCTACAGAGCCAGGCCACAGCTGTGCCCCGACGAACAGCCAGGATGCTCCCAGAGCCTGCTGTGGTGTCTCCACCGCCCCCCGAGAAATGTGAGGCCAGCTGATCATGGGGCAGCTCAGCAGCACACTCCGAGGCCCACTCATGCTACTCTCTACTGCCCTGCCCTGCCTCTCAGCCCTCCATACGCCACACCTTCTGTGGCCACTCACCCGTGTCCTCTGGCCACTCGGGCCTGCCCTCCATTCCCCTCACCCCAGCTATCCTGGTGGTCCTGCGTCTTCTCTGGTGAGTCTGTCTCTGCCCAGAGCATACCCATCTTCCAGGGCGGGGAGCCCAGACGGGCTGAGCAGGGAGTTGTTGCAGGTTGTGTGACAGGTGCGGTGGCCGTGGCATTCGACACCGGGACCCTCTGTCCAGAGCATGAGCCTGATCACAGGCCCAGGAATCCAGCCAACCTGGAACAGTACTCAGGATGCTGGGCTCTGGCCTGCAGGCTTTGCTCTCCCATAGCAGAAGCCTCTTCTGGCCCCACGGAAATGACCTCAGCCACCTGCCCTGGCCTCCTCTGCAGACCTAGGGCCCCCCTCCCTGTGTGGGGCTCAAAGGGCCCGCCTGCCATGTGTCGGCTCAGTGCCGGGTACAGAGCTGCCCTCGGCCACCCTCTGGCTGGTCTTCTCCGTGGGGTTCTGTGTGATCGCCCAAGGCAGGGGGACCACACCCTTGTGGAGCCCTCACTGTGCTCACTCATGGCTCAGGTGAGACCCTCAAGATCTTGGTTTTAAAGACAAAGAAATGGAGACTCAGAGAAGTGATGGAATGAGGTCTGCATTTACCAAACAGACAGAACGGTCCTAGGTGGTCAGTACATGCCCAAGAGACAGAGTGCTGGGGTCCTGGAGGGTCAGGGCTGGCCGTTATCCTTTTCATGACAGAGAGAAGGCCTCCCTCTCCCTGGTGATTTGTTTTCAGCGCAGGCCCCCTCCTCTGCCCCTGCTCCTCCTTCCCCAGCTCTGCTCAACCACGCCCCTCCCCTCTGCAGCCCGCATAGCTCTCCCCTTCGTCCTAGACCTGCACTGACCGAGGCCGGGGCAGCAGCAGCACAGAAAGGGTGAAGGGTCAGGTACGGGGGAGAAGGGCTTCCTGAGGGCCACTCAGCAGGCTTCCCTGGCCCCCTGGGGGGAGTTGTCTCAATCCTGTCAGGCCCCACCACTGTGGCCATCTAAGGACTAGGAGGGAAGAAAGGTGAGACATGGCCAAGTTCTAGGCTCAAAAATTGTGTGTCAGCGAGAAGAGTAAGTTCTCTACAGGAAAATCTGTCTACCAAGTTCAGTGCTTGGAGCCTCCGCAGGAGGAGGGTGTGTCAGAACGGGACATGGGTGGTTTCCTTCCCCTATATGTGCGTCTGTGCGTAAGGGGCACAGGGCAGAGCTGCGGAGGTTGTTCAGGATGAAAAGGTGATTTTCTGTCTGGAGAAGCAGGGGCCTTCCTGAGTCGGTCTCCCGTTCCCCAGTCTTCCCCACCATGGTCCCCCGGAGGACCCTGGGGCACAGCTGGCTTCAAATGCCACCTTAGGCTTGTGCAGTCCCTCGTCCTGCCCAGAATGTCATCCTCCTCTCTGACCCCTGAAGGAATAACCTACAATGTGGGGTCCCAGGTGGGCCCCACTTTCTCCCTGAGCTTGTTCTTCGCTGCTGGGGTTGGGACAGTGGTTGGCCCAGTTCTTACTCCTGTTCCCTCAGACAAGGGGCTGTCCGAGACCCGCAGGGCACCAGGTTGCCTGATTGGGGCAGCGCGGGATTTGAGGGGTTACCAGCGTGCGATGTTGATCCGAACCTGCCCCTCCTTCTACCTTGTCGGACCCCCCTCCCCTCCTCCCGCGTCGGCGCCATGTATCCAGATGTCTGTGACGTCGGATGCCAGGGAGGCTGCAGCCACACTGTCCCTTTCCTTCTCGGGGAGCCTGGAGAGAGGCAGCGTAACGACCAGGGGACGCTTGGACAATGAGAACTTTATGTGGGAAGGTGGGGCGCGTTGGCACACTGTGGGGTCCCAGTCAACGGGGGAAGATGCTGCCATCAACTTTCTCCTCCAGGATGGTCTCCACGCGCCTCCTCTGCGGGTGAAAGGGGCTGGGGCCAGGGGTGCGGAGAGGAGGGCGGGGAACCCCCCTTCCCGGGCCTCAGCGTACCTCTTGCCGGTCCAGGGGGTCGGGGATGCGCGTCGGCTTCAGCCGCGGCGGCAGGAACAGCTCCAGCCGGATGGCGGCGCGCGCGGACTTCTGCTGCAGGACGAGGAGCGCGATCTCCTCCGCCTGCGGGTCGGGGCGGGGGTCAGGGCTGTTTCCGAGTCTACGCCTCCGTCTGCTTTGCTCCGCCCGCCCCTCCTGCGGGGCGCCCGGGCCGGCCCCTCCCGCCGTTTGACCCCCCCCCCCCTTTCCTCCGAGGACCAGGCCGGGTCTCCCCGCCCCGCCCGCACCCCAGCCTTCCCGCCCGTGCGCCCCTTCCTTCCGGGCTCCGGGCCTCACTCGCATGCGGATGTAGCGCAGCCGCAGGGCCCGGATCCGTCCTCGGGCCTCGGCCGCCTTGAGGACGCCGAGGAGCAGGTCCTGGCGCGCCGCGGGCAGCTCGAGGGACTGCGTCCAGCCGCGCAGGTCGGGCATGCGGTACCCCAGCTCCACTGACTCGCGGGGGAAGATGGACGCGGCCGCGCCCACGTCCTCCAGCAGGTCCCCGAAGAGCATGTGACGACGACGCTGCGCGGGGCGCATGGCCGCCAGCCCCTCCAGCGACACGGCCCAACCCGGCTTGGGGGGCTCCGCCGCGGGCGGCCCCTTGGCTCGCTCCTCACGGGACCCCTTTCCCGCTCGCTCCCACGGGCCCCTGCGCCCGGCCTCCTTCCGCGCCTGCATCCTGGGCCCTGCGGGGGGAGAGTGAGTCCCACTGGGCACCTGCCAGCCCCTCTGGCCTGGCGGCTCTCCATTCCCCGCGGCTGGCTTGAGGTTCCGCACCTCCAGCCTCTGCGCCTTTTTTTTTTTTTTTTTTTTCTTTAAGATTTATTTATTTGAGAGCGCACGGGCGCGCGCAACGGGAGCAAGAGGCAGAGGGAGGGAGACTCTCAAGCAGATTCCCGCGCTGAGCCGGGAGCCCCACGCGCATCCGCTCACGACCTCAGCAGAAATCAAGAGTCGGTTGCTGGACCCACGGTGCCCCAGACTCTGCACCTTTGGCCGAGCCTAGCACACGTCCTATTTATCCTTGCAGTCAGCCAGAAATTTCTGATTCACTTAATTTCACAAAATTCCCTTTCTGCCCACGGGCTGCTTCTCTGTCCCCTGAGAAAATGCTGAGACCCCTGAGTTGACCTCCAGCCCTACACAGGAGTGGAGGCCAGTGTTAGACTGATGTGAGTGAGGCTTGGTGGACCCTTCCCCACAATTCTGGGACCCTTGATGTGCCCCAGGCCCCTATGTCTGTGGTTGCCAGTCCGTCAGCGCACCCCCAGACCCCTGGAACCCGAGGGCTGCTATAGTCTAGGGGCTGGAGATGGAGGGGGTGTGCGAGTGTTTGTATGTTCTTGTATGGGTCCATCTGTGCGTCTGTGGAAGGTCCTACATGTGTTCCAGGGGCGCTGAAAGCGGAATGGTCAGCTGGCTTGCTGCCTAAGGTGAGGTGGGGGTGGGATAATGGGGGACCCCGCCCTCCTAGCCTGTCCCTGTCTGGGTCAGGATGCAGGAAGGGAGAGCAGAGCCCAGGGTGGTGACAGACCAGTTAGGTCCCACGAGTGGGGAGAGGGAAATCCCCCTAGGGTCCTGGGTCAGTCCTGCAGGGCCCCTTCCCAGCCCAGGGCACCTCCGGCCCCAGTCCCTGGGCCACATCCTGGCCCACTGTGCGCGGGAGGCAGAGCCACAGCATGGCATCTACTGGCGGCCAGCTCCCTTCCCCCACCCCATTCTTAGCTACCCCTCCATCCCCTTCTGTACACCCCATACTTTCCACTTTCTAGGGTCTGAGCCTCCAACAGAGCCCTGACTCCCTGGGGCTTGTTGACACGGTTGCCTGGCAACCAGGAATCCCACTCCCTCCGCGGGGGGGGGGGGGGGGGAACAGGTGGGGGAGGGGGAGCCAGGCTATCCCTGGGGAGGGAAGGGCATGAGCCCAGGGGTGGTGGTGGTGGTGGTGGCGGTGGGGTGTCCAGGTCCTCAGAGGGTGCCTCCTTTCCAGGGGCAAAATGTCTACAGCTGTCCGGGTCCCTTCCAGACCAGAGGAAGTGACTGTCAGCTTTTCCAGCCCCATGCCCTTTCTTGGCGCCCCGGGGAGCCCCAAACGCCACACTCTCAGGGGATCTGTGGGGCCAGCTTCCTGGCTGGAGAGGTCTTGGGGGGGCTAGTTTTGGGGGCAGAGGGCGTAGCTTATGAGACCTTCCTGTCTGATAGGTTTTTCCTGATGCTTGAGCCAAAAGGGTTCCCATAGCCGCTATTGTTCAGAGGAAAGGGAAACGGGCAGAGCTCAGGACCCCTCACCTCTTCCAGGGCAAGTTTGGGGTCTCGGGGGGTCCTGCAAGTTCCCAGAGCCAGATTTTGCTGAACCCAGAATTTCTGGGTCCTGGGTGCTGGGACCTAGATTTCTGTGGTCTGTGCGTATTTGTTAAGGCTGTACTGTTTTATAACCAATTCACTTATCAGGGTATTAATTCCGGACCTCTCATGTGCTCGTCAGTGTTCTAGAATTCATGAAGGCCTATGCTTGTGCTGCAGGTTGCGCCATAATCTGTTGGTGCACGGGGGGCCTCCAGGACCCCCTCATAACTGTCTCCGTTCTATGGCATGTCTCCTTTGTCAGAGCAATGGTGCCTTTGGGGGCTTAGGACCTCCACCCCTGAGGAGGGAACTGTCCTGGCTTTGGGGGTGGGGTATCAGCGGAGCTTCTGGCCTTTGTGTCCCTTTATCGCAGAGCCTGCGCCAGTCCCGAGCTCCACAGAATGAATGACTGTCCACCCTTCCAGCCCCCAAACCTTGGCACAAGCTGTTCGCAGGTGCTACCCATTCCTGCCCAGGATGTGCCTTTGGGGTGTGGCCTGGGCCTTGGGATTCAGCACCAACCCTGGGGCTTGTTGAAGACAAAGGTCTCTGGGATCCAGAAGCAATGAGGGCTTAGGGAGTCTCACCTAGCTGGCAGCCTCCTCCAGGCAGGCCTCCTGGAGACATATAGCCCAGGCAGGGGCTGCTTCTGGCTGAACTCTGTGCTCCCATGGTGGTGAGTTTTGGGAGATGGAGGTCTGGGCTCTCTGCTCAGCTTCCCAGGTCTGGCCCAGGAGGCCTCACGGAAGGGGAATTGCTTGCTGGCTCCTGGCAGTAGGGTGGGTTTTATAGGGCAAGTTGAGGCATGCTTTCCTACAAGAAGGGACTCGTAACTTTCCCTCTGTTTTTGCAGGGTTGAAAAACTTTGGTACCCCTCCTCCCTACCCTCATTGGCTTGGTGCCCACACGGCTCCGATCCTGCAAGAAGCCTCTTCCAGCTCCTTCCCACACCTTGCCGGTGGTGGAGGCGCCGCCCGTGTTTTTCAAGGGCTGATGGAGATGCTGAGAGCTAAAGGCATGTTGATGGCCCCAGAGCCTGCAAATAAAACGCCAAAATAAAATTCAAAGCTTTATGAAGTGACTACAGAGTTTAACATTATATTGAAAAGTCACACACAGCTCCATCTTCCTCTTGCCTTAATTATATAACTATGGTAAAGCTAAACTCAAACAAATTTATTATGATGAAACTCAGAATTGTTAAAGCCCTTTTACTTTTTTTTCAATACTTATTTATTTATCTATTTGACAGACAGAGATCACAAGTAGGCAGAGAGGCAGGCAGGGGTGGGTGGGGGGAGAGGAAGCAGGCTCCCTGAGCAGAGAGCCGACTCTGGGGCTCGATCCAAAGACCCTGGGATCATGACCCCAGCCAAAGGCAGAGGCTTTAACCCACTGAGCCATCCGGGCGCCCTGCCCTTTTACTTTTTAACAGCACAAATGGGCTGGGGCTGACCTGCCCTGGCGTGGCTGCTCTGTGTCTTCCGGTGACTGTACCGGGACCCCTGAGCACAGCGCAGCGATGGGGAAGCAAGCTGAGGCAGAGGGGAGGGACAGCGTGCCTGCCTGTGGCCGCGAGTGGTGGTGCTCCCTTGCCCTGACTCACTAGGCAAGAGTAAAGTGCACTCGCCCCACTTTGTGGGTGTAAATCTCTCTGGGACCCAGGTCTGGCCACAAATGCCATGACTCCCGAGTGCAGCCCAGGCAGCTCAAGCCAGGGTTTATGGACACGCATTCTGGGCTCATTCAGGTGAGCTTTGGGCTGTCCCTGGCTTCCCTGTGATATGGGAAGCAAAGGCCAATGAAAAATGAAATGTCCTTACTGATGACGTTCGCGAACCCAGGTGAGGTCCGGTGGGCTGAGGTCCGGTGGGCTGAGGTCCGGAGCCGATGACCCAGAAGGAATTCTTGAGACATCTTGGGTGCAAAATGGTGGTTTATTAAAGCCCGGGGACAGGACCCGTGGGCAGGAAGAGCTGCTGCCCCGGGCTGTGAGGGGTGGCAGGTTCTGTACCCTGCGGCTGGGGGAAGGGGAGGGAAGGGAGGTTTCGGGGAGTTTTCACATGCTGAAGAGGGCCTGCAAGGTGCCTGGGTGGGGGTGGTGGGGAGGCCTTGCCCTAGTGGCTTGATCTTTAGGTCAGGCACTAACATCAAGATAGCTGGGAGATCCTTGGTGGGGTGTTATGATTCTGCGATCATTCACATTCCCTTCTACCTCAGCCTCCCCCGGTTTATGGTGGGAGGAAGACATGAGGGCTTGCGGAACGGAGAGTTATTTGCCTCTGGAACTTTGTGCTGTTGAGAAGGGAACCTCCGTGTTTGTAGTTCTCAGGACATCTGTAGAGCAAGGGAGACTGCTGTCCCGCAGGACTGCGATCTCTGCAAGTCAACTGTCTGTTCATCGTCTATGGCAGTCAGGGCTGCCCGAGGAACGCTACACAGATTACGGAGGGGAGCGGGTGGAGAGGGGGTGCAAGGCGCCAGCTTCTGCTTTGTCTTCAGCCAGCCTCCTGCTCCCTCATCACTTACTACTTAAAACCCACGGACAAACCCTTGACCTTCCTCTGGGAGCTCAGTGCTCCCGGTTGACACTTCACTAAGAGCGAAAGGCGATCTTAACCAACATCCTGGGGTCCTGTGAATCTACTTTTTTTCCTTGAGAGAGAGAGATAAAAAGGGGGTGGGCAAGTACAGTGGGTGGGGGTGGCGGGAGGGACAGAGGGAGAGAGGGAGAGGAGGGCCCCAAGCAGGCTGTATACTCAGCCCAGAGCATTACATGGGACTCGATCTCACGATCCTGAGATCACGACCTGAATGGAAATCAAGAGTCGGATGCTTAACCGACTGAGCCCCCCGGGCACGCCTGAGTCTACTTTAACATATAAAAATTCCTTTGGAAACTTCCTTTATCTCTACTCCCCAAAGGTATGTCGGCAGTCATACGCTTGGCGGCGTATGACCCACCAGTATACACTGGAAAGGTCCCGTGACTGAGGGTTTACTAGACAGTAATGATACTGTTTTCCTAACAGTAGCTAACCCCCTCAGTGTCCTGGAAACCTTGCTTCTGAAACACCTCAGAGGCTTGTGCTGTCCCTAACCCTCCCACTTAAAAGTGTATAATCGGCCTGTCCTCACAAGCCCCGTGCAGCTCTCTGTGCCCACGGGTCTTGTCCCTGTGCACTAATAAACACACCTTCTTCCACTGAAGAATTCTTTCTTGGCCGTCGGCTCCGAACCCTAACATTTCCACATCACAGGTGCGTTTTGTTTGGCCTGCATGGGACACAAGTGCTCTCTCAGAACTTGTCCCTTGCTGTCTCCTGTGAGACACCTGTGTTCGGTGTCTCAGCATGGCTGCTCGGGGGTCCAGAGAAGCCTGGGCTGCATCCTCTGTGCTGCCGGCCCCCTCCGTGGGGTCCCTTTACTGCTCAGGGAGTACAGTCAGCCTCCGAGCCTGGCCACTCACGGGCCGGGTGACTGAGACTGTCCTGGGAGGGACCAGGGATCTGCCTCTGGCTATCCTTTGTGCCAGGCCCACTGGGTGCACTCCCATGGGCCTTTCCAGACCAGCCTCACGGCCCCCTCTTGCCCTGGTCTGGGCCTGAGCGGGGAGCCACTGAAGGCCACCATGGGACGCAGCTCCGTGGGCTCCTGCCAGGGAGGGGAGGCTGCGGAGGCTAAGCCTCCTCGGGCTCCTGAGGTCAGCAGGATCCTGCTTCTGGCTTCGTCTGGAGGGTGTGGGGGCACGTGTGTTTCTCCTGGGGGTCCGGAAGTCTTCATCTGTGTGTCTCCCTGCTCTTGCCCTGCCACTCGTGTGCCTCAAGTGCTTGTTGGTATGGGTTCACGTGTGTGTGGCTCATGTGTTTGTGCCTGTGAGTGTGTGTGGGCATTTCCGAACCCACGTTTGTGTGTTCAGTCATGTGTCTGTTTCGGCATCTTAATGTGTGTTTGTGGGCGTGTGAGCCTGTGTGTCCCTGCATGTCCCGAGGGCGTGTCTCCGTGGTTGTGCCCTGGGTCTCCATGCTGTCCCTGAACCTGCTACAGTGAAGATGCAGAGGAAAGTCCTGGGGGACAGCTTGGGATGCTGAGTCCTAGGGCATCTGCCTGCTCCGTGGTCTCCTGATTTGCCAGGTATCCTAGCAACGCTGCTGCCAGTCACCTAGCAACCAGGTCCCCATCCTTGGAGATGGCTGCTCCAGGCAGGGTCTAGGCTCTGTGAGTAGAGCCTGTGCAGGAAGAAGGACCTCATGACTTGGAGGCTGGTGACTCAGCTAAGGGGTCACCCACACAGCATGTGACCCCAGTGCCAGGAAGGAGGCAGCTCCATGGGAGCTGTTCAGCTGCACGGGTGCTAGGGGCCCAGGCTGTGAGGAGATGAAGCTCAGGGGTCGCTTTGGGAACCCAGCTAGGGCAGAGACACCCTTGGTGTGTCTCAAAGTGGCAGACGGATCTGGGTTTCACAACACGGAGGGGTAACGCTCCCGCCTGCAGAAAGCTGATGCTGATGGCGGTGACCTCCATGCAGGGACAGATGAGCCTCCACCGTGGACCTGTGGAGTGCACAGTGGGCACACAGGGTGCACTGTGGAGTCGAGGCACCCTGCTGGTCCAAGAGCCTCGGACCCACTTAGCGCTGGCCAGGCAGGCGTCCTGCTGCGCACACACCCTCCTCTTGGCCTGCCCCTGCTCTGCCGGGGACACCGCTGAGGGGCCCTTTCTGGGCCAACCGGGGCTGGTCTGGGTCCACCCGAGGCAGTGTCTCTGTGTGGTAGACGAGGCCCCGCCTCTGTGTCCCGGTCTGTGTGTCTTGTGGGCGTCCCCCTGACTCTCTGTCCCCTGTCCCTGTGTCCTTGTGCGTATGTCTAACCCTCGACTCAGTTCCCGTGTGGATCTGCGTCCCTGTGTCCGTGTGTGGGAGCTGCTCTCTCTGTCGCTCATCCCGCAGTGTGCGCTCAAAGGACATCCAGTGCGGGGGCGGGGGGGGGGGCGGCGACCCCCCCTTCCCTGCGGCCCCTCACCCCGCCCTCAGGGCCCCTCCTCCTCGGGAGCGGCAGGCTCCGCCCCATCCCCCAGCTCCGCGCCAGGCTGCGGCGTCTGGTCTGGCATCTGCTGGGAAGCAGCTCCCGCCGCAGCCCGGTGCAGCCCCGCAGCCCCGCGCGGACCTGCGGCTGGTCGGGCAGTGGCATCCCAGACCCGCACCGGCGGGGCTGAGGGTTAGAGCCGCCACAGCCTCGGCTCCCACGGAGGTTGCTAAGGTAAGGCCTAAGCTGCAGGGGAGCGGGGGTCGGGGGTCTGGAGTCTGGGGTCCGGTGTGGACAGACTGCAGCCCTCGGGCAGGACTGGGGAGGGGCAGGAGGGAGTCGTGTCCTGTGTCCCACGGGTTTCTGGGTGTGTCTCTGCCCCTTTTGTGTCTGTGTGTGCCCGAGGTCAGGTCTGGACGTTTCTGTGGGTGGTGTGCACACATGGCTATCTGTGTGCCCCTGAGCCACTGTGGGTGGACACGTGTGTCGGTGTGTGACTGTGTGACTACACACGCAAGTCCCATGCAGGAGACTGTCGGCCACGCGAGAGCGCCTCCTCATCTGCACACACGCGTCTAGACACATCCCTGTCTGTGCACACAGGTCTGCTTGTCTCCATGGTTTCTGCGTGTGTGTGTGTGCCTCTGCGTCCGTGGCTGTGGAGGGGGGTGGCGGGGGCTGCACACCCTGTGCTTGGAGGCCTCCAGGCTGGGAGGGGTCAGGTGCTGTGGTCATGTGTCCCTGTTCCCTCCAGGCACAAGGTGGCTTTGCACACAGGGAGGCAGAATGGAGTCCCTCTTCCCTGCTCCCTTCTGGGAGGTCCTCTACAGTGGCCACCTGCAGGGCAACCTGTCCCTCCTGAGCCCCAACCACAGCCTGCTGCCCCCCCACCTTCTGCTCAACACCAGCCACGCCGCATTCCTGCCCCTTGGGCTCAAGGTCACCATTGTGGGGCTTTACCTGGCTGTCTGCATTGGGGGACTCCTGGGGAACTGCCTCGTCATGTATGTCATCCTCAGGTAGGCTGGGGACCCCCCCCCCCCCGCGCCGCTACACAGGGGAAGCAGGCAGGGGGCTGTGTTGGGTGGGCCTGCCGGGTAGAGGTTCTGCACTGTCCCGTTCAATTTCTGGTCATCCTGTCGGGTGGCGTCAGGGGCAAGGTCGGTCTGAGGCCCTGGGTACTCATGTCTTCACGGCGGGGGCACAGGACTAGGGGGAGAAGGAAAGGGAGGGTCTTGCTCACCCTGGTCCTGGTAGGTGGGGGGGGTGTAGCCGTGTCCCCGATCGAATGTCCCCCTGACTCCTGACAGATCACACCCCCTGACGCGGGGGCCCAGCTCCTCGTCCAGCCATTGTGGGAAGATCGCATGGATCTCACCGTGACCCTGAGAGGCAGCTCTGGCTCAGCAGGTTCCCAGCTGGTGCTGGGGCTTTGCCCGAAGCCCCTCCCCTTCGGCTCCGGCGGGGTCTGGGTCGACTCCAGCATGTGCTGGTGCTTAGACTGGGAAAGCCTGGGGGATCAGAAGGGCTGGCCATCATAGGAACAGCATGGGGACATTGTGAGGACGGGAGTGCATGTGTGCGTGTGTGTGCATGGATACACGTAGGTACAAGCATGCACACACAGGTGAGCACACAGATCTGTGAAGTGCACACATGTAGGTGGGTACACAACAGTGCACGCACATACATGTGTGTCTGCACATGTGCATGGGTGAGAGTGTCCACACATGAGTTAGCGTGCGGAGCTTTGTGCCTGTGCACATACATGTGTACCTTATAGCCGGGCACGTGTGTACAAGCACACACATGCAAGTGCGCCCCCGCACACACCAGTGTGAGTGCCCACGTGTGTAAAACCAGTGTGTGAGTGGACACATGCAAGGTGTGTGTTGGTGTGTAAGGTGCACATGCTTATGCAGGAGGCAGGGAAGAGCAGCTGTCTGTCTGTAGTGCTGAACCCCAGGGGACCGGGCTCCCATGGCCCTCTGTGGCTGGGGGGTGTGCTGCAGGTGACAAGTGTCCCAGCCTGTGGTGGTCTGTTTCACCCTTCCTGCCATCACCGCTTCTCTGCCTCTCTCCTCTGCCGTGGGGCATCCACACTCAGAGCCGCATCGTCGTCCTTATCAGAGCAGACAGGGAAGGTCCCCGAGACACTGATGGGCAGGGACAAGCCTGTGTGTCAGAACGATGTATTCTGACCCCGCGGACTGGGATCGGCTGCCCCAAGGCACCACTTGCAAGCCCTGCTCTTGTTTTTTTTTTTTTTTTTTTTTTTTTTAAGCCCTGCTTTTCTTAAGAGACTTTATTATTATTTTTTAAAGATTTTATTTATGGGGCGCCTGGGTGGCTCAGTGGGTTTAAGCCTCTGTCTTCAGCTCAGGTCTTGATCCCAGGGTCCTGGGATCAAGCCCCACATCCGGCTCTCCGCTCAGTGTGGAGCCTCTCCCCGCCGTCCCCCCCCCCGCCTGCCTCTCTGCCTACTTGTGATCTCTCCCTCTCTGTCAAATAAATAAATAAAATCTTAAAAAACACCTGAAACTACATTAACACAACCTGGTCCCCCCAAGTCCATAGTTGACACTACGGCTCGTGCGTGGTGTACATTCTGTGAGTTTTGACAAATACGTACTGACATGTGCGCATCACACAGAATAGTCTCACTGCCCCGAGACCGCTCCATGCTCTGCTTTCTCACCGCCCCCCGCCCCCAGCCCTGGCAACCACAGGGCTTTCGCTGTCTCCATTGCTCTGCCTTCTCCAGAAGGTCATGTAGTGGAATGGTACACTGCAGCTTTCTCAGACGGCTTCTTCCACTTAGTGATTTCCATTTAAGCTTCCTCCATGTGCTCTCATGGCTTACTAGCTCATTTCTTTTTTTTTTAAGATTTTTAAAATTTATTCATGAGAGAGATAGAGGGAGAGAGAAAGGACATAAGTGAAGGGCTGGGCAGAGGCAGAGGGAGAAGCAGACTCCCCACTGAGCAGGGAGCCCAATGCAGGACTCGATCCCAGGACCCCGGGATCATGCCCTGAGCCGAAGGCAGACGCTTCACCGACTGAGCCATCCAGGCACCCCCAATATCTCGTTTTTAAAATCTCTGAATATTGCACCATTTTCTGGACCTACCACAGCTCGCTCGTCACTCACTGCAGGACGTGGCGGCTTCTAAGTTCTGGCGGTTATGAACATAGCTGCTAACATCTGCGTGCAAGGTCTTTTTTTGGTGTAGATGTAAGTTTTCAGCTCCTTTGGGTAAAAATCAAGGAGTGTGTTTAGCTTGGTAAGAGACCACCAAACCGTCTTCCAAGGCGGCTGTGCCATGTTGCTTCCCCCAGCGACAGCGACGGTTCCTGCTGCGCCGCATGCTCGCCGGCCGGAGGTACCAGCGCTCGAGGTTTTGCCTGTTCCAGGAGTCTGCGGTAGTAGCTCCCTGTTCTAATTGGTGAGGTGTCTGGTACGTCTTTGGCTTTTTTTTTTTTTTTTTTTTTTGAGAGAGAGAGAGAGACCCGGGGAGGGGCAGAGAGAGAGACTCTCCAGCAGACCCGGCTCTGAGCAGGGAGCTCCAGATGGGGCTCAATCCTGGGACCCTGAGATCAGGACCTGAGCCCAAACCAGAAGTCAGATGCTTAACTGATCGAGGCCCCCAGGCACCCCAGGTTTTCTGTTTTCTTATTGTTGAGTTTTAACGGTTTTTTTTTTTTGCATATTTTTGACAGCAGTCCTCTCTCAGATGTGTCTGTGTCTTCTGGTTCTCTTGATCCGCTTTTTGACCAGCTCTTTTTTTTTTTTTTTTAAAGATTTTATTTATGGGGCACCTGGCTGGTGGTGGATTAATTAATCCAGTGGATTAAAGCCTCTGCCTTCAGCTCAGGTCCTGATCCCAGGGTCCTGGGATCGAGCCCCGTGTCCGGCTCTCTGGTCGGCGGGGATCCTGCTTCCCCCTCTCTCTCTGCCTGCCTCTCTGCCAACTTGTGATCTCTGTCAAATAAATAAAAGAAATCTTAAAAAAAAAAAAAGAAAAAAATGAATCTCTTAAAGATTTTATTTATTTATTTGACAGAGAGAGATCACAAGTCGTCAGAGAGGCAGGGGGAAGCAGGCTCCCCGCCGAGCAGAGAGCCCAGTGCGGGGCTCGATCCCAGGACCCCAAGACCACGACCTGAGCCAAAGGCAGAGGCTTAACCCACTGAGCCGCCATGTGTCCCTGCCTGCTCTTTTTTTTTTTTTTTTTTTTTTAAAGATTTTATTTATTTATTTGACAGAGACTACAAGTAGACAGAGGCAGGCAGATAGAGAGGAAGGGAAGCAGGCCCCCCGCTGAGCAGAGAGCCTGATGTGGGACTCGATCCCAGGACCCTGAGATCATGACCTGAGCCAAAGGCAGTGGCTTAACCCACTGAGCCACCCAGGTGCCCCCCCTGCCTGCTCTTTTTAAGACCACTTAGATCCTCTGGGTCAAAGTGTCCTCCTATACAGAGTGTGGACCAGTATAGCCTTTTATAAAATCTTAAATCTTATAAAATCTTAAATGACAATGAAATCCATGTGGCGAGCTTGGCTCAGGTGTCTGCTATTGTGGTCCTTGTGCTGTTGTTTGGTCATAATTCAGGTCTGTTCGTGCTGATTACAAACCTTTCTCTAAGACGCAGAACTGACCCAGATCCTCTTATAGTAGGTTCAGTGACATGGAGCCTCGTCACCTCTGGTGCCGCTGCTGCCAACACGGTCATCCCCGCCGTCACTCGCCCCAGCTCTGCGACCTCATCTCCACGACCTCACTGCTGTCTCCACCTCCACCCACACAGTCACCACCCCACCCACCCCCCACTTCCACCCCTCACACTTATGACCCCCCACCATCACCAATATTATTACTATTAATTTAGTCAACAGATATTTATTAAGCAGCCGTAATGTTCCCAGACCTGTTCCTTGGGTACAGCCAGACCACATTCGCTCCTCTCCCATTCCTGTCACCATTTCCCGTCTCTATCTGCAGACCACAACATGGGCTGTGATGGCCGCGCATGGCCTCTTACAGACTTTGGAGCCCTTAGAGATCTCTGGTGTGTGTGAGGCCAACCTTGCAGTGCGTGAAGGGCTTTAGGGGGACCGGCAAGGGAGGAGGAAGGCTCTTCTTCTCAGGAGTCCTACCTCTGTGGTCCCACGTGGATGTGTGCCCCGGTACCCTCAGGAGTCCTACCTCTGTGGTCCCACGTGGATGTGTGCCCCGGTACCTTCAGGAGTCCTACCTCTGTGGTCCCACGTGGATGTGTGCCCCGGTACCTCCATGTCCAGTCTTTGGGTCTGGAACCCTTTTGTGTGTGCTGGGAGGACTGCTTGCTCCCCAGCTCCACGCCCTTATGCTGGGCCCAGGAACCTGCATTTTGACAAGGGCCTCAGACTGGGAGCTCCTCACGGCGGCAATAAGAAGGACTCTGGGCTTTGCTGCCAGGTCCGGCCATGGGCACTGGATGAAGCCTTCCTTTCCCTGTCCTCTGCAGACACACCAAGATGAAGACGGCCACCAACATCTACATCTTTAACCTGGCCCTGGCAGACACTTTGGTGCTGCTGACACTGCCCTTCCAGGGCACGGATGTCCTCCTGGGCTTCTGGCCATTTGGAAATGCCCTGTGCAAGACAGTCATTGCCATCGACTATTACAACATGTTCACCAGCACCTTCACCTTGACCGCCATGAGTGTGGACCGCTATGTGGCCATCTGCCACCCCATCCGAGCTCTCGATGTCCGGACGTCCAGCAAGGCTCAGGCTGTCAACGTGGCCATCTGGGCTCTGGCGTCCGTGGTCGGTGTTCCTGTTGCCATCATGGGCTCGGCGCAGGTCGAGGATGAAGGTCAGGGGTGGCCCCCTTCCCCGGTGGTCTTTTGTTGCCTGGGTCGCAGAGCGTCCTTCCGGGTCCACCCACCCTGACCCTGGTTTTCTCCCTGCAGAGGTCGAGTGTCTGGTGGAGATCCCCGCCCCACAGGACTACTGGGGCCCCGTGTTTGCCGTCTGCATCTTCCTCTTCTCCTTCATCATCCCCGTGCTTGTCATCTCCGTCTGCTACAGCCTCATGATCCGGCGGCTGCGTGGCGTGCGCCTGCTGTCCGGCTCCCGCGAGAAAGACCGGAACCTGCGGCGCATCACGCGGCTGGTGCTGGTGGTGGTGGCCGTGTTTGTGGGCTGCTGGACGCCTGTGCAGGTCTTCGTGCTGGCACAAGGCCTGGGGGTGCAGCCGGGCAGCGAGGCTGCCGTGGCTGTCCTGCGCTTCTGCACGGCGCTCGGCTACGTCAACAGCTGCCTCAACCCCATCCTCTACGCCTTCTTGGATGAGAATTTCAAGGCCTGCTTCCGAAAGTTCTGCTGTGCCCCGGCCCTGCGCCGGGAGACGCAGGTGTCCGACCGTGTGCGCAGCATTGCCAAGGACGTGGCCCTTGCCTGCAAGACTTCTGAGACAGTACCACGGCCTGCATGACTAGGCGTGGACCTGCCCATGGTGCCCGTCAGCCCGCAGAGCCCATCAACACCCAACACGGAGCTCACCCAGGTCACTGCTCTTTAGGCTGACCCTGAACCTGGTTCCTGGGCATTGCCGGACTTGCAGACTTCTGCGTGGCCTCAGAGGGCCTGGTGACATCATGGAACAGGTCATATGGTAGCCGCCCTCCTAGTAAGTAGCAGAGAGGCGACACCTGCCATGAGTGTGCCCGGCCAGAGCCCCTGCCAACACCATAACCCTGATGGGACTCTGCTGGCCTCTCCCCCACGGCGCCCTGCGGGCTCTGGGTATGGGCCACCTGCTGCCTGTGCCATGTGCTCTCTGCGGGGGGCCCTGCAACCCCTCCTTGGGGTTTGGAGCTGCCGATGCGGACTTGCCTGGGCCTCAAGTGTCATTACTTCCCCGTCCCCCACGCCCGCCTCTGAGAGGCTTCTGAGGGGCTTTTTGCTCCTGAAGCACAAAGAACCGTCAACCACATATGTGGCTGTCCAGGGGTGTGGCCTGAAGGGACAGCGGGCTGCTCGGTCACCTTAGGCCACTTTTTCATTCTGGAAACAGCCCCGGAGCCCTGGTCTTGGCTGCACAGTGCTGGAGGGGAGGGGCGCCCTGCTGTGCTCTGTCCCTGGGTCCTCCGCGGCTCTCTTGAAATCAGAGGTCAGCAGTTTTGCAGCCGACAGGCCCTGCACCCTGTTTGGACCCTTGTGGACCTGGAAGCGGAGTGGCCGTGGGGACGGACTCTGCTCTGCCTCTCTGGCGACTGGCCCGTGTCACTGACAAACCTCCAGGGCTCTTGGGGGCGGGGGGCGAGCTTCCCGCTGCCACTGTGAGAGGGGTCTGGAGCCGGAACACCGTGGCCGGGGAGGAGCTCCCTGCTGCGGGCCCCGGAGCAGGTGGGGAGCTGCCGTCTTCCTGCTCTGAGGTGGGGAGCTGCCATCTGGCGAATTTGCAGACACTCTTTCCTGTAGATAAACTATGGAAACCCAGCACCGGAAGAGACCATCCTGCCTCCACCCGTGAGCGGAGCCGCTGACCTCAGCCAGGTGGTCTGGGCTCCTGCAGGGAACAGGAAGCACTGACTTTCGGCTGGCTTCTCCTGCTTCAGGGAGCCCCAGCTCTGGGGTTCGTTCCTGGGGGGGTGGAGCCGTCCAGCGGGGCGTGCTGGTGGGACTGTCGCTTCGCTATTTATGCATGCGGCCTGTGCCGTTTCCCCCACACGGAACCAACCCGAATCTTGTCTCCAGGGGTCATTGGGGCCACCATAAACCCCTTCCCACTGAGCAGGTGTTTCTGACTCCCGTGGGGTGGGCCTCTGGGGTAAAGAGTCCTCCACCTGCTCTGGGCTCCTCACTTGGCCGGGCTCTGTCTTCATGGGATGTTCCCCTTGGAGGCTGCCAGGCTGTGACCTCCAGAAGGTGTGGTTTCGTGATGCACTGGAGGTCTGTTTCCTTTCCTTCAGCACAAATAGCTCCTCCTTGAACAACCAGCTACAGCACCTACATCCTGCCCCCGCGGCTAGAGGCTCCCTGCGGGTCGGGGTGGGGTGTGCTCTTCCCACGGGGCCCCACGTTTCTCTCACCCTACTGAGCCCCTGCCGACCGCTCCCTGCCCCAGCCCTCCCCCCTTCCTTGAGCAGACCCAGCAGAGTTTGGAAGATGAACAGAACAGCCTCCATTGGTGGCCCTGAGATGGGGACATGCCTCCGGCTCTGGTGTGGACCCAGTTTGGTCCAGGTTGACCCTTGGGGTGGGTGACCCTCTCAGAAAGAGGGACATCAGAGGGAGTGCGAGGGCAAGCTCGGGGGGGGGGGGAGTGTTTGGCCCCTGCAGAGGGGCTGGTGTGCACTTTCACACCAACCTTAACGATGGGCACTTGGCTGTTCAAACAGACACTTAGCATCATGGGGAAGTTTGGGAATGAGGGGCCTACGGCAGCGGGTGCCTGAGGAGTGCTGGGGAGACGTGCGGTGGGGCGGGGGGGAGCGCGGGTGGTGGGGGTACCCTAACCTGCTCGCCCCGCCCCGCAGTGAGCATCTGCAGGGAGATGGGCCCTGAAGGGTCAGGTGCATTGGGTGGAGTGAGGAGCCTGCCCCTGCCGCCCCCCCTCCACTCCCCTCCTGTTCCCACGGCTTCTCAGGCTCGGGCGCCCTGTTCTCTCACTCATTTGTACCCGCTCACACCTCGGATGGGCATTGAGAGCCCCCGCTCCTCTCCTCAAGAAGCTTCCAGGGACGGGCAGTGCGGAGGCCGTAATGAGGGCTGCTGCTGCAGAGGAATGACCGCACTGCGGGGAGCAGGACTCAGAGCCTTCCAGGGAGAGATGTGAGTGTGAGTGATGGTTTAGCAAATGTCCACAGGCCCTGTGCATGGGCTGGGCTTGGGGACTTGCTCCTAATGAACAGAATGTGGCACGTGGCCTCCAGGACAGTCTTGAATGGCATCCAGGTCTCCTCTGGCCTCTCCCTGCCCACCTGCTCGCCCCCTGGGGCCAGCCGCCAGGGAGTGAGGTTGCCCCAGCAGCCCTGGGGGGAGTCTGGATGCTGAGGACCTGAGGTCTCCTGCCGCAGGCCGTGCGCGGGGACCTCCTTGGAAGCAGCACCTGTGGCCCTCATCCAGCCTTCAGGCGACCAGAGCCTCAGCCGCAGGCCTGACCCTAACCTCAGGAGAGGGTCTGAGCTAGAACCATTCCAAAACTGCTCCCGAATCCTTGGCCCATGGGAGCTATGAGACAAGGTTTCAAGCCGATAGATTCTGGGGAAGTTTGTTACACGGCCACGGAGCACGGTGTTGTCAGGAGGAGAAGGGGCGAGAGAGTGTTTGAATTGTATCAGGCTGAGAGGAGAGAGGTCAGAGGGATGCGTGCGGGTCTGAGCTCCGAGGACACACGTGACTAGGGACACTGGAATGTAGGACAGGTAGTGGCCATGCACCTTGGGGTGACCTCATGGGTGGTGAATGGTGGGTGGAGTGTGGCAGGGGACGGACTGCTCCGAGCTCCCCGCCGTGAGGACGACAGCTGGTCTGGGCCCCGGGAGCTCTGGAAGGTATTGAGAGGTGCCAGTGACCACAGGTAGCACGGCCTGAACCCCAGGCATAGAACCAGCTGGGAGCCATGGCGCCAAGGCTGGGGATCCTGGCCAAGGCCTACTAGGGGACTTGTCCCCTCTTCCCAACTCCTGGAAGAAAATGGTCTCTGAGTGGCCAGCCCCTCAGTGTCCCCTCCCTGCCCCTGGAGGCTCAGCGTGGAGCTCCTGCTGGAAGAATCTAGGCCCCAGGCCACACCCAGGGAGAAAGGGGTCCAGATGCCAGCCCATCCACGTAATAGATGTCCTTTCTAGACTGTGGGTGTCCAGAGGTCCTAGCAGAAGGGCCCTGGGTCCTAGAGCAGGATTTGAGGGGGCCACAGCAGGGGGAGGTCAAGAGAGGTCACAAGAGGGGCACAGGTTTCCTGGTGAAATGCCATCCAAGTTTCCAGCGATGAGTGTGCAATTCGTGGCCGCCTTTGCGGACTGAGTCTGTGGCTTTGCAGTAACATGTGGCTTTCCTGTCCCAGGTGTTCCCACTTTGATCATCTGTTCGTACTGTCTGGGGAGGAGCCAGCCTGAGCGTCCCCTCGAAGAGATCACAGTTTGGGTTTCTTTCCTCCAGATCACGGCTGTCAAGGAGGGTGGGGAAGGGGCATCCGGGGAGGTTGGTTGTCTGTCTGTGCTTCCGCCGGTGAGTAGAGTCGGGATGTCTGTTGTGCCAAGAGCTTTGGCCGGGGTCAGAGTGGTGGGGTGGGGGCAGGACTTGTACCCCGCAGCCTCTCACCCAGGGGCTGTCCAGGTGGCCGACTTGGACAGGGACAGGCTCACAGTTGTCTCTGCAGGTGTGGTGGCTAACCTTCGTAGTCTTTCTCTCTCTGCTTGGAGAAGGCGATGATGGGATGTGAGCAAGTGGGGCCTTCCTCCGAAGGGACAGCACTTGTCCTAAGATATCCCGGGGCGCTGGTGGGAGGGGTGCTCGGGCCGCTGGACACCAGCACGTGCTCTGGAAGGTGTTCCGGAAGCTCTCACCAGGAAGGGTAGAGGAGAGTGTTGGGATGCGAGTCGGCACAGCTCCTCAGCTCCTGGGCTGGAGACCGGTGATGGCACAGGAGACTCGGACGGCCAGGGACGGCTGAGGCAGGTGTGCGCTCAGGGTCACGAGGGAGGCCAGTTGGAAGGGCGTCCAGCAGAGCAGGCCCATGGCCAGCACAGCCAGAACCAGGCCGGTCGTCTTCTGCTCGGCCTTGCCCAGAGCTTTGGTTGTGGAGTGAAGTTGCGGGGCCCACAGCCGATGAGGCAGGTCCACACAGAGCACACAGAGGATACCGCAAAGCCCAGGACCAGCATGTGGATGCAGCCTTGAACCAGGCTCTCTCAGGCTTTGGGGAGCTCAGCCTGCAGCTCGTGGCCTGCAGCTGGTTGCTGTGGACCACAGCAAGGGCACCATGATGGTGACCTCGACCCAGACACAGGCTGATCTTTGTCCAGGAGGGTGTGCCGGGGCCCGGGGCGGGACCTCGTGGCGGCCAGCATCCTGGGTGGTGGTCCACACTCACAGTAGCCAGGAAGTAGGTGCTGTAGAAGAGAATCTGGACAGCCGGCACCCGTTTGCAGAGCGGCTCCCTGAAAGGCTGGGGCAGCAGTGGTGGCCCCATGACGAGGGCGGGCAGCACCAGCACCAAGAGACTGACGGCAACAGCCAGGTTCAGGATGGACACATGGGTCACCGTCCTTCTGCTGGGCCCCCTCAGGATCACGTGGAGAGAGCTGTGTCGCCTGTCAGCACATGGTAGTGGATCAGGGAGTACACGGCCGGCAGCAGCTCAGGAGGGTGGCGTTGGGCCTGGTGCCATCGTCCTGAGTGTGGTTGGTGCCTGTTGTGGCCTGGAACGGGGAGCCTCTGCGTTCAGGGGGACCCAGGCCAGCAGCCTGCATCCTGAGGTGCGACCCGGGGCCGGCTGGCAATGCCTGGGAGTGGGGAGGCTGGGTAGGGGCCTCCTGGGGCTGGGTTCGGAGAGACAAAGAGACATTTGGTCTTTGACTCTGAGCTTAGCACAGCAGCCCCTCATGCTCTCCGGCAGAGGCCGTGGCCATTTTGCCTTCCCCTGTCCTGCCCGCCACCCACATGTAATCTACATGGGATCAAGGCGGTGCCCATGCAAACACACCTCCCAGGCTCACCGTTCCCCCCTCAAATCCAGGGGTCCTGAAGCCAGAGCCCTCCCAGTCACAGCCCTGTGGGACCACTGCTCTTCGCCCCACTGACCTATCTGATGACATGTGACCAGAAGTTGGTGACCCCGGTGGTTGTGTGCAGGAGGCCAGTGCCGGCTGGGGCAGTGGTGGTGGAGGGAGGTGACGCCCACTGATGGGCTCTCGCCAGGGTCCCTGTCAGCTCTCTGCCGTCCGGGGAGCTTTTAGGACATGCCTGGGCAGCAGCCTCAGTGCGGCTGGCTTCCCAGTGAGTCTCCAGCCTGGCGGCAGCTGGTACCAGCACAAAGGAGCCGTGAAGGAGGGAGGCGGACTCGCTGGTTGACTTGGAGCGCTGGGAAGCAGTGGGGGCAGGAGCTGTGGTAGTACCTATCGTCATCCCCAGGGTCCCCGTGGTGCTCAAGGGCCTGGGTGGATTCTCCAGCCAGCGGCCCTGGGGTGTGTGTGTGTGTGTGCGCGTGTGTGCGTGTTCCTGTGCGTGCATGTTCCTGTGTGCGTGTTCCTGTGTGTGTTCCTGTGTGTGCGTGTTCCTGTGTGTGTGTTCCTGTGTGTGTGCGCACGTGCATGTTCCTGTGTGCGTGTTCCCGTGTGTGTTCCTGTGTGTGCGTGCGTGTTCCTGTGTGTGGGGGGGTGTGCAGTGCGGGGTCTCTGGAGTGCCCGGGCCTGTTGGCAGTCGGAAGGGGCCATGTCTGCGTGCCCCACCGAGCACATCTGTGCCTCCGTCTGTGGGTCTCTGTGGACTTGGGCACCCTTATCTGTGTAAAAGTGTGTGCACCTGTGCGTGTGCAAGTGTGTTCGTATGTGCATGCGGTTTCTGGGGGAAGCTCTGTCCCTGTGTTTGGGGTCTCGGTATAGGTCCCAGCTGCATAGAGGGATCTGAGGGTCTGGACGTCTTTGTGTGGAAGCAGAATTTCTTGCTCACAGACAACCCAGCTCCTCTCTCTCTCATTGTGTTTTTTTGGTCGAGAGAAGAACATGTGCGTGGGCAGCAACCACACAGGCGGTGGATGTCTGCGGAGAGACGTCTGCCTCTCGTCCACCTCCTGGTCCCTCCGTGAGCTGCCCGCTGCCACCAGCCACTCTCACAGTCTTGTTCACTGATACCCAGACCCCGGGGTTGCTGCAGATCTGGAAGTTTCCTCTGCATGATTCTGCGGAGACACGGCTGCCTGCGGCTGGCACAGGGTCTCCCACGCTCGCCCCTGCCTTCTCCCCTCACCAGCACCCCAGTCTCGTGTTCCCAGGGCCTGAGTCAGGATAGGAGCCCAGGTAGTTGCCCCAGCACCCCGAGGCCACCAGGCCTGAGGCCGTGACCAGGGCACCAGCCTCCCATGCTGTGGGCCTAGAGAGGGGCACAGCGGGGTGTGGGGGGCCTGCAAGCCTCAGCCAGGGCTCCCGCCGCCGCCCTAGGGCTGAGAGCCTGCACCCAACAGGGGACCCTTCAGGTTAGACCTGCTGCCTGTCCTGGAGGACCCCGGGCCTCCCCCGTGGGCCTTCACTCACCTTCCTGCGGGAAATGTGGGCCTGGGTTTCTGGGGCGTGTAGGGCCCTGTGGCTAGAACTTCGGGGCAATTTACTGTCCCCCACGAACACCCTCAGATTTCACAGATTATTTTTACAAAAAGGTGTGTTTGTTTATATGAGAGAGACCCTGTGAGCAGGGTGGAGGCAGAGGGAGAGGGAGTTTTTTAAGCAGACTCCATGCTGTGTGCGGAGCTGTGCCGGGCTTGAGCTCACGACCCTGAGGTCATGACGCTGAGATCATGACCCGAGCTAAAACCAGGAGTGGACGCTGAACCGACTTTACCCCCTGAGGAACCCCGATGTCACAGATTTGAATGAGGAGATTCTCTTTGAGACAGGAGGGAGCCTGGTCCTTCCTGCTTCTCTGAACCCTGGGTACCCAGGGCGAGGGGCGCTCTGTGGCCTGGGTGCGCTCCGGGCTGAGAACCAGCAAGGCCAGGGCTGGAAGTCTGAGGACTAGGCTTGTGGGCGGCTCCTTCCTACAGTCTGGGGCTGGACTTCTTGATTTGGGGATTCTTGTGGGGGTGGGGCTAGGGTTATTTCACGGCTCCCGAACACCAGACGCAGGACGGAGAGAGGGTTGGGACCTAGGGCGCGCACGGCCCTGTTCCCCTGGCTGTACAGCCAGTGCTGGGCTGTGCTGAGCGGCTGGCCACTCTGGGCTTGCTTGTGGGCCTTCCCTGGGAGGGGTGCGCCCTGGGGTCTCCGTTCCCTGATCACCTTAGGAGGGGCCAGGGCTCTGTGTGCCCTCTGGCCAGCGTGGAGCCGATCAGTGTCCTGTCTTGCCCTGAGCACCAGGACTGGGGTGGGGGTTCCTCCCAGCACGGTCTGCCCCTGAGGGCACCTGCGGCTTTGCCCCTTCGCAGCAAGACACCAAGCACCGCCCCAACTTTCTCTGGGCCAGGTAGTCTTTCTAAAGTCCTTGGGAGGGGGAAGAGCCCAGGGTCAGAAGGAGAAGAACCCTCACGGGGCTCCCTCCGAGGCTACCCTGAGTCCGGGTTTCACCCCCCCAGTGTCTGGCGGGGTCTGGGACTCTGAGTCCCTCCCAGACAGGCTCTCTGCTCTCCTGAGTCTGTCCTGGGGGCTGGCCCGGCTTCCCTTTAGCCTGTTACATCTGAAGTGGGATGGGGGGCAGGAAGAGGGGAGGGTGGGGGGCCCAGCGGCAGCAGGGGCTGGAGGGGAACGGGGGTCCCGGCTGTGGGTGCCCAGGACCCCCGGGAGCCGGCTCCGACCTGGCAGGGGCAATGAATCCCAGAGGCTTCTTCCCAGCCTCAGGAGCCCCACAGGGACACTGTGGCCCAGGGCCCCGAGCCCCAGCCCCGACTCCCCCAGCCCTTCATCTGCTCTGTGGGCTGGCACTGGGGAGGGTCAGCCTGTGCAATTGATTTCCATTTTCAGAAATGAGTCAGGCGGGGCACTTCCCGCCAGTGGAGAGGAGCCCTGGAGGAGGGAGCCGTGGAAGGCGGTGTGCGTCCTGCTAGGTGTTGGTGAGCCCAGGTTCGCGCATCGCTGTGTGCGACGGTTCACGTGTTTGGGGAAGCAGATCCAGAGACCCCAGGGGTGGTCTTGCCCCCTCAGAGCAGAGCAGGGGCAGGGAGGGGCATGGCCCAGCATGGCAGGCAGGGGGAGTCGGGACCCTCGCAGACAGAGCCGGAGCAGAGGGGCGGGGGGTGAGAGGAGCAGAGCGGGGTGGGCCAGGCTGGCTGCCCGCTAAGTGTGGGGCTCGGCCAGAGGCCCTCACCTCCACAGCTTTATTCTCACGGTCGTTTGTGTGTGGCAGTCACTTTCCACCCTGACTAAACCGGTTGACTTGGGTCTCCGCATGTGCACACGCACACACTGATACGGGCACCTGCGGACACGCGCACAGACACATGAACACACGGAGACACACGCTTATGCACATGCATGGCTTCCCTGTGCCCTGTCTCAGCCCTGTGCAGGCAGGCCTGGGGGGTGTGGGGGGGCCGTGTCCTGCTGGCTGGAGTCCAGGCCTGTCCGCTCTCCTGCCTCCCCCTCACTGGTTCACCAGGAGCAGGGACAGCGCGAGCTTGAGACCCCTCAGGGGAAATGCTGCTGAGAGTGCCTGGGTCTTGGTGGCTCTCAGTGGGTAACCGGGGAGCATAGCTCACTGGAAATGGGCAAGTGACTCAGGGCCCATTTCCCTACGATGGGAACCAGGTTTTCCCTCTTCTCCAGGGAAGCAGAGAGAGCTCTGGGTTTAGGAAATGGAGGGGGGCTCCTCTCCTACAGGACCCCCCCCCCCCCAGCCCTGGGCGCCCAGCTGCTTCCCTTCCTCCAACAGCCAGTGGGCCCTGAGCTGTGCCCAGGACGACATGGCTCGGGGGTTCCTGAACCTGCTCAAGGAAGGTGAGAGAGGCTTGGGGTAGCCAGACAGGGGTTCCACAGGGGCTTTTGCTCAGTCTGCTCTCAATAACCCCCACGCTGTGGAAGGGAAGCATCAGGACAGCCTGAGCTGTGGTCTAGGACGAGGCACGCTATGGGGAAACAGAGCAGAGGGTCTTGTGTGTGTGTGGCGCATAGAGGGCCACAGGGGTGGGAGAGGCCTGTGGGGAGGAAGGGGCCATGGGCTTTGTCTGCCCTACTGGGGGTACTGGGGGTACTGGCTCTTGTCTGTGTGGAAGTTTGGAGGGGGGAGGATGGTCCTGCCGGGTCCTCAGAGGGAGAGGGTCTGGGGGTGAGGGGCGGAGAGGACCAAGGAGGCTGGGGGGTCCTTTGCAGGAACCCTGCCCTGGGGGTCTGTCGGGGCAGCCAGGACAGAGGACAGGACAACATCCAGAGTGCGGCTGGCTGTGGGTGGCACCAACCCCACCTGAGGCCTTTGGGAAGCAGGGTTTGAGGCAGCGTTGGCCGGGCCTTGAGGCTGCTTGCTCATGGCCTGCCTGGGCTCTGGCACCTGCCCTGCCCCACGTGCCCATCCCCTGCCCCCTCCAGACACAAGCTGAAAAACACCCAAGCAGGATGGAGGCCGATGGCCCCCAAGGCAGCCCAGGCCCTTCTCGGCCTGGGAGGCTCATTGGGGCTGATGCTTCCCGTCCCCCAGCAGCTCGGAGCGGGAGGTGGGGGGCCTCACGTGGAGCCACAGACCGGAGGCTTCTTGGTGTGACTTTTCCCTTCTTGCTGCCCAGGCTCCAACAACCAGAAACAGGCCCTAATCGGTGGGAACTGGGGGCCCGCCTGAGTTTGTGGGTGGTCTCCCAGGTGGGCTTGGCACACTTGGGGAAGGCAGTGGAGGGATGTCTGCTCCTGGCCTCCAGCAGAGCTTCTGAGAGTCCAGGGAGGGCGGGGGGAGGGGGCGGCCCGATGTGTCTCTGGAGGAGGGGGTCACAGGCATACTGTGTATGTAAACATGCGCGTGGGGGCTGGGAGACCGCGGATGTGTCTGACTCCCTCCACCCGGGCCTGGAATGGCCCAGCACCCTGGGCCAGAGAGGGACTCAGGAACAGGCCGTCCGTCCACACTTTGATGCAAAGGTCAGTGGGCAGGCAAAGCTGGTCTGGGCTTATAACATTGCTGCAGAGCCACGATTCAGGCCATAAGGCCAGGGCGAGGGAGGACCTGGAGGTGGACAGGGCTCGTCCCTCCGTGTGGGGCTCCTGCCACACAGCTCAGCTTGATTCTGGTCCCTGGGGGGTGTGGGCAGCGGCTTTTCCCACAGGTGTGGCCAGACGTGCTGACCTTGAACCCGGCTCTCTGTGAGCCGGTGATGCGGGGTTGGGGTATGTTGGAGGAGTGAGGCCAGGGGGACACAGCCCTCCCGTCTCCCAGGGCCTCCCCAACTCCTGGGCAGGGGAGGACAAGCCGAGCCGGCAGCTGGTAGGCCAGAGTGGCGGGTCCTGCTAGGAAAGGTTGCCCCTTCCCACCTGCCTGGCACCGACCCCAAGCTCAGACGATGGAGCCCGGCCTGAGCCTGATGGAGAAGCTTTGCTGACCCTGGGGCCCTGTACCACGCCCACTGCCCACACCGGCCCCACAGTGCCTGTTGTCTTCACATCCAGACAGTGGGGTGCGGCTGTCTGGGATGGTCCCCGAGGCCGGGCACTGGCGAGGGGCCATCTCCGGCGGGAAGGGCATTGGTGATAGGGCCCGGTGGACAGGGCAGGCCTGGGGCCCCGGGTCCCATGCTCGCTGCCCCGCCTCCTCCTGCACAGGTGCCGGCGACACGCGTGTGCTCCCTGGCCCGTGTTCACGGCATCTCGCTCGGCCTTGCTCATGTTCACACGTGACCGGTGGAGATTTTCCCGTGCCCCACTCTGGGTCAGCGCGCGGCCGCAGTGAGTGTTCCTGCTCCTGAGTCTCCCCTGTCCCCCTGGGGAGACATTTTCCAGGGTCTCCACTTCCACCGTCACCTTCTCTTCAGTCTCTGTGGCTGGTGCATGGGGTCCTGCCATGGTGGAGACCAGCGGGCCAGGGGTCTGCCCGGCTCCAAGGCAGGGGGCACTGTGGGTGCTGGGAGGGGGCTTGAGGGGCTGTGCCCGGGTCCAGGGGAAGCAGTCCAGAGTTGGGGTGGTGCGGGCGAGGGGGCAGGGCTCAGCTGGGAGCCGTTGGAGCCGGCTCCGGCCTCTCCCTCCCAGTCCTTGTCCTCCGTACCAGCCCTGTTGTTTGTGCCACGAGTTGGTGTTGGCTGCTGAAGGGAGGGTGCCCCGGGAGTGGAGGGGGGCCTCAGCCTGCTGACCCCGGCCACGGCCCTGCCCCGCCTTGGGCCTCCTGCTGGTGGGGCTGCCCTGGACTCTGCTTTTAGTTCACTGGTCCCTCTGCCGGCCCAAGGGACAGACACTGATACTGGCGTGCTGTGCGTGTGCCAAGCCCCAGCCTGAGGGCTGAGCCCCAAGGAGGCTGCCACTTAGGTTGGGCTGGGCCAGGGCCTTGGTCCAGGGCATATGGGGGGCTTCTTGCTACTACCCTGGCAGTGGTCAGGAGAAGGGGCGGAGGCGGGATCCCCAGACCCAGCTGAAGACAGGCCAGCTTGGGGATGGGGGATGGAGGCGGTGAGGGGCCCAGAGGCCCAGTGTCAGGGCAGAGGCTCTGGTGCAGCTTTGTGGCAGCCTCCTGCCCAGATCAGACAGGCCAGCCTGGGGATGGGGGATGGAGGCGGTGAGGGGCCCGCAGGGTTCCCTTCTTGGATGCAGAGTCCCTGCAAGTGCTACCCTGGGCTCTGTCTCTGTCCTGTTACTGGACTCGAGGCCTGTGGTGTTGTTAGTATGTCCTCGGGGCTCTGTTAAGACAGCATTTCTGTCTTACCCGGCCTCTTCCTGAAGCTCCAGGAGCTGCCAGGTCTGTGTGCCCCACACCTGCCCTGGGTGAGTCAGCAAGGGCCCAGCTGCCACCCACCTATGAGCTTTTCAGTCACCGTGACAACCCTAGCCAGACAGGTCACACCTGGTGTCCAGGTTAGTTGTGCCCTCTTAAGAGCCTGTGGCCCTGTGGCTTTCAACATCCCACTCACAGGAAGGAGGGTGACCAGTCCCCCTCTCCCAAGAGGGCCTCTCAGATTAGCTCTGTACAACGCATGAGGGGCAGCCATTTTCCCGAAGGCTGGGGGTGATGGGCAGGAGCCCAGGTGGGCTTTGTGCAAAGCAGCCCAAGCCTGACACCCAGTGGCTGGTTCTGAGCACTGCCGGAGAGAAGACAGGACAGCTGGCCAAGCACGGTGACCCCAGCCCCTGGTACCCTTCCTAAAGAATAACCTGGACAGGCCCTAAGGAGGTCTCAATGGTGGGAGCCAGGCCTGGTGGCAGGACTGCTTGTGGTTCATCCAACACGTTCGTGAGCGTCCCGGTTGGGGGTTGCGTGTTCCTGAAGATTCAGGGACACGTAGGTCTCACCCCCCACCTCGGAAGTTCCATTCTGGGGTGGTCTTCATCGTGCTAGTGGCTTGCCTTTGATGCATCCACACTGGTGGGGTCACGGGGCTTCCTAGAGAGGTGGCGTCTTGGCTGTGCTTCTAGGGCTGGGTCGCAGTACCTGGGGAGGGAGGGGGGAGGCTGAGGGCAGGCCCGAGAACATTGATGGGTCTCTGTCTGTGGGCGTTGGGGCTGCAGAGAGTTTCAGGCAGAGGAGGAATGTGTCCGCATTTGTGTCTCGAAGCAATCATTCTGGCTGGTGGATGGGAGGTGGACAGAGGGCTGAGGATGGCCGTAGGTGGCCACTGAGAACCGGAGCCTCTGAGATTCCAGGCTGGTGGGGGAGGGGGGCCCTGGCAGGCAGGGCCTAGGGACTGGGCTGACTTAGAGGGGAGCTGTCAGGTCGGGTACAGAGGGACCCACGGGGAGGGGCCATGTGTTGTGTGTGTGTGTGTGTGCAGTGTGTGGCGTGTGCCCCATGTGGTGGACACACGGTGTGTGGTGTGTGCATGCGTGTGCAGCAGCTGGAGCTCGGCTTTCGGCCTCGGCTAATTTTTTCAGTCCTTCTCTACTTGGCAACCAGACAGATTTTTCTAAAATTCAGTAGGATTATGTCATTTCTGTCTCTAAAATATTTAAGAACTACTCATTAGATTACTTGTGAATGAGATGATGTGATGGTGTCTGGAATTTGCTTCAAGATCTTGCTGTCGGTGTGGACGTAGGGCGCCTGGCGCTGACCTTCGTTAGAGCTCAGTGACACGCGTGGGCAATCCTGGTGTTTCTACTTCCGTGTATGCCTGGAATTTTGTCAGGAGAAGCTGTAAGTCAAAAGACTTTGTAATGTCAAAAAAAAAAAATTGCCGGGTGTCCTGTTGGCTCTCCCTTCCAGATTTTCTGTCTTTCATTATCTTTGAACTATTTTACAGCTCTGTAATTGCAGAAAATTGATTGCAATGCAAACGTTTCTTGTTCATTGAAATGCAAATTAATTTTGTCTGGTGGAAAGCAGCTGATGGTTGCTTTTTGGGTAGTGACCAGTGGTGCATCTCCCTACAAATTTGGTGATGGCCTGTGTGTGTGTTTGTGTTTTGAGTTTCCCTTCGAAGTGGGTTGTAACGTTTTTTTGGTTTCTTCATCAGTGAGTGTTGTGGGTTGAGTTGTGTCCTTAAAAAGATCATGCTGAAGTCCTAAACCCAGCCCCTGTGAATGTGACCTTATTCGGAAGTTAGGTCTTTACAGATGTGATTAGCTGAGATGAGCTCATGTGGGAGTCAAATCCTCGTTGGAAGAGGGAAATTTGCCCGCAGACACGGAATGCACAGCGAGAGTGCCTAGAGTGCCGGGGTACGCCCCGGGAGATGGGGCTGATGCCCTGGAGGCCGCGAGGCTGGGAGTAGTGACGCAGGTGCTCACCCAGAGGCCTTGGACAGAGTGTGTGGCTGACAGCTCGGTTCTGCAGTTCTGGCTCCCAGAACTGTGAAAGAATAAGGTTCTGTTGATTGCAGTCCCCTGAGGACCCCTACCTCTCCCCGTCTGCGGCCAGAAATGCGCCTCTGGATCTCCCGTGCTGTGTGCTGTTCTCACTGCTGGGCTCTTTCCCTCTCCAGGAGCCCCAGACGGAGGGGTCAGGCCTATAGGCGACGAGGCAGGTAGAGGAGGTCATGGAGATCAGCTCGTACTTCTTCCTAAAGGCAGTGGGAGGCATTTGGGGAAAAAAAAATGCAAAAGACAAAAACCAAATCATTCTAAAAATGTTCAAGAATAAAGTTTTGAAGGTAACTCATGATCCTTATGTCCAAGATTTTGTTTTACTTTCTTTCATTTTTTTTTGAAGATTTTATGTATTTGTTAGAGAGAAAGAGTGAGAACACACAAGCAGGGGGAGGGACAGAGGGAGAAGCAGGCTCCCCGCTGAGCACAGAGCCCTACTCAGGACTCCATCCCAGGACCCCGGAATCAGGAGCCCCCTTAGTCTGAATGTCAGGAGTTGTAAGTCCTGGGGCCTAGAACAGGGTGCATAGCTCAGTGGGCGACTTGCTTCTGGAGGCCCGGTGACCACCCAGGGGAGGGCAGGGGTCGGGTCTTGAAGGTGGAGCCTTAGCAGTCTGTCCTGGATTGCTGACCCTCACCCGTCCATCCACCAGTGACAGTGGAAGTGGCTCTGGCTGTCGTGGCTCCAGACGTATGCGTGTGTGTGTGTGTGTGTGTGTGTGTACGTGCTTGTAGACACAAGGTGCAGGCACCCTGGGACCCAAGCCCTGGGGGGGTGAAGTGCAGGTGCATCGCAGTGTAGACACATGGGGGTGAGCACGCTCTGCTCTGTGCGCTGCAAGATGGAGGCATTGGGGGTGGTGCAGGGAGGACCGTCTGCCATGTAGATGCCCGCAGTGGAGACGCTGGGACAGAGGCTGGCCTCAGCAGGGACGGTGCTGGCCTCAGCACACTGCTGTTCTGAGGCATCTGGCTGCACCTGGAGGTGGGGTGAGGGGCCACGAGGGCCGTGGCTGGACGACCCACCAGATGAGGCTGAGCCTCCAGCCGGAGCCCCGGTCAGCATGCTGTGGTGGGGGTCGTGTCCTCTCTGACATCACGGTTTGTCCTCGTGGCCCCCAGCCCAGGCTCTGTCCCGGTCGAGCCCTGAGGCCCTGGGGGGGAGGTTGTCAGGCCACGTTTCTCTCTGGGGTCCCTGGGTCACTGGTCTTGGTCCACAGCCATGCTGGAAAGGGCCCAGCACTTTCTGCACTAGCCTCTGGGGCTGGGAGCAACCTCAGGACCCCAGTGTGCAGGCAGGGCGGGGGCCTGCAGCCTGGGCTTTCTTTACTTGTTATTTTTTAAAAAGACTTTATTTATTTATTTATTTGAAAGAGAGAGAGAGAGAGCGAGCCCGCGTGGGGTGCGGAGGCAGAGGGAGAGGGAGGACCCTGGGTTCATGTATCACTCACTGAACCACTCAGGGGCCCCTCTTTCTTCATTTTTAACTGAAGCCTGAGTAGCACACAGATGTGTTCAGACCCGGTGGCCCCGTGAGCCCCTGCAGAGAGCAGGGATCACCCAGGATGTGGCCCCGGAGTACGAGCTCCCCAGGTTTTAGCAGGGCCCCCAGCCTGAGTTTCCTCCTCATCTGCCAGACGGTGGCAGAGTCTGCTCGCGTTTGCCAGGACAGCTGCCTAGAACCCTTGGGGGAGGAACCCCATCTGTGGGGAGCTGGGAGTCGGCAGAAGCTCCCAGGAGACTCTCAGAGGGGCGGGCATCCCAAGGGAGGACCAGACGACTCTTGCACCAGACCCCGATCTCCCAACATTCAGAATCACTTGGGGCCCCCCAATCCCAGACCCCAGGATCAGAACCCCTGGGATTGGCTACAGGACTGGGAATTTAAAAATGTATATATAAATATTTTAATACATTTTGTTTTCTTTTTGGAGGAGGGGGAATAGGTCATGCACACAGATGGCTCAAACAGAAAAAGGCACCAGGGAGGGACACGGTAAGGAGGAAACCGCCCCCCCCCCCCCACTTCTCAGCCACAGAGAGCGATCAGTTCTGCTCCGCAACACACACATGCGCGCGCACATACACGTACACGCTTCCGTGGAGCCTGTCCACATGGCCTGGTGTCCATGAGAGGCCCCACAGCGTCTATGGTGCTGCCTGGCTGTTGTGGATGGACGTTTGGGTGTTTCTGACCTTTTCTTTGTGGACAGCGGTGCCAGTGATGCCTAGTTTCAGGCTGGGCTCCTGGTGGTGCTGGGCAGGAGTGCACAGCTGGAACTTCGAAGGATCTGTTGTCGGGCCGCCCTCCTCGGAGCTGGCCCCGGGCCCCGCCCGCAGCAGTGCGAGGTGCCCTGTTCGCTGTCTCTCTGCGGGTCTGTGCCAAGAAGCCTTTGGATCCTGGCCAGTCTGAGGGGTTTGAGAGAGAAGCCCCGTGGTTTGAGAGTGCGTCTCTCCTTTAGGATTCAAGTTGAACAAATTTTCATATGTCTAAAAATTATAGTTTCTCCTTCTTCTTCTTCTTTTTTTTTTTAAAGATTTATTTATTTATTTGACAGAGAGAGATTGCAAGGAGGCAGAGAGAGAGGGAAGCAGGCTCCCCGCTGAGCAGAGAGCTTGATGCGGGGCTCGATCCCAGGACCCTGAGACCATGACCTGAGCCGAAGGCAGAGGCTTAACCCACGGAGCCACCCAGGCTCCCTGAGCCCTCAATTTCTAACAGTCAAAGCAAGCATTCAAGGAACTATCAAAGCAAAGCACCAAAAATAACTGTTTTAAGAATTTGGCTTTTTTAAAAATATTTTTAAAAATTTCTGTTTGTGGAGCGCCTGGGTGGCTCAGTGGGTTAAGCCTCTGCCTTCGGCTCAGGTCATGATCCCAGGGGCCTGGGATCGAGTCCCGCATTGGGCTCTCTGCTCAGCGAGGAGCCTGCGTCTCCTCATCTCTCTCTCTGTCTGTCTCTCTGCCTATTTGTGATCTCTCTCTCTGTCAAATAAATAAATAAAATCTTTAGGGGCGCCTGGGTGGCTCAGTGGGTTAAGCCGCTGCCTTCGGCTCAGGTCATGATCTCAGGGTCCTGGGATCGAGTCCCACATCGGGCTCTCTGCTCAGCAGGGAGCCTGCTTCCTGCTCTCTCTCTCTCTCTCTCTCTCTCTCTGCCAGTCTCTCTACCTACCTGTGATCTCTCTCTGTCAAATAAATAAATAAATAAATCTTTGAAAAAAAAAATCTTTAATAAAATTTCTGTTTGTTTATTTATTTGAGAGGCAGAGGGAGAGGGAGAGAATCTCAAGCGACTCCTTGCTGAGCACTTAGCCTGACGCGGGGCTTGATCCCACGACCTTGAGATCAGGACCTGAGCCGAAACCAAGAGTCAGACGCTTAACTGACTGAGCCCCCCAGGCGCCCCTTGGCTTTTTTCCCCCAAAGTGTGCAAATAGTCATCCTGAGGAAAATTACCAATGTTTTGGACTTTGCTACACCAATTTATAGTTTAATATTGTTGAATTTTATGTCAAGAAACACAACTTTTGGGCAAGGGCTTGACCCCTTGCTGAGTGGATGAGGGAACACGGGAGCAGCACGGCGCACTCACGGGCCTGTGGGTCCTCCTCTGGGAGGAGGCTGGGGTCCCCGGTTCACACTGGTGGCCTCCCCTGCACTGCTCATTCCCATGACCCTGCTCCATGCACAGCCCAGCATCACCCTCCCACCACCCCGGGGAGGCCCTGAGAGCTCCGCGGAGACAGCCCGGAGCTGGAGAGGCCAATCATGGCTTTGTCCAGAGGCTCCCCTGCCCCCACCCCCGGCCCATGGTCAGCTCATCCCACACAGATCCATCTTCCCCTTGGCCTCCAGGGTCTCCTAACCCCGATCCCATCTCGTATCCTGGAGGCTTGGTCCAAGTCCCCTGGGAGCTCCTCAAAGAGCCCCTTCCCAAGTCTATGTGTTGGTTCAATAGCTGGTTTGCCATCTGGGCTACACACGCCTAGCGTCCAGCCTGTCCCGCTCTTCCTGTCTCCCTCCGCCCAGAGCTGCGGTGCACGTGTGAGCCACCTGCCTCCTGGCCGCTGGCTGAGGGACCTCGCAGGATATTGGAACTGGGCTGTGTGTTCTCACCCACCAGTCTCAGCTCCTGTAGGGCGGCCTTCTCTGGCCCCTTTCAGGTCTAAGGGCAGACCCCATTTTACCCCAGATGGTCCCCCCGCCCACACCTTAATCCCCTTGTTCAGCTCTCCTCGGTTTCCAGCTGGAGCGTGACACATGTCTCCTACCTGGACCCTGATCGACACAGACCTCTAATTTGCATTTCATACCAAAATAAATCCTAAATGGACCAAAGATGCAGACGTTTAAATAGAACCATAAAAGTACTAGAAAAAAGCATATGAAGAATATTATGAGCTCTCAAAGCCCAAATTATAAAAAATTAATCATTTCACGCAGTAAAAATATTTCTACAAGGCAAAACTACTTTAAACAAAGACAAAAGTCAAATGAAAAATATTTGCAAGTATTTAGGGATAAAGCCTTACTGTGCAAAAAGGCCATACAAATCAGTAAGACAAAATTCAACAACCCCTCCAAAAATGGGTCAAGAATTAAATAATTTATAGAAGAAGGAGAAACTAGGGGCACCTGGGTGGCTCAGTGGGTTAAGCCTCTGCCTTCAGCTCAGGTCATGATCTCAGGTCATGATCGAGCCCCTCATCGGGCTCTCTGCTCAGCGGGGAGCCTGCTTCCGCCTCTCTCGCTGCCTGCCTCTCTGCCTACTTGTGATCGCTCTCTCTCTGTCAAATAAATAAATAAAATCTTAAAAAAAAAAAGTTCAGGGCTTCGGTAGGAGGGGTCCCTGTGGGTGGAGCCTGGACCGTGCAGACCTGGGAGAGGTGAGTGGGAGTTCTCGTGCAGCTCCGGCTGCCCGAGGAAGGGCTTGGTGCGGGAGGAGCAGGAGCCAGAGGGTCCCTGAGGCCGGCAACGAGCTGGGCTCGGGCAGCAGGCCCAAGGTGTGCTAGGGGTGGCCCCCACGGTCCGTGGCTAGGTCAGAGGGGGACGTTGGGGAGATGTGGAAAGCTGGCAGGATACTCCTCTTGGGGTACCTGGTAAAAGGGGTCCGGGATCCACAGGACGCCCCCGCCCCACCAGGCTGTCGATGCGAGGGCAGAGAGGCTTTGCTAGTGGCAGCTGGGTCTGGGGACCCCACAGGCGCCCAGGCAGGTACCGTGTGGAAGGGGCTGTGGGGCTGACCTGCTCCCTGCCTGACCCTCTGGTCCGCCACCCTGGTTTGCTTGAATGAGGGGGTTTCGGGGACTCTCAGTTTTAAAAATCAGGGCCGTCTGGAAAGCCTTGGCGAGGCAGCCACCCTGCCTGTACGTCTTTGTTCTTGGTGTGGCTGAGCTAATGGGCAGCTGTCCCTGCATCTCAGGGCCAGGAGCCCTGCAGGAGAGAGGGAGAGAAGCCAGGCCAAAGTTTCAGGCTGCTTCCCCTGCCCCAGACCAAGGGGGCCATGGATGGAGAGGACAGCTCTGTCCACCACACCTGCCAGCTCATGCATGATGTGTCCAGCCTGGTCCTGCTGGGCCCTGATGGGACTTGGGCCATCTGAGACCCTGCGTTTCCCTGCTCCTGGTAAAACCCTCTGGACCCAGCATGTGGGGGAGACAGGGAGGGTCGCCAGGGCTCTGCTCACCTGGTGGGCGGTCATTTCTTCTTGTCTGGAGAAGGCTGGACTGCTCTGCATTTTCATGGCAAATTTGTTTTCTGAGCCATTGTTGAAATTCTGGAGGCAGAGAAAATGCATTTGCTCCATCACCTTTCCGGATGTGACAAGTCCTATAAAATCTATTAAAGCCTTTAATGAAATCCCTGCTCAGAGCGGCTCTTATGAATGAACGTGGAATCGGAATTTAAATTAAAATGTTGTTTTTGTAGTCTGCAGGCTTTGCCAGGGAAGGAATTAAAGGGACCGTTCACCTTTCTACCATCACGCTCAGGCTTACTGGGTAATTGTGCTTGGTGGGCCTCTGACGGGGTGCTGGGGGCCTTCCTCTGACCCTTGGCTGGGCGAGGCATGGGGTGGCAGGGCCTTGGCTGTCCCCACCTCAGGTCCCACCGGAGATGCCCCGTGGAGGGAAGGCAAAGTGCCCCTGGGGGCCCGGAAGCCATTCAGACTGGAGATACACGCATTCACCCAAAAGCGGGGCAGTGTCTGTGCTCGGAGCCACACTCTGGGGGGGACAGACAGGCCTGGAAGATGTGTCTGTGGCCCAAAAGGAGACCAGGGACGGGTGTGGAAGGCTGGGGCAGGACAGACAGCCGCAGGGAATGCTGCTCGGGGAGGTCTGCGGGGAGCCAGCGAGGGGGTGTGGGGCCGGCCCTGGGCTGGGGAGGAGGCACCCTGCCTGCGGGATCCCCCCCCCCTGCACCTAAGTCCTGCCCTGTGGACCTCAAACACGCTCAGCAGTCTGTCGCGGAGAAACAACCGCCAGGCGTCTCTCCCCCGTCTTCCTCACGGCCCTGCGGGGCGGCGGCCCAGAGGTCTTCTGCCACTTACCCCTGCCCCCGGCGTGGCTGCCCAGTAGGACAGACAGACAGACACGGGGAGCTCATCCAGCCACCTCAGGTGGTGTGTGCACGGGCCAGCTTGGGAAAGTGCATTCAGGACTCTGAGAGAGGCTTTTCTTCCTTATTTTCCAAGTTGGAAGCACCATCTCATTCCTTCTAGGACGAAGATGGATTCTTTTTTTTTTTAAAGATTTTATTTATTTATTTGTCAGAGCGAGCACAGGCAGACAGAGAGGCAGGCAGAGGCAGACGGAGAAGCAGGCTCCCGCTGAGCAAGGAGCCCGACGTGGGACTCGATCCCAGGATGCTGGGATCACGACCCGAGCCGAAGGCAGCGGCCCAACCAACTGAGCCACCAAGGCGCCCCTCCCTCATTCCTTCTATGACGAAGATGGATTCTTAAGAAACATTCAACACATGGGGTGCCTCGGTGGCTCAGTGGGTTAAAGCCTCTGCCTTCAGCTCAGTCATGATCTCAACCCACCGGCGGGCTTCCTGAGAGCGAAGGGCGTGACGCACAGCTGCCCCGCACGGAGACCGCTCTGGGCCCAGGGGAAGGCCCTCCTGCCCTTGAAGACCATCCTGAAGTCCTGGGTCCCTGGCCCCCAAACTGGGAACTCGAGGGTGTGGTGCCTCCTGCGTGTCCGTGGGGCTGTCTCTACAGACTCAAGCTGCAGGAAAGGCACCAAGCCACACTGGTCACCCGGCAGACTCTCAGATGCCTGAGACAAGTGAGCTGAGGCTAAGCTGTGGACCCCATGCGGCAAGACACCTACCGGCCTGAGCCCTGGAGACACGGGCCTGAGGCAACCGCGTCTCCCGCAGCTGCTGGGGTCAGCGAGGCGCCCAGCAGCAAGGACAGGGGTCACGAGAATGTACTGGCCACAACAAACCAGTGGGCCTGCGTGCCGCTCGTGAGGCACACACACACATGTGGCATACTCGTGTACCCTAACCCACATGGGTCTGAACCAGCCGGGTGGGCTCTGAAACACTTCCAGGATGACAGCGAGCGAGGAAAGCAAGACGCAGGAGGCTTTGTTGTTTGTGATCACTTGACGGGATCCGTGGAGAATGTTGTGCATTGTTCTTGGACGTGTGCGTAAATGGTGCAGCTGAAAGCACGCAGAGATGACACAGACCAGCATCTGAGACGCTCCCTCCAGGAAGGATGCTGGAGGCCGGAGGGTTTCTCTTCATCTTTGTTTTTGAACATTTTCATGCTTAAGAAAACCCCCAAAACGTATTATGGGAGATGCTGACAAGGCGGCACGCCGAAGGGCGTTTACCCCGGGGGTGTGGGTGGGTGGAGGTGGGGCTGGGCAGGGGGACTGTGAGGGTCCCAGGCAGAATGTTGTAGCGGGAGGGGCTGAAGGGAAGGAAGAGTCCTGGGTAAAGGCATTTGCAAAGGACTGGGAAGCCCGGGCGGCGCACGTGCTGTTTCTGGGCTCGAGGTGGCCTGATGCCAAGCAAATCACGTGGTCTAGGATGACACTCGTGGGGGCGCCTGGGGGCTCCGTTGGCAAAGCGTCTGCCAACGGCTCAGATCTTTATCTCGGGGTCCTGGGATCACGTCCTGCATCGGACTCTGCTCAGCGGGAAGCCTGCTTCTCCCTCTCTGTGTTCTCTTTCTGTCTCTCTGGGGAGAAGCAGGCTCCCCACTGAACAGGGAGCCCAATGCGGCATCTGATCTCAGGACCCTGGGATTATGGCCTGAGCCGAAGGCAGATGCCTAATGACTGAGTCACCCAGGCGTCCGTAAATACATCTTGAAAAAATGTATTCCCAGTGTTCCCACACTTGTGGGACCCTGGGGATCAGGTGGGGACAGGCATCATACCACAGAATCGGGACGGCAGAGGCAGTGTGGGGCCCAAGGAGGGGTCACGTCCTCTCCACCCAGGCTTCCAGGGTCAGGTAGAGAGCCGGGATAGGGCGGGGTGCAGGCACGGAGCGGAGAGGGCTGAAGAAGGGGCCTGTCGCACTGAGGCTGAGAGAGAGCACACTTAATTATGTTTCATACAGAGAACGTCTCATGCCGCACACAGCATTAAAGGCTGGCTCAATCATGGAGCTGTTTCCTGTGGCTCAACAAGTTTATAATAAACACAGTTAAACTTTTATTTATGGCACAGCTGCTAATTGCACCATAAACATTTTTCATCAAGCAATTGCTGTTTGCTCGTTTGCCAATCAGCTCATTATCCAACTACCTTTCTCTGCGCTGCCGGCATTTCCACTTCCCAAACCCCGCTGTTCGTCGGGACTGCCCAGCAGCTGTCCTCCAGCCCCGGCTCCACGGCGGTGCCCACCCACTTCCTGGCAGGTCACCCCTCCTCTCCAGCTTGCCAGGCACTGCTCTAGCCTGCTGTCCCTGCTCCAGGAGCCTCGCCCCGTCAGCGGACAGCCCTCTGACCTGTGCTGGCTCTTCCTCTGGCTCCTGAACCTTGCGACCCCCACGGCCCGCCTTACCCCGTCTCTCTCCTCGTTGTTGTCACAGCCCCTCAGCCAGCTTCGGGGCCTCCAGCCAGCTCTCCACAACACTGGGGTCACAGAAAACTGAAACTCGGGATCGATGTGGTTCATTCCTGTCCTCATGCCAGCCGTGGCCCTAATACCCAGCTCTCGCTGTGTGCCTGTTGGTTTCCAGGATATCATCTCCTGGGACGCTGGTCCCACACCTGTTCATGCCTTTGTGTGTTGGCTCGTTCAAGCTTGACCGTTTCTTGTGTATGGGACGTGTGCGAACTCTTCTCCCCCAGCGTTCCCGAAGCCTTCCTCCCCTCCTCCTCATGTTCCCTCGGCAGGCTGGCCCCAGACGGAGCCCACGCTGGAGCCCAGTGGAGCCTGGGCTAGTGGATACCCTGCGTGGGACAGACTTTCCTCCCAGCACGCACACACCCTGACACCGGGCTCACGGCACAGCAGGCCTAGGGCGTTGGCTTCTGAGCTTTCTGAGAGTGACGGTTGAATCTTCTGGGTGGCGTTCTGGAGTCCTCTTCAGCCCCCTCTGTCCAGAGAAATGGGCTGAGCACTTCCTGTGGTCAGAGTCTCCCGAGATATCATTCTGAGGGCCTCCCCTCCACGCTGGGGGTCCGGCCACATCACGTGGCCAAGCTTGAGAGGAGGACATGTTTGCACGAGAGTCTCTTGGGGGGAAAGGGGGACCACTGCATCCCACCAACCCCTTCTTTTCTTGGACTGTTAGAGCCCCTCTGATGGGCTTGCATGTCTAGATAAAGCTCACTGGTAGGAAAGGCCATCAGGGCTCCCCGCCACTGGGGCTCACTCCAAGGGGCAAGTCCACGTTCCACACGAGGGCCTGGGCACTAGTGGACGGTGCATGGGGAATATGGTGTGGAGTCTCGGACTCATCAGAAATGGGTGTCCGGGCTTCCCTGCAGCCCAGCCGGCAAGGAGCAGGGCAGAGGCCTCAGAGTCGTCCGGGCAGGGAACAGGTAGAAACAAGACCAGACCCCAAACTGTAAAGACACAAAGTTTTCCTGGGGCCACAGCTGCAGCTGACGGGAGACACGGTCAAGACAAAGGTGCCGGACAGGGTCCCTGCACAGGAGCCAGGGACAGTTATAAAGGGCTGAGGCGGGAAAGGAGTGATGTATAGGGTGGGGGTCCCCAGGGGAGGGGGTGGGCGGCCCCGGCGGCCCAGTGCTCTTCTTCATAGGTGGTGGGTTTCATTCGCTTGGCATTAAAATGAGGGGAAAAGTCGGGCGACTGTCCCGTCTCGGGTCCGTTTGACCCTCTGCTCGGCAGGACAGTGGTGCCAGCCAGCGGGAAGGCCCCGCCCCGCGCCCGCCCCGCGCCTGCGCACAAGCTCCAAGCGCCCTCCCCGGCACGCTCGGGGCTGCGCGGGACTCGTGTTCCACAGCGGCACCTAGTGGCCGCGACTGGGGCGGCCCTGCCCGCGCCGCGATGGGCCTCGGAGTCCGTCCCAGCGTCGGGGCTGGGGGCCTCGTCGGACCCAGGACCCGCGCCGCGGTGGGCCTCGGAGTCTGTCCCAGCGTCGGGGCTGGGGGCCTCGTCGGACCCAGGACCCCCGCCGCGGATTTGGACCACCGAGTCCGCTTGTTGCAGGAGGAAGCTTAGGAGGCGGATGGTGGACCTGCGCTCATAGAGGGCGTAAATATCCTCAAGGGGAGACAGGTGGGCCCAGGACCCTTCGCCTGCAGGCCTGCGCCAGGCCCACGAGCCCTGGCCCGGGTCAAGTCCGTCCGCGGACCGGGGGCTGCGCTGGTGCGGCCCAGGCGCCTGGCAGGATGCCTTGGACCAGCTCGTGGGATCTGCAGGTGCGCGGGAGGCTGTGGGCCGCGTCCGGTCCTGGGCTTGGACCCTCTCTGGCTCTGAGTCTGGCCCACCGGCCCCAGCTCCTAATCTGGCAGGGGGCTCAGGCTAGGCCTGTGGTCAGGAGACAAAGAGCTGCCTGCGCTGCGGCCCTGGGCAGCTGAGAGACGTCGGCTTGGGCTGGGGGATGGGCTCCTGGCTTCCTGGACCACATCCTCTCCTTCTTCGTGCCCCGCACCCCCTGACTCTGTTTTCAATCAGTTCAATTAGTCCAACTTTAAAGCAATTAGAGAGAATTAGCAGCCGGGCTGCTGCAGGCCTGCACTCCTGGCCCCCACCTGCCCCCTCCCCCATTGTCCCAGCCTGGCAGCTGTCCCCGGTTCTCCAAGAAAGCCAGCTTGGGCCTCACCTTCTCCACAGGGTCTGCAGAAGGGAGGGCGGGCAGCCCCTGGGGAGACCCCCAGAGACAGGGGCACTGAGACTGGAAGTGGGGCGCGGAAGGGGGCCGAGGAAATGGAGATCCCCGGGGCTGCTTTCAGAAAAGACGGAGAGCGAAGTGTTGGAAGCTCAGCCCCAGAGCTGGGTGCTGGGTGCAGGTTCCAAGCCCTGCCCACAGCCAGCCCCTCCTCTGTGCACCTGCCCTCCCCTCTGCCGCTTTGCTCCTTCCTCACTCCCTTCCTCCACTCACTGACCTCCTCGGCCTCTCTTGCGGGGAGAGGGTTAAACCCTTCCCCTCCTGGTGCTGAGGGCCCTGGGTGTTTGTAACTTTCCTGCTCAGAGAGCTGCTCCCACTTTTGTGGTCTCAGAGGAGGAGAGGGGTGTGCAGTAGTTTTCTGGGGAGGGGAGATGTGCCAGCCTTTGTGTCTGCTCTGTGACCTCTGGGGGACCCCAGCCTGGGACCCTGTGTACCCCTTGGCCAGGTAGGGAGTTGTGCCTCAGAAGGAACCCTCTCTCTGGGGCTCTGGCCTCTGCATGCTGCGTACCGGGGCGAGTGGGTGCTCAGCCCTGTTCCCCTGCACGTGGCAAGGGCCTTCTGAGCGAGCTCTGGGACGGCATGGGGGAGGTCACTGCTCTGTGCTGCGGAACCCCTGGACAGGGGCCTGGGCCCCTCTTCCAGGAGGTTGGATGGAGCTGGAGCAGACCAGGTGCAGGCCTGACTTTGAAGACAGAACCCTTTGTATGGGGACCCACCCACCCCTACCCAAGCCTTCCGGCCCTGCCCCTCCCTACTCCCCCAGCCTTTCAAAGAAGGCCTGTTCTCTGAGCCTCCTCGGGGAGACCACCCCCTCCCCCTGCGCAGCCTCCCTGATATGTGTTTGGGCCTCAGCAGGACCCTTCCTTCTTTCACTCACCTATCCTGCTCTGAGACCCTGAGCAGGCCCTGAGCTGGGTGCTGGGTCAGGCAGACCACATCGTCCTGCATGTTCTCCCTGAGCAGTTGGACGCCGGACGAATGGTGGCACAATTACTGTGCCAGTCCGTCTGATAAGGCTGCCAGGAGGAGGGACTGGGGAACAGCAGCACCCCGAGGACACTGGACCCAATCTGGAAGCTTCCCAGGGAAGGCTCAGCCAGCAGATCCCAAGGGAGGAGCTGGTTGTGGCACATCCTGGGTGGTGGGAGGGAGTGAAGCTGAAAGTGGCTGAGCTCTGGGGAGGGAGGCCTGAGGCTTGCAGGTGGTCTGGTGGGCAGAGGGATGTCTGCAGGGGTGGGGCGATGCACTGGGTGGTAGCTGCTCTCAGTTAAGTCCAGGGAGGTGCTGGGTGTGTGTGGGGGGCCCCATCTGTTCTCCAGCCTGGGAAGGGGCCTGCCTAGCTCAGCGGGGATAACCCCCCACGCCCTCATGTGTCATAAGGCCAAGCTGGCCGGCCCACACAGTTCCCTGGGACAGCTGACGCGGTCTGGGGAGGGTTTGGGCTAGTTTCCCTGACGGTGGAAGGTGACGGGAGCCTGCCTCTACCTGTCATACTGACACTTGGGCCCGGTCACCCTGTCTTGCTCTGGCTGTCCCTGGCCATGCCTGCTAGTGGCCTTCACTGGTTCCGGTCTCCCTTGGCTCCAGCACATGTGGGTATCCATGCTCCCCGTGCCCACAGCTGCCACTGAGCAGGTGAATATGACTGGGAGCCCCCCAGGAAGGGATGCTGAGGCATACAAGGCAGGGGGCTCCAGACCCGCAGATCTCACAATCTAGTAAAATTCCGTGAGACATGGTGAGACTGTGAACCATGAACTCATGTCACCATCAGGACAAAACAGAAGATGTTTCAGACGTCCCCTGCCTGAAAGGCCATCGTCTCAAATCCAGAGGGACTCTTCACGTTAGAGACAGCTGGTTTCCTCTAAACCTCTTTCCTGATCTTCTGTGCCAGTTCCTGGGTTTGGGGCCAGCAGACAGTGGCTGCTTCCGCGTGCCCTGCCCCCCTCTCCCTGGAGGGCTTCTGCAGAGACACAGGATGAGACCAGAGGAAGGTGGAGGGGTCTCGAGTGATGCTTAATGGCCACGACTCTCTGCCCCCGAGGCTCACTGTTCCCATTACACGTTTCACTTCCTGAAGCAGTTTACAGCGGCTGCTCTGCAGGGCGGACGGAAGAACTGCCTGAGAGGCAAGGAGAAGGAGATGTGTCACCTGCAGACGGCCAAGGGGCTGCTTGTGGTTGGGGTCTGCGGCCTCAGGCCCAGGCCTGAAGGAGGGCATGCTCCACCCCCGCCCCAGCCGCCCCTCTCCAGAGGCTCCCAGCCTAGTGGGAGAGACCCCACGAGAGGCACCCTGGTGCACGCACTGTTGGGACTTGGTGCTGGGCTTGCGGGTAGAGGGGAGGAGCCCCTGGGTGGGTGTGGTGGCGAGTGAGCCTTCCTTGGCGATGGACGACGGGAGAGTGTCTTGGCTGTGGCCCGCACGCATAGTGCCCTGTGGGCCTGGGGGCCCCAAAGGGCTTCATTCTGGAGGAGGCACCCTGCCCCTTTGAGGGGGCCCTCTGAGCCGAAGGAGAGGTGTGTAGGGCCACAGGATGGGCCTTGGGTTGGCAGGGAGGTAGACCATGGCGAGGATAGGCAGGGAGGGCTCCACCTCGGCTGTGTCTGCAGCAAACCCAGTTAGACGGCAGCTGCTGGGAGCGGGTCCACACGGGGCTGCCTGGCGATGAGGGGCTGGGCCAGGGGCTCTTATGCTTTCTCCAGCTCCAGGCCCCTCCAGCACCCCCCGGGGTGCTGTCACACAGATGTGAGTGTGGACTCAGTCAAGCATGTGCGTGCACAGATGTGCACACACAGACACACAGACGTGCAAACGCACAAATGTGCACACGCACGCATGTACAGATACAGAGACACGCATGCACAGATGCGGACTCATAGACCCACGCAATAGACATGTGCGCGCGCGCACACACACACACACACACACACACAACGGAGCAGTAAACCTGTCCGACTTTCACACGCAGACAAGCAGCCACAGATGTGCTTACAGTGCACCGAGCACACACATGTGCACACCCACATGCACACAGGCACACATGACTGCAGCAAACCGGTCCAAGGTGTGCACACGCAGACATGCCACTGCGGGTGTGTTCACAGTGCACGACGCGTGCACACGCACACGCACACGCACACACGCGCACACACAGAACGCAAACATGTGCGCACACACACACGCACACAGAACACACGCAGCAGCCCCTCTGTGCAGCTCTACTTCTGCTGCAGTGTCTACCCTTCGTGTCTCGCTCTGAGACAGCAGAGCTCAGTGACGGGAGCGCACTCTCTGGAGGCCTAGGTTTGAGTGATGACTCTCATTTCTGGGCCTTGGTTGTCCTGTCTGTGGACTGGGAATGCCGGCAGCTCCTTCCCAGGCTGCTGGAGGGACTCGGTGCTAGCGTGGGCCAGGGGCCGGTACTGGGCCGTCAGGGGTGTCTCTTCTTCCTGTAGGAGCAGTAGTACCTTGCTGTCTGTGCTCTGGGACCCAGGAGTGGGGTGGGGGGGCCCTGAAGAAGGGGAGGGGCTCTGTCCGTGCGTGTGGTCGGGTTCACGGCGGGTGGGCGCCACTTCCCTGCAGTGGGTTGGCAGTGCTGGGTTCAGCCTGTCCTGAGGCCTGACACCATGGCCTCCGCCCATGCTCTCCTTCTTGAAGTCAGGCTTCTGCTGGGCCAACCTGCTAGAGACCCTGTATGTTCTGAGGGACTTTTGGAGAACTTCTGGTCAAAAGGCCAAGTGACTGGGCAGAGAGGGGTCAAGAGGCCCCAGTGAGCTGAGAACTCTGACCTCTGAAGCCTGGTTCATGGACAGAATCTGCGGACCCAGGGAGCTCTGGCTGGGGTTGGGGGCCCCACTCCTCTCAGACAGGCTCTGGGAGACTACCCACCATGCCCCGGAGACAACCGATTCCCTCCAGGTGGCTCTGTCATCCTGCCCCTCTATGGGGGTGGCGGGGGGGAGGCAGGATGAGGCCTCTGCGTGGTCAGGGCAGCCGGCAGTGCTGAAGGTCCTGCTCCCACCCACAGCTGGCCTGGCAGCTGGTGTGGCCCCAGCCAGCCCGCTGCAGCAAGGTGGCTGTCCGCGTCCCAGCCTGGCCTGGCCTGGCGACTCTGTGACCCAGGGGATCGGAGCACGTGGGGTGCTTCTGTCTCATCACAGGAACATGGTTTTGGCTTTTCCCGCCGATATGTGGGTAACCCCGAGGGTGGGTCTCCAGAGCTCCGGGGGAGCTGGGAGCAGGCTCAGGGAGCCACTTGGTTTGGAGCTGCAGTTTCCTCCTGTGGGTCACGGCCTCGTTGTTCCTTCTCTCGGCTCGGAGCCCAGATGGCCTGCAGCGAGCGGGAAGCCAACTGTTTCCGGAGAAGGTGAGCTGTGTGTGCTCCTTACTCCTGAATTTGTGTCACTCATTCAGGAAACCCAACACGCTCCCACCATGGAGAACGGGTGGGTACCCTGCTCGGTGTTAGGTGCTGTGGGGAGAGTAGGCAGGCCCTGCCCTAGGGGTGCTGTGGGAAGGGCGGACCCCACTTTGTTGTGGGAGGAGGGAGTGGTCAGGCACACACACACACACACACACACACACACACAAGGCCACCCAAACTGGGGAAAGTATGACATGCCTGGGTGGCTATGTGGGGGTCAGGGGGCCCTCTCTGAGGAGGGGAGGGGTCCCAGGAGCTGGCTGTGGGGGGCACAGTGCCAAGGCGGGAGTGGGGGTGAGGGTCTCCGTAGGCAGCCGTTGCAGGTCCTGAGTGGGACATCATGGGACCTGCCTTGCGGAGAGACCCCTGGGGCCCTCCAGTGTTTGTTCGAGAGTGCCTGAGGCTCCAGGAACAGCAACTGTCCTCCCATGGAGCTCAAGTCTCTGAGGGCGCGGGACAGCTGTACACACACGGCTTAGGTCTGTTCTGCACTCAGGAGTGGGGCCTCTGGGCAGCTTGGGTTGGTCAGGATGGGCCTTGCTGGGGAGGTGGAGGAATGCCCAGGGAGGAGGCTGGTGTGGCTGCTGGCAAGGCCCCCAGGTGACCCGCTGGGCCAAGGACAGGTCCAGAGCCGGCTCCGGTGTTGAGCTGAGAGGAATCTCTGCGGGAGGTGTGGCTCTGAGCATGGCGGCTTGGCCTCCCGGTCCCGGCCCCGTGGTCCACAGGAGGCTGGTGGGCCGCCAGTGGCTTCCAACCCAACATCTGTCCAGGATGAAGCTGGCCACAGAGGAAGCAGTTATGACCGGAAGGAACCCATCCCAGATAAGTCTCCTCCTGCTGCCTTTCCACTGGGGTAGCCTTCGGCCTGGGGCTGGGAGAAACCAGCACTTCTGCATGTTTAGTGTCTAGTGGCGCAAAGGGAGATGGCGGGAGTGGGGGAGTTCGGGAGTTAGCAGGCGACCGTGTTCATCTGGAGCCTAAGGTGGGGTCTGGAGTCTCCTTTGATTTAGAAGCACGTGTCAGAATATGCGGGACGCATGGCCGCGACAAGCAGCGAGGATGCGGCACGGGGTGTGTCAGGGTGTGAGGATGTCCCGTTGCCTCGGTGGCTTTGACTTGGACCCCAGAGTCCAAGTGTGCAGAGTGTGCCCGCGGATGCCTGTCCCCTGAGCTCGTGTTCTTGCTGCCGTCCTGTCCAGTGCTGCTTCTGGGCTTCCCCGTCCGTCTCGGCTGAGGGAGGAGCAGCCTGATTCTGTGGACCCCAAAGAAGTCCTTTCACTTTTCTGAGCCCATGAAAGTGGTAGAACCACTTTCACCTGAAGCGCAGGGAGGAGCCTGCGCAGGGCTGTTCCTTGCCCCGCTGTCCTGACCTTCAGTCTTGCTCTCCGCAAATCCAAGACTGCAGTGTTTCCACGGAGGCCCCATAGCTGCGTGAAGCCGGAATGGACAGGCTGTAGCTTCAGGTTCACGCCTGAAGCACCCCCCCCCCCCCCCCCCCCGCCCCGGCACCCTGCTAGTGTCTGGTCCGCTCTGCCCTCCCTCCCCCAGTGACCCCCGTGAGATTTGCATACAGGTGCCCCTGTCTGTGCAGCTGAAGGGGTGGGGGAGGGGCTCAGTAGCCCAGGCTGGGAGGCCGCAGCGAGAGAGCACAGGTGGTGGGAGCACCAGCAAAGTGGGTTTTATTCCTCAGCCTTCTCCTCAGAGCTGTGGCCTAGCTCCCGGGCGGTGAGGGGAGGCGGACTCTAGTGCTGGGAGTCTCTGGGGAGCCCTTGTTCTGCCATTAGCTCCCCCTGAAGACTTGTTCTGCTTAGTCACCCTCTGAGCTCAGTTCCTTGTTTATGATTGAGTTGACTGGGGGGCATGGGGTGTGGCCCAGCTATGAACTCGTACAAAGACTTTGGGGCTCCCTCCACAGGCGGTGGGGCTCAGCACGTCCAGCAACAGACCTTGATGTCACTGGATGTCTGAAATGTTTTTACTATTAATCCAACAATTATCTAGTGAATTGTCCAACTGTGAAAAGGGTTGAATTCTAAAATGTAAACGTTGGACCCCATCCCAAGTTCGGTGGTGCTGCTTTGGCGATCTTGGCTTTCTGGTTCCCTGGGAGCCTCATAGGTTGAGGGTCTCACGCTCCTGGTCTCGAGAGGTTCTGGTACCTCCTCGGGGAAGGCTGGGGAGTTTCCTGTCTCACAGCACCCCCTTCCAGGCGAGCTCCGGGCCCTCTCCGGGCAGCCTCTTCCATATCCCCTTCCTCCAGCCTGTGCTCCTGGGGCAGAGGGTGGCCATGTCCTGCTGGCCTGCCTTTCCTTCCAGACTCCGGGACGCCCAGCTTTCGGCTTAGGGTCAATGTTGATATGCAGGCCTCCGGCGGCGTGTGAGGTTGCCTTGCCTGGATGTGTTCAGGGCAATAGGTGTGTGTACGTGTGTGTGTGTTGGCAGTCAAGTATGTAGGGGGATGCAGGGTTCTGGGCTTCAGGGGCATTGTGGATTATTTTCCTGGTGGCCTCAGTAAGCCATGTCCCCTGTGTCCATCTCTGGGTGTAGCCTCTCCCATTCGTACGGATCTGCCCAAGGAAGCCTGATGTACCCATCTCCCATCTGCTATCAACAATCCCCCATCCACCTATCCACCCATTCACCCACCTACCCATCCATCCGTCCATCCATCCATCCATCCATCCATCTGTCCATCCGTCCACCCGTCCACCTGTCCACCTGTCCATCCGTCCACCCGTCCATCCGTCCATCCGTCCATCCATCCACCTCCCCAACCCAACCATGAACTCATGGATGGCAGAGTCAGGGCTCTGAGGGCTCAGGACTATGGAGGGGCTCATTGTGGTCCCATCCTGGAGGTTCAAGACTCTGGTGTGTGTGATGGGTGGGTGGGCTACACCGCGTTTGGAAGGTTCCAAGCCGCTCTTATCTGTGAAGGCTGGGATACCCAGAGATTTCATCGGGTTGGGTTCCAGGGAAAGGTGGGGGCTTGGAGCCCTGGGCTGAGCTGCTCCGTCTGGCGACAGTCCCTGGCTGACCAGGCCCAACCCCTGAAGCCTGTGTTCCTCGCGATTGTCCCTGTGGGTGTGTTCTCCAGGCGTCCGCCCAGGGACTCTCCAGCCAAGCTTGCTGCCCTCCTGCCCGTCTGGCTTTGCTCATGTTCCATCAGCTGCTTCCTGCTCACTCTAGGGCTGGGACTAGCAGCTGAGCCTCGTCATGGCCCCCACCCCATCCCACCTTCCAGCCTTCCTGACCAGAGCTTTCACTATGGAGCCTTTCCCAGCGAGCTCCGCCTTGAGGCAGGCACAGCTGAAGCCTCTGTCTGTGGTGCAGAAGGCCCCAGCCTGGGCCTCAGCCCTTCTCAGCCACACGCACAAGTCAGGAGCGCAGCACTGGCCTTGAGGGGCTCTGTGCATGCAGGGGTCGCGGGACCTGGCCTGGCTGGAAAGTCTCCTGTTCTTCCTCCTCAGGGGTAGACCTGTGACTCGAGTCCCCCATGGGGACACGCTGCGTGGCTCCCTTGGGGGGTTAGTGTGTTTGTTGGGATGAGAGGACACATGCACTGGGATCCGGCCCCCACCGTGAGCTCTGCTGAGGGCCCAGCTGCCCTGTCCCTCTTCTGGGCTCTGGGGCCTGTCTGGACCCTGTTCCGTCACTCCTTCACTGCCCTGGGGAGCTGTTGCTGTTACAGCCGGAGTGTGGTGCTGGCCCCTGCTGGCTCTTGGTCTGCATTGTGGGTGCGGCTGGAACCACCCCAGGGTCAGCCTGTGCTGGGCTCCAGCTTGGGCATCTCAGGACAGAGTCTTGGGGGCAGGGCTTCTCCTGAAGGGGCCCAAGCGTTGTTCTCAGACCTCAGCCCGTGGCCAGCCAGCACCCTCTGGCTCTAAAATCCGTTTTCGCAGTGGGGGTGGGACATTCAGGCACAGGTGTTTTTGTCCTGGGACTCTGCGGGAGGGCCTCCCCTCCCCAGGAACCCACCTTGACACCGTGGGCGGTGCTCTTGTGGCCGCTGCGAAGGGGACACTACCAGCCCGGGCTGTCATGGACCCTGCCAGCAGCCTCCCTCTCTGTCCTGGCTCTGGGCAGCTTTCTCTGGCCATCTGTTCTGAAAGCAGAATTCCAGAGCCATCTTGAGCTGGGTCAGGGCAAGACGCTGAGCCCTCTGCCCTCCTGCGTGTGTGTTCACACCCAGGAACCCACGCACATGTGAGAGCACAGCACACACACTCACACCACACGGCGGCACGTGCACGCACAGGCAGAGGAGGCCTGGTCCCTGCAGGTTTGAGGACAGCGGGAGGATGCAATCAGGGAGCCCCCAGCCCCCGCCCCGCCCCAGTGCTCACGTTCCCTGGGGCCGGACAGCCGGTCTCCTTCCAGCGCCCCGTCCCCTTTTCTCTCCTTCTCCCTTCTCTGTCTGTCCCGGCCGCCCTGACTCCTGCCTTGGTCTCTCCATCCCCACGCTGGTCTCCTTTCCTGCTTGTCTGTGTCTCTGTGTCCCATCTGCTTGGCCCCGGTCTCCGGCCCTTCCCCACTCCCGCCCCCACGGCCATGCTGTCTCTCTCCCAGCAGCGCCGTTGTCGCTTTCTTCTTTTTGCCTTCTCCGTCCCCGGGAGGCTTCCGGTCCTGACCTTGGTCCTGGTTTGTCCCAGAACAGTTCAGCAGGGCCCGCGGCTGGCTCCCAGCTCGGCTGGACACATTTGCTCTCCATGCTCCGCACTGCTCCCAGCTTCCTGGCTCTCCCAGGGTTTGGAGGGGCCTGGGGAAGCCTGCCCACAGCTGTCTGGGCTGACAGGGGACCCCGAGGGGCTGACCTGGGGGGCTGCTGGGGCACACACATGGGCCGGGGCTCTCCTAAAGCGATCCTGGAAATGGGTGCAGGCCTGGACTTCTGGGGACCGTGATCTGAAATGCCTCCCTTGCCTGGGCACTCTGTGGCCCCTGGAGCCCCCAGCAGGCCCCACTGGGCAGACCCCACTGTCATGGTTCTTCAGGCCTACACTGCTGCACACTCGGAAGCTCCCTGTGGCAGGGTGCAGGGCTGCACTCTGGCCAGAGGGAGGGAGCTGCCATGGCCCCACACAGAGCTGGGGTGAGGGGAGGGGTGAGGGCTGGTGGAGCTGGGGTGTGGGACGAGGGGCGCCAGAGCTGCATCCTGTAGTGGGGCGCTCTCCCAGGGGGCCTGGAGGTCACGGCTGGCACTTTCTCTCTGAGGTCCTGAGCGCACTGTGAGCAGGGTGGGCTGGGGGGTGGGGGGTGGGGGGTGCTGCGGTGGGTGATGGGGGAACCTTGAGGACCACCCCCTGCGGCCCCTCAGGCCTTCAGAGAAGACATTCTTTGTCTCAGCTGGTGTGGAACTTGTCCAAGTATTTTTTCATATGATGGATTACCAGGTTGTTCTGTTTTATTTATTTAATTAATTAATTAATAAAATTTTATTTCTTTATTTGACAGAGAGAGAGCAAGCACAGGCAGAGGGAGCAGCAGAGGCAGAGGGAGAAGCAGACCTCCCGCTGAGCGGCTTGGTCCCAGGCCTCTGGGGTCAAGACCCCCCCACCCCCCCTCCCCCCCAGTTGGAGGCGGGGGCTCCACCACTGAGTCCCGCCCCCCACGCCCCCCCACGCCCCCCCACGCCCCCCCACGCCCCTGGTTTCAGTAACCAGTAGAGCACCACTGTTGCCGCACTCCTCTTGTTGTCACTTTGTGTCACTGTAATAACCAGTCTCAGTGAACTATATCCAGTGAAGGGACTTCCCCAAAGTTAGGGGTTCCTCATCAGGTGCACCTGCGGGGCTGGGAAGAGGCCTTTCAGGCTTCCGGGGGGTCTCTGAGGGTTAGAGGCCGGATGGTGTCATTGCTAATGACTCCCAGCCCGAGTGTGCGTGGGCCCCATCCGAGGACCCCAGGGAAGGTGTCCCTGTTGCTCTCCCTTTGCAGGTGAGAACACCGAGTCCCAGAGGTGTCAGAAGTGACCTGAGGTCACTTCTCTGCAAGCACACCAGGACGGTGAGGGCCTCCGGGGACCTCCCACCCTGCCCCAGCAGCACCTGAGCCGCACCCCTATGTGTCTCTGCTCTGCTTCCAGCCCGCCCAGCTCCCTGCTCGGCTCTGCTCTCCCTGCCTGCTCTCCCCGCCTGCAACCCTTGCCCCCACCGACCTTTCATTTCCAGCTTGATCTCGGCCCTGAGCCTCAGATTGAGCCCAGCTCCTGGGATGGCCAAGCAACATAACCCGCCTCCCAGCGACTGCCCCCCTTGCTAAAGAAGCATTACCCCCCACCCAGTGGCTCAGGCTGCACCCCGGAGTCCTGCCCACGTCCCGACCCTCAGCAGCCCGACCTGCACACTCTTCCCCTTGGACCGACCTGCGCACTCTTCCCCTTGGACCGTCGGGCTGTCCCTTGCTCACCGGTTGTGCTGACTGGGGGCTTCCCTGGAGGTGTGCTGACATTCAACCAGTCACGGGGCTGTGAGGGGCTGGGGTCTAGCTGGCTCCAGGACAGCGAACCCTTACTGGACCATCTCTTCCTCCAGCCGGAAGGCAGCCCCTGAGTGCTCAGGTCCCGTGCTGGCCTGAGCACATAGATGGTCTTCACCACCAACAGCCTTTGCTTAAGTGGGAGTCTGTGAGGATAGAGACTCAACCCCATCACCTGAGAGGCCAGCTTTGAGGCTTTCTGCTCTAGAGGAATGCTCTGGCAGGGCTGGGGCTCCATCTGACCCTCTCTCCTTGCAGTGGTCCATGCTTGGGGCCCTTCATGGCATGGAGGGCCCCACTTGGCCCTAGCTTCCAGGCCTGCCCCAGAGTCAGTGCATGTGGGACTCCTGAGATGGACCTTCGCTGCCCCACACAGCACCCAGGCCTCTCCCTGTGGGGGGCTGGACACGGGCCAGGAGCAGGCCAGCACCCAGAGCCGATGGTGGGAGGGGGGCCTCTTCTGGGGGTGAGAGGAGCTTCCTCCCAGCATCGGGGGAGCCTGGTGCAGGGGATGGCCAGGCTCGAAGCCAGGAGTGTCCAGCCGGGTCTGCTCATCTTTCCGAAGGGCACTGCTGGGCAGTGAAGAGTCACGGACAAGGAATGAGGCAAGGGAATCCCTCCCCCCGCTCCCGCCCCCCACCCCTGTCCTCCTGGGGGCAGCTGGAGGTCTGAAGCCAAATTCTTCCCCTGTCCCTGCAAGTCCCGCACCTCTTCACCTTCCAGATTCGAGGCAGTTAGTCCCTGCACCTCCCTTCACCTTCCCCCGCCCCTCCTCCAAGCCTCCCAGCCTGGGTGGTGGGTGGTCCGTAGCGCAGGAACACGAGGTCCGTCCCCTCGGCAGCCTTTGCTCAGGGAGAGGTAAGGACTCCCCAGAGCCGATCCACCCCACCCCGGCCCATCTAGACCCGTCGCCCACCGGTCAGACTGGCCTGACTTTGTCTGGAGAGCCGCAGAGAGAAGGCGAAGTGGGAGGAGGGAGGGGAGGTCGGAGGCGGGGAGGAAGAGTCCGGGGGAGGGGAGTGGGAGGGGGAGGAGGGAGCATCTTTGGGGAGAGCCCCTCCCCCTCCTTGGTTTGGGCACCAGCGAGAGGAGGCTACGCCTTCCCCCACCTGCAGGAGGGGCTCATTGTCCGGGGGTCTCCAGGCCATTGTGTGCGGGAGGGAGCCTCATTGGCAGGGCTAGCGTTTGTGATTAACTGCTCCCCGGCCCTCATTGGCTGGATGCGAAGGAGGCCCCGGGACACAGAAGTTTGTGGAGCAACTTTTCCCAGCATGGTGTGACTGTGTGTCCAGGCTTCCGAGCGAAGGTGTGCCCGCCCAGCCAGGATGACGCTCTGCGGGACCTTCCTGGGTGCGTACTTTTCCCCAGCCCTGCACACCCCTCCCTGGGCCTGCTCACACATTTCTGCTAGGACACCGAGGGGACTAATTAGCTGGGTGGCCGTCAGCGCTCAGTGTTCTTTTCTGGCAGCCGCAGAGGTGATAGACAGTGCTCCCTCCCGAGCGAGGCCAGGGTCTCTGGCCTGACGCCTCTCCTTCCCAGCTGACGGAGGAGTGTGGGCAGAGCCGTCAGGGCTGCCCTGTTTGTGGGCTTGCCTTCAAAGGTTGAAGGTGAGGACAGTGGGTGGGGCTGTATGTGCCCTGAGGCCTTGAGTTCCCGGGGAAGGAGGGGAGGCTTGTGTGGGACCAGGTCCGCCTGAGACTTGCTGTCACAAAGGGGCTATGACAGGGACGACTGCTGTTTGTGTTCCCCGCACTCGCAGAGCTGCCGTGCGTGTGTGTCTGTGTTTGCAACGCTAAGGGCAGCAGTCCGTGTGCGAGCCCCACAGCACACTCCTAAACACACACGTCTGAGTCTGCGCGTTCACACAGTGTCAGCGGGTCGGGACGTTTGATGTCCCAGCATAAAACCACCCCTCAATATGGCCCAGAGAGTGTGCGTGTGCGTGTGCATGTGTGTGTGTGTGAGAAAGGCTCACAGCCCTGCAAGTGTGAGACGGGCACACAGAGTCAGCCCAGGGAGTTGGTAAGAGGGGCTCTCGGTTTTGTTTGCTCCATCTGCCAGAGCCTGCCTGGGGCAGCGGCCCCCGCCCTCAGCTGTTCCTATACAATATTAATGCTGACCATCTCGGCTCCACACACAACGGCCCTAATTGTCGTCTGCAGCTTTAAGGCGGGCGCCCATCTGCAGGGAAGCTTTCAGAAGGAAACAAGAAAACTCTCACCCCCAGCTGCTCACCGGAGAAGGCGCCAATTACAGATGCAGAAAGTTTAGACCAAAATTACTTGAAAGAGTTTTTATGAAGCAAATGAACTGACACTTGGAATGTCTGTGTGCAGATTTGCACAAGTAATTACATTTTGCTTGGAAGGACCAGCAAAGCAATCATTGAACCCGCCTCGCCCAAGTCCCACAAAGCACTTCCTCAGCAAGTGCGGCAGCCACAAGTCTGGCTTTGCAAATCTCCCCCTTCTCTCCCTGTACAGGGCTCGGGGGACCCTCCGGTCAGACTGAGGTTGTTTCCCTGTGTGTCTCCCAAACGCAAAAGTCACACGCAACTTGCCCAGATTTTTATGAAATAAAGCTTAAAGGAACAGTGTACTCCTTAGTCACGGAAAAGAAAACATTTTATGACTGAAAAAATCCTGACAGCTTTTCACCCTGTATCAGAAAGTTTTCGGCCACACCTTGCAGTTGTTCTTCCCGGCGTGGGTGGGAGCCTGGGTCGGAAACCGCTTCCCCCAGCCCGGAGTCCTCCCAAGACGTCAGTGTGCGGAGAACAAAGGGCCGGGCTCCGGGGGAGGGAGCGCTGTCCAAAGTGCTGATCAGACCGAGGCGCGTCCGCACCCACCGCCCCGGTTGGAGCCAGCAGCCAGACCCCAGGGAGCTGCCGGGACAGTCCCTTCCCTGCTCCGCACCTAGGACCCCTCTTTGTTCTCTAGATGGAGTCGGCTAAAGATCTTGAACCTTTACCCATCAAAACCCATCTTCTGAAACGGCTCATTCAACTGCAGCCTCCCAGTGGGAGTTCCCGGGGCTTCTTTCCAGGTTCTTAGAACAGGGACCGATTTGAAATTTCCAAGCACATTCAGAAATGCCCACCCGAGGAGCCTCAGGTGCCCGACCCCGACCACTGGAGCAACGCTCCCGGAACGCTCTGCTTGCTCCGTGGGGGAGGTGTGCAAGGCTGAGAGGCAGAGGTTTGCACAAATAGGATTTATGTTACCTGGAAAACGAATTATGTAGAGCAGGGCTGTGTGTTGTCCACATACTGATCTTCCCCTGCTGTCGCTCCTGCTAGTTGTTGTCCCCTAAGTTTGACTGTCACGTAGCTGAATTAAATACTTTCATGAAACACTGGGCATTGTTGGGGAATACGGCTGATTCAGCAGGGCCCTCCCTTTGATTCTATCTTCCTCGCGGAACAATGGCGTGCAAGGCTGCCTCAGCCTGCAGCCTGCCGATAAGAGTTTAATAGAATTTCTGAATGCCAAAGGTTTGGGATGTAAAATATCCCAGCACTCACAGTGTGTCCAGAGGAGACAGAAAAGAGCTTTTCAGGAGAGCTCTCAACTGAATATGTCCTTCTATGCTAATGGATATGAGCTCACAAAAGAATAAAAACAACGGTAGGCAGTCATTGTAGGAGCCTCAAACAGTTCTCATTTGGCTAATTAATATTTCATCCTCAGTTTGACCAGTGAACGCCTGTGTTTATTTCCTTTTACTCAATCTACAATATTGCCCTGAGCACATTGTGCATTTCGTGTGTTGAGAAGAATGTGTGTGTATGTAAAGAACTGAGCATACTTGCTCCCGGAACGAAGCTCGTGGGTTACATCAAATGTGGGCTGCAGCACTGCATGTTGGAAATCGTTGCTTGTGGAAGAGTTTCAGCTGATTTTTCAAAACATACTTTCTTAGAGGAAGCTATATATTTTAAGCCCAATTCATGCTTCTGGTGGCCTGAGCCGTTTGGCTGATTCAGTTGGGGGGCTTGTGTGCCTAGATAACATGGCAGGAAGCTATATTTACTGCGTTGAAATCTCTGCCCTGAACTTTGCGGTGCTGGCCTTCTTCTGCACTGGTCCCAGACAGCCGCTCGCCAGGGGCGTCCAAAACCCAGCCTGTGCCCTGTCTCACGGTACAGTTTCTGACAACCCGAAGACGAGCATAGACACTCGTTTGTCTGACCTATCAGGAAGAAAAGGAAGTTTGGAGAGCGAGTAAGAATTTCCTGGCTCCTAGGTACTCTTGCCGGATGGTCCTGCATTTATCCCTGAAAGTGGAAAACAATCCGGCTGCTTGCAGTGTAGCTGGGCAGTTCCATTGTGTGCGTGATGCCTTCTCCTCCTCTCGATTTTCATTGGGTGGCGCCTCGCAGGCAGTTTAGAAAGGCTGAAAAGCCAGAGCCGAGATTTTGAGCCCTGTGTTTCCCTCTGGCTGGGATACACTAACTTAGAGGTTTTGGGGCAGAGAGGACTTGTGTCCAGGGCCTCACTGAGAGGGTTTTATTATTTTAAATCTTAAGCCAAAGAAAGAGTGTGTGATGAAAGATCTTTTTCCTGATCTCTCCTCCGTGTGTGTGACTTCAGCTTTGGGTCTGTGGCCATGAGCATCTTTTACGAATTGTAAAAAATATATGCTTGTCCTTTGAAGTCAGTGATTCTTGAACACGCAGATGAGCCACGGAGCACCCCTCCCGTTCGTCTGAGTAATAAATTCTGCAGTCCGTTCTTTATGATGGTGGGTCATATTCCTAACCACCAATAAATATTGTAAAGTACTTTCGCTGCAGCCGTGCTAACCCAGGGCATCTGTCATTCCGGTTGCTGCTATTAGGAATTATTGGACTGAACCACTGGTGGAGACAGCACGGGGGGGTGAGTATGGCGGTGGTGACGCTCTCTGCCCTTCTGTGTGTCTGGCATAAAAAAACCCCAATCGTGCTGCATATTAATTATGATTCGGTGTGGGCAAACACAGCCACCTTCTGTGGGCTGAAGCTCGGAGCAGGAGACAGGGGCTCTGCCGGGCAGGGCACCTCTCACTTTCCGAGTCAGCAGACCCATCTTTCTGATGCTATACTGTAAATTTATTTCACCTCGGAGAGTAAACAGATATATTGGAGCCCCAAGGGTTCATGGGTAGCGTATTTACAAAGGAGCCTCTCCGCCAGCCCGTGCCACCGCTGCTAATGAGAGCGGTCATTAAGTAAATGAGACGTCGCCTTTAGCTGGCTTAGGAGTCGCACACTAAGGGGAGAAGATATTTAATTGAAACCCGCACACAGGCTTCCCCACATGTGACCGCTGTAAGGGAGGCAGCTGCCTCCCCTCTGCTCCCCCGTCCACCCTGCACCCCCCATGTAAATTTCATGATTGCTTTCCGTGATGTCATTTGGAAGGAGGACAGACAATAGCTGTGGGGAAAGGTAAGTCCGTGTTATGCTCTCTCGCTGACAAAGGCAGACATCCAAGTGCTTGGCTTTTCCCCTTGGACCGAGACAGGGAGAGGGCGCGCGAGCAGAGTTAATTTCTAAGATGAAGGCGTTCTATGCAGGAAAAGCAGGTCTGGGGATGGCTTTTTAAAGCTGCTCTGTTGGACTGAGGCTTTCTTCTTCTACTGGGTCTGCCCGTGGCTGTTTTCCTTCTCTTTTTCTGTCCCTCCCTGGCTGGTTCACGGGCTCGGCCTCTCTGAGAGTCTCGTGGACATGTAGTGCGTCTGACAGAAAAGACACTGGGGGGACCGTGTGCCGAGACAGGAAACTTTATGTGCATTTCTGGACGAGGAACACAAATAGATCGGCAGCCGTGGGACCCAGACGCTATGTGGTGGGGGAAAACGCTGCCTCCTTAAGCAGAAGACCTCTCTGGAGCGGGACTCCGAGCTGCTACCTCGCGCGAGCCCCCATCCAAGACGCGGAGGAGAGATGGTCATGTGAGCATTTTGTCTTTGCGTGTCACGTATTTCTAAACTTAAGGAACAGCGTTTAGGGTGCATGTGTCTGTGGGAGAGGCGCACAGAGCTAAATGCTGGCTGCTCATCTCCGCTGATTTTCCTGCGGTGACGCGGGTCACTGGTGTGGCTGTTTACAATCTTAGTGTGACTGGATTTGTGTATTTAAAGCTAGAGATCAGGCTTGGCCAGGATGATGGCAGAAGCTTCGGACTACATAATGTCATTGCCTGTGGGATGATGTGTTCTGGGGCTGGGGACTTTGTTCTGTCCTCTGGATTCACTTCCTTCTTTGTGAATCAGGAAGTAAATATGCCTCCGGTGGCTCTGGTGTGTGTGGGTCCCCACCACGAGGATCCTGTTCACTGTGTCGAGTCACAGAGGGCTATTCTGGTCCCACTACTACCTTTGCATCCGTGGGACCTCATCCTGGCCCACTGGGGTATGTAATTTCTGAAACAAACCTCCGAGAGGTGTGTCCGGTTGTGGCCGTCACACTGCAGTTCCTCCATGGTGCTAGTGACGGTGATTATCACTATTATCCTTTTGGGAGAGGGAAGTGAGAGATTTTGCCCCAGGCGTGTAAACTGCAACAACTACAACAGCCGGAGATCAGACACAGCCGAGGACGACTCTGAGGCTAGTGGTTGAGTGAACAAAAGACAGGAGGAGTGTTGGGACCAACCTGGAGGAGGTGAGCCTCAGTCTGAGTGAGAGGCTTGGACCCTGCGCCTTGTGATGCTGAGGGAGCTTGCCCAGCCCTCCCTCCAGCCTGGTGTGTGTGTGTGGGGGGGTGTCCTTGCCTGGGGCTGGGCAGGCGCTCGGGAGAGGCCCAGGTTCCTGGCCACCAGGGCTCCATTCCCATTGGTCCTTGGCCGTGATTATCATGTCCTTCCATATGGCCCCGTTAATTAATGGTAAACAAAAGAGTGGGGGAGCCGAGACTGGAGTTTCGTGGTGCTGGTGGGGAGGGGTCACCCATAGGGCAGGACTCTGCCTGTCTCCCCAGAGCTGCTCACTGTGCAGACGGGGTTGGTCAGGGTTAGAGGGTACTTTGTCTGCAAAGAGGAGGTGGCAGCTCTGTGACCCCGTCTGTGCCCTGGAGCTGGAGACGGAGGCCCCACAGCTGGGTGACCCTAGATCTCACAGGATGTTGAAGGATGGAGGGAGCTCAGTGGGGGCTGTGAGTGACATGGGGGGCCTGTCCATCCTGGAAGCACCTGAGCTCTGACTTCCTTGGACCATAGGCCCTGATGTGGGCCTGGGAACTCACCAGGGCAGGGGAGCTGCTTCTGGCTATAACCCAGGGGGCCTGGGGGACCCTCAGGCATTGGCCGCAAGTCTGGAGGCAGCCCCAAATATTCAGAGCCAATGCTCTGGGTGCTCTTGGAAGATTCTGGGCGAGGCAGCTGTCGCCCATCGCCCTGAGTGCTGCTGGAGCCCAGGGCGGGGAGCATGTGGGCAGAGACTTCAGGACTACAAGCTGCTGGATTCCCGAGGTGGGGCAGCGGGTCACAGCAGCGTTTCTGGGGAAGACCAGTCAGTGCCTGGAGGCATCAGGGAGAGGCTGGCCGAGTGTGTGCTGCTGTGGGGGCCCTCTCTGGGCACTCGGACCCATCCCGGACCCATCCGGGGCCTGTGGCAGTGCAGGTTTGCCTGGCCCTGGCTGCGGACTGCACTCTCCCTGGTGCTGCCCAGGGCCCAGACCCCTCCCCTCTGGACCCCGTTATCCTCCTCTGGGCTGGGGTCGCTGAGTGGGTCCATGAGGACCCCCGGGGGGGGCCTCTGCGTGAGTGTGTGGGGTGGGGCGGGGAGGATCTGTGCTAAGTCTGGCTGGGGAGGCGAGAGTGTGTAACACAGAGCTGGGCCACCCCCGCTCCTGATGCTGCTTGGACCAGCGCTGGAGCGGGGAAGTGCCCCCTGGGCCGCCCTCCACAGCCCAGATAGCAGTGGGCAGGCTGGTGGGGCTGAGCGGCTCCTGGATGGACTCCACGAAGAGGCGAGTCTGCTGGGTGAAGAGTGAGCAAGGGCTAGGGCTGCCCAACCCCCGCCTGCCTGGGGACGGTGGGACCCGGAGTGACCAGAACACCGCGGTCAGCCTGGGCCTGTAGAGGACCGGGAGGCAGGAAGCTGGCCTGGCCCGCTGGGCTGAGCCGCATCTGCCAGGCCAGTGGGGACTGTCAGTGGTCACCTGATCCTGGGGCAGGCAGGGCACCAGGCAGCCAGGCAGACTTGCGTGTTACTCAGGCATACGGGAAAGGTAAACCCAGCTCCTGTCCTGGCTCTGGAAGACCCATCCCAGACCTTGTTTTTTGTTGGCTTCAGAGGGTAGGACCCCTTCCTCCAAACCCCCACCCCCCTGACTTCTAGAGCCATCCGTCTGCTTTGGCCTTGTGGGCTCACTCACGAATAAACTAGAATCGGGTTGTCTATTGATGTAATTTTAACAGGAATTTTGTGGTGTGAGTTTACAGGAAAATGGTCTTTGGAGCCAGCAACATTTGGAGATTAGTCAGCTGGAAAGATGTTGTGTTTCCCAGAAGGACGGAGCACGGCTGCCGCAGGTCCTGTCCCCCCAGGTGGGCTCTGTGCTCCCTGAATACCCCAGGACCTGTCCTCCCTGGGAACCCCTGACCAGGGGCCGCCCACTGTCCAGCCCACAGCTCTTGTTGGAGGCTTTGGTCTCAGGTTCTCAGGTACTTTCTGTCTTCCCCGAGTGTCACTTAAGAAAACCCTCAAAATGAAACGAGGGAGAATTTTCCCCCCTGACTTAAAATGTTTTTGCTCTCAGGCTTGTATCAAGCTTCACAGAGGAGAGAGTAACACTTGCAGTCAGTGTCCTTTTCTTGTCCGCGTTGCCGAGGCTGGCCGTGTGCCTCTCGCACACCTTTCCCCTTGTGGGCCCAGGCAGTCGGGAGCAAAGGCACTTTTCTTGGGAGAACGGGGCTTTGCCCCTGTTTCAACCCCCTTTCATTTTAAAATCTGCACTTAAATTAATGCAGTGTTATTTCAATCAAGCAGAATGAAAATAACTCAGCAGACTGTTCCAATCTGCCAAGCCGGACTGAGTACCCCTGCGTCTGTGGGGTTAGTCCAGAGGTTTGGGGGTCGGCGAGCAGGAACGAGTGTCCCAGACCTGTGGTTGCCTTCAGATGAGCCCTGGAAGCTGGAAGGGGCTGTGTGCCAGGGGGCTGTTACTGGGAGCCGGGGGTTGCTGGGGGGCTGCGCGTTGGACAGGCTCTTGAAGGACCGGCTAGCTGAGTTTCCCTGCGTCGCTCATGGTGGTAGGCAAAATGTGAACGTGTGTGTGTGAGAGCTCGCGTGTGCCTATGTATGTGTGCCCACGTGTGCTCATGCGCGTGTACATGCGCTCTCAAGCATGCGCGTATGTGCGTGTGTGCCAACGCGCATGCATGTGTATGCGTGTCCTTGCAAGTGCATATGTATGTGTGTGTGTGCGCACGCCTGTGTGCATGCGCACATGTGCATGTGTGCCTGTGTGCTCATGTGTGCGCGTGTGTGCTCGTGTAGCACACGTGTGTGTGCACGTGTACGTGTGTGTGCCTGTGTGCTCACGTGTGAACGCCTATGTGCATGTGTGTGCACGTGCATGCCTGTGTGCATGTGTACGTGAGCCTGTGTGCTCACGTGTGCGCTTGTGCGCATGTGCGCTCAAGTGTGTGTGTGCACGCCTGTGTGCATGTGTATGTGTGCCTGTGTGCTCACGCGTGTGCATGTGTGTGCATGCGCACGCCTATGTGCATATGTACGTGTGCATGTGTGCTCATGTGTGCACTGTGTGCTCATGCGCATGTGCCCGCACATGCATGTGTGTGCACGCCTGTGTGCATGTGTACGTGTGCCTGTGTGCTCACGTGTGTGCGTGTGCGCTCGTGTGCATGCACACACATGTGCATGTGTACGTGTGTGCCTGTGTGCTCACGTGTGCAAGCCTGTGTGCATGTGTGTGCATACGCACGCCTGTGTGCCTATGTACGTGTGTGTGCTCATGTGTGCGTGTGTGCTCGCCTGTGTGCATAGGTACACGTGCCTGTGTGCATGGGTGTGCGCGCATGCCTGTGTGCATGTGTACGTGTGCCTGTGTGCTCGCATGTGTGCTCGTGCGCGTGTGCCCGCACATGCATGTGTGTGCACGCGTGTGTGCATGTGTACGTGTGCCTGTGTGCTCGTGCAGTGCACGTGTGTGTGCACGCGCGTGGGTGCGTGACGCCTGTGTGCGTGCATGTGGTGCAGACGTTGGAGGGCAAGCGGACGCACCATATGGTCTGAGCTGCTGACAGATTAGCCTGCCGGGCTCCCACCTCACCCTCACGCCTGGCTTCACACCTTGATCGTGTTCGACATCAGTCCGAGACTGCCGGCAGAAGCCATCTGGGTCCTCTTGTTGTTTCCCATTTTGTTGCCTAAAAACTACACATCAGAGGTGTAGCAGAAGGAAGAGGGTCCCAGAGCTCCAGGGCTGCTCGGCCTCTGTCTGGGAGGGAGGATCTGAGGTTCTCTCTGCTGGGCCGAAGCTTAGAGCCTCCTTAGGCCTCTGGTGCCTGCTTTAGGAGAGCTCAGATGTCGGGTTTGAGGCCCCGGGTCACAGGACAGCAGACCCACAGCTCTGAGGGCCCGAGGGACACCCTGAGTCCAAAGCACTTCAGTCTCTCCATCCGTAGGCCTGTGGGGTCCTGACTTCAGATGGCTTCTGCAGGCAAGCTCTGTGTGCCGAGGGGTTCCCAATGGGAAGGGAAGCCTGTTCTCCCAGAGGGATTTCGTAGACCCAGAGCATCGCCTGCCACATAAATAAGGAGCGTGGGCACGAGGGTCCCCTTGGCCCTGGGTTTCCTAGGGCTCCCCACACTTGGTGGTTCAAAGCGACCCGCTCAGTCATGGACTGCTAAGTGAACAATTAATTGGTTCGTTAATCATCGTTTTGTGCATGGAAAACTCCGGTTTTCCAAAGTAAACAGTGCCTCTTGTTAATATTCCCCCCCCCCCCTCAAAGATTTTATTTATGTATTTGAGAGGCAGAGAGCACGAGCGGGGTTGGGGGCGGGAGAAGCAGACGCCCCGCTGAGCAGGGAGCCCGACTTGGGACTTGATCCCAGGACCCCGGAACCACGACCTGAGCTGAATGCAGATGTGTCACTGATGGACACCACCCCCCCGCCGGTGGCCCGTGTTAGTACTTTCCGATGGTCTGACGTTGACGGTTCAGGTTTTCGTGGGATCTATTTTGTGTCCATGTGGCCCAGGCTCAAACCCCAGCCTCAGGGGCTTCTTGATGCCCCCTTGGCCCCGAAGCAGGTTAACGGGGCGGGGGAGGGGGAGGTGTTGATGCAGGTTAACGCTGTCCTCCCCATGACACACAGAAACCAGCAGTTTCTGCTGACCCGGAAGGGCCGTGGGCCTCTCATCCCACCGTTCTGATGTTCCCTAGGGAAGGCCACTGGGGCCATCGGAAAAGCTCACAGAGGCCCCCAAGTGCTGAAGGCGTCGGGGGCCTAAGTGCTGGGCACATCCCCCGCCCCCGAGGGAGGAGAGAGGGGATCTGTTATGGGAACTGCATCTGGCGCAGCTCTGTCACCCTGGAAGGCCGCTGGAGCAGGTCACGAGGGCGGCTTAGCTCTCCTGGCTGCAAAGCCCGTGGTCAGCCCCAAAGCTGAGAGCCTGCTGCTAGGTGCGGAGTCCCCTCACGCTCTCAGCGTGCGGGCTGACCCGCCGGCCTCCGATGACCCGCGTGGACTCGTGGACTCCGGAGTCGTTCCTGTGATCAGGCTGCCCTCCTGGAAGGCGCACCCCCGAGCACGTGTGCACGGCGGTCCGATTCTTCCCAGGCCTGTTTGGCTCTGCGCACTCCCAGCGAGGGCCCCCTTCCTGCCCCAAGCCCCTCGGACGCCAGTCACCTGTGGTCTGTGTGAAGTGTTCCTGTTTCTCCACATTCTGTTGCATCCTGGTTCTCGGCGTGCAGGGCACCGTCCATCCAGACTGGGAAATTAGCACGGGCATCACCCCAGTATCTCCAAGCCTTAAAGGCAGGAGGGCGGGCTGTTGCTGGGCAGTGCTAGGAGGATGACGGGTGGGTTCCCCCTCCGCCCCCCGGAAACTGGGGGGCTCTGAGCCCTGGAGCAGGGCTGCAATTAAACTCGCTGGGGAGCAGCTGCCTCCTGCCAGCCGCCTGCGGCTAGCCCTTCTCCCCCTGAACAGGAATGCTTCAGTTTCTTGCAGAGGGACTGGGGTGGGAGAGGGAAGGAACACCGCCGGCAAGCCGTCTCTCCCACTGCACTGCTGCCGGTGCCTGGCTGGGTGGTGCCTGGATCCCCAGGTTGGCTGCCTGAGAGCCTTCTCACTGAGCGGGACATGGGCAAGGGTACGGATAGACCCTAAAGGGAGGGCTGAGCAGATTCATTCTGTTTGTGCGAGGGAGAGCCCCTACTAGTTGGGTCACTTTCGAGGGCCTAAATAAAGCGTGGTTTCCAGGAAGATGGAAGTGGCCCTTTCTCCTGTCCCAGGGCTAGACAGTTCTACAGAAGGGGTTTCTGGGACTCAGGATGAGAGGCACAGGAGCAGAATTCCAGAGAAGGGCCCTCCTGATCCTGGGAGGCCAGCGTGTACCCTGAAGACCCAGGAGACCTCCAAGAAAAATGCCCAGAAACTAGCTCTTCTGGTTCCCAGCGTGTTGGATAAGGCCCGAGCTGTCCCTGCCCTTCCCACTGCCTCTGGTTCCCTCTGTGGACCTCTTTATGCTCCCTAGGGCTGAGACAGGCCACTCTAGCTGTACCGGCATCCCCTTGGGCGCCCCGGGACTGAGACAGGACACCCTGGCTGTACTGAGGACCCCTTTGTGTGCCCCAAGACCGAGACAGGACACTCTAGCTGTACCGGGACCCCCTTGTGCACCCCAGGACTGAGATAGGACACTCTAGCTGTATGTGGTCTGAAAGGTGTCTGTGATATCCGCTCAGGGAGCCAGGCCCATGGGTTAGCCTCCTCATCCAAACTCTCCTTTCCTGAGCCCTTGGTGTGGCCCAGGCTCTGGGCCTTGGAGAGCAGTCACATGGACACCTGATGAGTGGGTGGGTCCTGTAGGGGGATTTGGGGGGCCTGGGAGCTGTGAGTGGGTGCAGGTAGGTAGGGGGACCCTTTCCCCAGCACCTCCTCTGGCCTCCAGCCTGGCTGGGTCAGTGGGGTGGGTCAAGGTGAGTAGGATGGAGCCCCTCACCTCAATGCGTTTGTGGACACAGTAGCTGCGCACATCCCCCGCGGCAGTCTCCTGTTCTCTGTTTTTCTGTTGGCCTGGCTCCTCATGTGGGGACAGAGCACGTGCGCTGAGGCTCTGGCTCCCAATTTGGTGCCCGTCCTGCCAGCCTGGGCGGAGATGGGGACTGGGTCACTCTTGAACCCGACGTGGGTGGGGCGGTTCTCGTGGAAATCCTGCGTGGAGCCGGGCGTTGAGCTGAGCGGTTTCCTCCTGCTGCCTTCATTCCTGGCTGGGGCCTGGGTGTGTGGGGGCGGCTACCACCCACTGTGCCTCTCCGGGGACACTGGGCGCCCTGGGGCAGGGCTCCCCCCCCACTCCCCCGGGAGCTCCTCCCTCCCCTCCCCCTGCGGCTCCCTGACAGGCTCCTGGAGAGCTGTCCTGTGATTTGGTGCGGAAAGTCATTATTACCGCCAGGCAGTGTGGCTGTTGTTTTTACAGTGTTGGTAAGGTTAAAAGAAATAATAATAATAATAATATAAGAAAGACTCAGCTCGCACTGCTGCAACGTGCTATTTGCATTTTTAAGGAAACACTTCTTTGAGACAGCCTGGGTGAAAGGTCACCATTTGCATATAAATGGAAGAGAAAGTGTATGAAGCTGCAAGTTACATCTGTATTATTTTCTCAGCAGTGAGCTGCTGTTGGAGAGAGTAAGGGACGGGGCTTGGATGTGGCTTTTATAGAATAAAGTACCAGCGAGGCTGACTCAGAAGCAGAATGACGAGAGAAGCGTGCAAGGCTCTGGGATTGCCGACTTCCCTGCCTCACCCCTCTCTCATTTTCACCTAAACTCAGCAAAAGCAGGTCGGCTTTGCTCCACTCAGCAAGTCTCCATTTTACTTCCCTCTGAATTCCAGCTAAAATAAAATAGGAAAGAGAGAGAGGAAAACTTGCCCTTGGTTCCCCTGGGCCCCGACTGTGTTTCCTGCCAGAAGGTGGTTCAGTGGGTGGGGGCTTCCAGACGCCCCAGACCCAGGGCAGAAGCCCCACTACAGTCGTGCTGTCTTCCCCAGCCCCGAGCTGAGACGGGCCCGCAGGGGCCCCCCCCAGGGGTGGGTGCTGAGGAGAGGTCGCTGGACCTGGGAGCTGCTGGAGGCCATGAGGGGTCTCCCGGGCGCCCCGCCTTCCCTGCAGCCCCTCCCTGAAATGTTCAGGGCACTGGTGCCTCTTCCTTTTGGATTTTCAGGGTTGTTAGACTCCCCAAGGGCCCACCCTGCCCCACTGTCCCTGGGCTCTCCTAGGGGACGCCAGGCCCGGCTGGAGTTGGAGTTGGCTTTGGCCCAGAAACGCTTTTGCCCTTGTGGGCTTCCCGCAGCAGCACTGGGGACTGTGGAAGGTGGAAGCGTGCAGCTGGGGGGGGGGCTGGGGTCCTCCTCCTGGGTTCTGACTCGGACGCCCCCTCCCAGGAGCCTCCACTGACCACCTGTTACTGAGACCGCACCCCACACCCTGTTATTTTGAAAATGTACTTTGAAAGTAGCTCCAGCTCATGGGTACGTTTCAGATACAGGACAAAACCCATTTTCCCAGCCGCTTGAGAGTGCATTTGCCAGGTCTATGTCTGTCGCCCAGAGCGCTTGTTTGGGTGTTTCCGACGACGAAGGGCTTCTCCTCCAGAGTCACCGTCACGGTGTGGACGCCTAGTCCCTGGACTGTGTTCAGACTCCTCCAGCTGTCTCGAAGGACGGGCTCAGAACCCTGCTGTTTGGTCGTGATCACGACCTTCGCCTTCTGGAAGGGTGCTTGTCTGCTTTGTAGGGCGCCCCTCGGTTTGGGTTTGTTGGCTGCGCCCCGTGACTGGACTTGGCGTATGTGGGACCAGTAGGAGTCAGGCTGTACCCCCTGTGCTGCGCGGTGACTTTGCTCGCTGGGTTGGGTGGGGCTGTCCACTCTTGCTGCAAGGGCACTGCTGTTTTTTTGCAATTAGTAAGTATTTGGGAAGGGAATTCAAAGCCATGGAAATACCTCATTTCTCATCAACTACCAATTTACTTGTTTTTATTGAAACCTGTATTGCCTCATGATTTTTTTCATCCAAAGATTTGTAACTGTTATTTCGATGCTTGTCACTGTGGGCCAGTGAGGTCACCCCAACTGGCCGCGCGCCCCCCTGCCTCCCTAAGGCTTTGCCTGGATTCTCGCTCAGCCCAGGCTCCTGGGCTGTCTTCCTGGCCGGAGCCTCGAGTCCTCCCCCAACGGCACGTTTCCGTGGGAGACCTGGTGCTGGGTGGGCCCCCAGCCTCTGAGTGGACCCGTGTGCAGACACACACGTGCACACGCTCAGAGTTACGCGCATCGGTGCACCTGCGTCTGAACTGAAGTCTCCATTTTCTCTCAATATCAAGACTGCAAGTCCGCACAGATACTCCAACACTGTTCCCCCACAGGGTACATTTGAGGTTTCTGCCTTTCTCTGTGTGTAACTTCTTCCCCCAACAGTGAGAAACCTGGTTTCCATCATCCTTAAAATAAGCACTGATTTCATCAATCCCGGTTCCCACCTCATCCGCCCTCCACTTCAGGCCAGGCCTTCCCCAGGGCTGTCTTCTCCTGCTTGGGATCTGACATTAGGGGGACTCAGGCCTACTTTGCCCAGGCTTGCAGATCTGCAGGCTGTGCTCCAGGACAGACCCCATGCAATGGATTGCCTCACGACTGGATTCCTCGAGCTCTTACGTCGAACAACATCTTTGTTCTTTTATTTTCACTGCTGGGCCAAGTCCTATGTGCCAGGATTAATTCCTATCCAAGTTTTTGTTTTTCTTGTACATAATCACACACAACCCTGCCCCCTGGCTTACTCAGTGTCCAGTGGCTGGCACGGTTTTGTACCTATGTGTCTCCTGAAGTATTTTTATTCTGTCTGCCTTGCCTGGTGTTTTGTCTGAGCAGAGACAGCACCCTGGTTGATTTTCTTCTTCTTCTTCTTCTTTTTTAAAAAAAGATTTTATTTATTTATTTGACAGAGAGAGATCACAAGTAGGCAGAGAGGCAGGCAGAGAGAGAGGAAGGGAAGCAGGCTCCCTGCTGAGCAGAGAGCCCGATGCGGGGCTCGATCCCAGGACCCTGGGATCATGACCTGAGCCGAAGGCAGAGGCTTTAACCCACGGAGCCACCCAGGCGTCCCCTTAACGGGTCTTTTAATCTAAAACTATAATTTCCTTTAGTTCTGGCAAATTATTTTTTATTAGTTAATTCATACTTTCCCTCCCTTTTTTTGATTCTTCTTTTTTGGAACTCTGGAGTCAGGTGTTAGGTCTCGCCTTGTTTCTCTCCTTATTAGTGCCCGTCTTCATCTCTGCCTGCCAGGTCTTGTACTGCATTCTCTATGTGCGCTTTACATTTTATTTCCAAATTGGGAAAGAGAGACACAGTGGTGTGAAGCCTTCCCAGGTAACTCATATCAGTCTCCAGCTCCCACCCCTGGCTGGGCCAGGCCATGTCTGCTTGTCTGGCCATCCTAGGCTCTGGCCGTCCTGGGCTCTGGCTTAGCTCCTGCTCCACCGTCCACCCTGTGGAGGACGGAGCTTCCTAAGACATGGACGTGTCTCTCTGGCACAGGTTCCTAGATGCACTCCCCTCGCCCCCTAGCCCAGGATTTGTGCACAGGCGTGGGGAAGGTCTTGGGAGCAGGGATCTGGACAGGAATCTTTCTCTGAGCTGGAAGAGGGGCTCGACTGCCTCCTGCATCTCCAGGGAGCCATGGGACATGGGCCTCTTTAGGGCCTTGTCTTCCTGCCTCTGGAGGGACCGTCTGGACCTCACGGTTTTGGGTTTGGAGAGTCTCTGGGTCTAGAGGGTGGGATTCTGGGCTGCGGTCCCCCCAGGTGTCTCCTGTGACATGTGGTTGGTTTTCTGTGGGCCTTAACCTATGTCTACATTTTTATTCTAACCCTTTTCTTCTTGACTTCCTGGGCTTTGCCTTGAGTCTAAGCGGCAGGCGGGAAGACCTAGGAGCTGAGGGGATGGAGGAAAATCAAGATGAAAAACAGGAAAAATTCATTTTATTTGTTTATTTATTATTTATATTATTTATTTATTTTCATTCCATTTATTTATTTATTTTTAATTTTTTCTGTTTTTAAAAGATGTTATTTATTTATTTATTTATTTGACAGAGATCACGAGCAGGCAGAGAGGCAGGCAGAGAGAGGGGGAAACAGGCTCCGTGCTGAGCAGAGAGCCTGATGCGGGGCTCGATCCTAGGACCCTGGGATCGTAACCTGAGCCGAAGGCAGAGACTCAACCCACTTAGGCCCCAGGCGCCCCATGTTTTTCCTTTTAAATGGCAAAACGTGTTCTTACGATTCCATGGCCCAGCTTTTCGGTGGGTAGACTCTGTTCATGGCTTTGAGGGGATGTGGGAGACATGGGGAGGGTTAGGGCCCTGCCAGGGTTTCGATCTGCCTGAGGGCCGGGAAGCCAAAGGGGCAGCAAGGCCCTGGGCTGGCGTGGCTGGAGCTCGCTGGCCTGGGGCATGGAGGCCCCCGTGACACACAGGAAGAGGTGGGACGGGGCCCAGATGGGGGAGAGATGGACCGAGCCAGCAGTGGAGCACCCTGAGGGCTGAGGGTATCTGTGCCGCATCCGCCCCAGTGTGCTGCACAGAAGCTCCGGTCCTTCTCGCCAGGTGGCTGGGGGCTGCGTCTCCCGTCCTTGCCCTGCCCTTCATGGCCTCCAGCAGAGAGGGGCTGGGTAGCCCGGGCCCTACCAAGACATGGGCTCAAAGCCCAGGCCCAGGCTGGGAGAACCAAAGGCAGCCCACTCCAACCTCTGGAGCTGAGAGCCACGTGGTTTCACTGAGCTGGTTTTGCTGAGAGCCACGTGCCTCCTGGCCAGGGGCTCACACATCACGGTGGGAGGCAGGGCAGCCCTTGTGGTCAGAAAAGTGCTTTCGATCTGGGCACAATCGTCCCCCTAAAGTTACCCAGGACGCATGAAATCGTCCGCGCAGGGCCCCTGACATGCGAAGTTGTCCTTACCCACCCCTAGCTCAGCTTTCCTCTGGGGGCTGGTGCTCGGTGGGGGCACCTGCTCCCCTGGCCACCCTCAAGATTCACGGCCCTGGGCTGAGCTGGATGCTGCAGAGGGCATCTGACCTGTGCAGGCCTCTCCTCCATTGAGCTGGCCATTGTAGCCCCGGTGGGGAGCCCTGGTGAGTGAGCGCTCCAGTGGGTCTGGGGACTTATTCCGGGGCCCTTCTGTGTGTGCCACAGGCTGCTAGAGGACAGGATTATGGGAATATAATCTACATATCATATCGTATAATCATATAATTCACCCATTAGAAGCACACAGCTCAGGGGTCTCAGCATATCGAGAGCTGTGCATCTGTCACCACATCTCACTTCTGAACGAAACCCTGGGTCCACGAACCATGGCCCCCCACTTGCCCCCGCCCGGCCCGTCCGGCAGCCGGTCTCCTAACCTACTCTCGGTGTCTGTGGATTTCCCATTTCTGTAATGGGAATTCTGTACATTTCGTTCCACAAATATGGAGTTGTACAATCTGTGGTCCTCGTGTCTGACTTTGAGGTTCGCCACCTCGTACCGTGTGTGAGCACGTGCACACTCTCGCTGCCTGACAGCAGCCGTTTTATATCTCCCATTCAGCAGCTAAGTGCACCCTTGGGCTTTCTCCATTTTCCGACTAGTTGGAATAAAGTGAAATAAGTTGTTATGCACAAGACTTGGAGTGGACGATTGTTTCCTTTTCTCTCGGGTCTGTATCTAGGAGAGGAGCTGCTGGGTCATATGTTTTTCTGTTTAATATTTTGAAGAATTGCCGGGCTGTTTCCCAAAGTAGTTGTGCCATTTTGTGTTCCCATTGGGAATGTATGAGGGTTTCGTTTCTCCATATTCTCTCCAGCACTTGTTGTTGTCTGTTTTCTAAAATTATAGCCATTTCAGTGGGTGTGAAGTGGTGTCTCGTTGTGGTTTTGCTTAACATTTCCCTAATGACTAGATGTTGAGCATCTTTTCTTCCTTTGTTCTCTCCTCTCTCCCTCCCTCCTTCCTCTCTTTCCTGCTTTCTTTGGTTTGCCAGAGAGAGAGAGAGAGAGAGCGAGCAGCAGCACAAGCAGGGGGAGTGGGAGATGGAGAAGCAGGTTCCCCACCCAACAGGGAGCCTGACACAGGGTCGATCCCAGGATGCTGGGATTATGACCTGAGCCAGAAGACAGAAGCTCAGCCAACTGAGCCATCCAGGCGTCCCGAGCATCTTTTCATGTTGGTTGTTTACGTGTTGTCTTTGAAGAAATGTCTATTCAAATATTTTGCCCGTTTTTAAAGTGGGTTATTTGTTTGATTATGAAGTTTCAAGATTTTTAATGTATTCCGAATGAATTAACTACTCATTTGTAAACGAATTAGATATATGATTAGATTCATGATTTGTAAATATTTTCTCCCAGACTATGGGTTGTATTTTCGCCCTATTGATGGTGTTTTTTTGTCATGCAAAAGTTTTAAACTTTGACGAAATCCAATTTATCTATTTTTTTCTTTTATTGCTTATGCTTTTGGTGTTGCATGTACGAAACCACTGCCTAACCCAGAGTCAGAAAGAGTTACTCCAATGTTACATAAGAGTTCTAACTTCTACATTTATCTCTGTGATTCATTGTGTGTTAATTTTTGAATGGTGTGAGAGGGGTCTGACTTCATCGTCTTGGTTATCCTATGTTCCTTGAATTGCCATATGAAGTGTAGAATCAGTGTGTCAGTCTCTGAAAACAAGACAACAGCTGGAGAGGTCAGAAGTGGTCAGATTCTGCAGAGATGCAAGGGCAAAGGCCGGATTTGGGACCTGGAACGAGCCCTGTGCTCATGCTGGAGAAGCTGATGGCTGTGCTTGGGGAAGGAGAAGCTGGAGTCCCGTGAGAAGCTGATGCTGTGAGCAGGGATGGAGTTGGAAGAGGCGTCTGTGGGTTCCTCTGTGCGCGCCAGGACGGCAGAGGGAGAGTGGGTGGGGCAGAGGGAGCTGCACGGTGACGAGGGGAGGCTCGGGGCGCAGGCCAAGTGCGGGAGCCCCCAGCAGACAAGGAGGGAGTCAGTGTAGTGGCGCACAGTGGGGCTGTGGCGTAGTCAGTGTAGTGGCGCACAGTGGGGCTGTGGCGTAGACATTGGTGGTGGTCGTCCGCCCACCGCTGTGGTGGAGGGCAGTAGGCGGAGGCCAGTTGGAGTGGGGAGTGAGGAGTGAAGTTAGGGGACTTCAGTCCCTTAAGAAACATGGCTGTGCAGGGGTGGAGGTGGCATGGTAGCAGGGCTGGCGTGTGGGGTCCAGACGGAGAGTGTTCTTGAAACGTGGATGCCTCAAGCCTGTTGAAGAGTTGAAAAGCCCCAGGAAGGGTTCGGTTTAGAAGCAGTGATCAAATATTCGAGAAGAATATGGCTGATACTCTAGGCACCCTTTAATCAGTCGTGGGAAGGAGGGGGATCAAGCCCAGATGCAGAGGTTAGCTCAACTAGCATGCAAGACCTCCCTCCCTGTGCTGGGGACAGAGCAGGGACAGAGAAGGGCTGGGGCTGAGGAGCTGGCATTTCCTCCTAAGTGGTGAGAACTTCTGATAAGTGTGTGTTGGTGCTGGGGGAGCGTAGGAGAGCCCGGATGTGGGCTCTCTGCATGAAGACCATTCCCCCTTTGCATGCTTGCTGAGGGGTGAGCGCTGACACCCTCTGGTTCCAAAGGCAGCCCACGGTCACCAGAGACACAACACCTAGTAAAGACTCTAAAAACATTTTGACTTTTTGCAACAGCCCCCTGAACCCTTGCTCAGGTTTCTTGTCTTCTGTTCTTATCTTGGGGAGGGTCAGGGAGGTTTTGAACTGAGGAAGGTACTAGGCTGTCAGTGCTGAGGCAGGGCTAGAGGGAGAGTGGTCTAGGAGCCCACTAGGAGGACTTATCATTCTGTGTGGGGCCCTCCAAGAGTCTGTGGGGTTGGGAGTGGGCACAAAACACCGTGTCTGGAAGGAGAAATGGGTGCCCAAAGTTTCCCAGATGGGCTTCCTGGTGGTCTCCCCAGATACGGGAAGGAGGGCTTCATGCTACATTTTCAGGGGCCTGGCTGGGCTCCTGGCAGGCCTGCAGTGTTCTGAGTTGGGGTGGGCAGGTGTCATTAGCAGACAGACCTGGGTCTAGCCTGGGTCACGGCTCTGACCCAGTGGAGGGAGATGCCAAGTGAACTCTCAGGAGAGTCTCCTTGCCGAGGACCCATGTGTATCTGCTAACAGGTCCTGGTTGCTTTCCAGAGCTTATCTGTCCACTAGAGTCCTGTCAAAGTGAGTTTGGGGCCTCTGTGGGGACAGAGGCTGAGCAGCATGGAGCAGGCAGGGTGTGGAGGGACAGGTCATGGCCAGTGTCCCTGTCCTTGCCACCTGCTCCAAGTGGCTTGTTTGCTGTTTGTGTCTACAGGCAGGGTTTCAGAAGAACCCACTGGAGACCTAAAAAGGGAACCTGTCTTGAGGAAAACGTGCTTTTCGCTTGCAACTCCGGATGATAAAGGAAGTGATATTCTCATGCATTCCCTGTGCACCTGCACGGGAAAGGTCACTTTGCACACATGCTCTAATCCCCAGATGGTTCTTTCCTCCCCCGTTGTGTGTGGATGGAGAAGGTAGCTTGCTGGTCAGACGTGGGGCCAGGAGCCGGATCTGCATTACCCCTGCCTCTCCGCCGCCACACCACACCATTACCACACCTCTCCGTCATGTCAGCTGGCTGTAGGACTTCTAGAAGTGACATCTTGATGGGACCCCCATGTCTCTGGCCTGGGGGCTCTGTAGTTGTCTCGGGGGTGTGGGGGTTTCCTCTGTGCAAGCTGGAGTACTAGTTGCTCAGGACATGCCGGCAGGAGGGGTCTTGCCTGTGGTGGAGCCTGGCCACACACACTTCCCAGTGGGACAAAGAGGGCCGTGGGGGTGGGTCCCAGCAGCAAGAAGCACAGCTGCTCTTTACTGGGCTTCTCATAATGACTAGAGTTTGTTGCCATTTCCCAGGAAAAGAAGGAAATTGCATCAAGGTATATCTGGGAGCTCATAAGAGAGGTTCTGGCCTTGGGGATGTGTGTCTTGTTTTCCGTCTCCAACCCGGGACAGGGCACTAGTGCATCATGAGGGCATCTGAGGCCATTAGACCCTCTGTTAGGAGGCAGGAGCTCTGTTTGGAGGTGGTCATGCTGGAGCAGATGTGAGCAGGTTGCCCGAGCTGCCATGAGGCTCCGGAGCACCGGCTCTACCTGCTGACCCCCCGGGGCAGGCGAGAGGGCACACAGACAACCAGACGTCCCCTCACTGGCACTTGCAGCTCACCTTGGCTGGGCTCCCCAGGGAAGCAGGTGAGACCGAGGGCAGAAAGAGCTTTCCCCCCCTCGGCTTCTAGGGTGCCCTGCTGGGGTGTGAGGAGGAGGGAACTGTCCCGCTCCTGCTAAGATCTTAGGGCACACTTCCTCTCCTGGAGCTGCTGGGGAGACGAGCTGCGGTTACCTCGTGCATTTACCTGCGTGATGGTGACCGAACATTCCTCCCGCGCCTTGCAGCTCAGCCCCGGGGGTAGGTTCTTCCTGGGAGGCCCGTGTGGAAGGTCAGCCCCATGCACTCTGCAGCCTGGGGTCTCCCAGCTTCCGCCTTCTCCAGAGCTGACAGGGGAAACTCTCATCCCCTTGTAAGTGTGACGGGTGACGCCTGTGTCTCGCCCATGGAATTTCCTCCCTCCCCCACCGGGGGGCACCCCCTCTTCCCCACGCCTGTGGCATCTTCCTGGGGAGTTCAGGGCAACGCCCCACGTTTCCAGCAGAGGCTTGGGAATGTGAACACCCAGTGGGTGGCCTGGTCCCATTTGGAGCCATTGACTGCTGGGCTCCCACCAGGAAGATCCACGCTGCTCACACTTCCCTGGAGGAGGCCAGTCCTCACAGGGTCCCCTGCAGGGGACTCAAAGCTCAGTGAGAGGGAGGCACACAGTAGGTGCACACAGTAGGTGTCAAATCCCGGTGTTTTTACTCATTCGTTTGAAGACCTTGCATTAGGCCATCTCCTTGACTACCAATCTGTTTCCCTCTGTGTTTGTGCTCCTTGAGGTCACAGGAGGCCCTTTAATGGGATAGAGACATTTTCAGACGAGAGGATGCTCTGGCCGGAGCCACAGGGCTGCCTGGGGCAGGAGTGGTGGAATTTTAGGGAAACTGCCTTTGGAGTGCGTGTCAGAAGCACGAATGACGGCCAGTGCTGACCTACCTGCAACAGGGCTCAAACTCACTGTCTCAAGAGGAGCAGAGAGCGCAGCGCAGGAACACTCATTTCCTGTTTTTATTGTTGGTACTTAATGACCTTCCTTGAAACGCCACCGTGGTAGAAAGCTAGTTGTCATGGAAACAGGGAGTGCCGTGCAGGGAATAGGCATTTCTTTGTCATGTCCAGCTGATGCCTTCAGCCTCTGCTCAGACATGTGAATTTATGTGTGGAATTAAATATTAACTGGAGACATTGCCCTGGAGAGGGACGAAAACAGGGGAAGGAAAGATGGCGGGGACCAGGGCAGAGGTGGAGGCCAAGTGCCCCCCACTTGCGCCAGCCCCCTGCTGCGGCAGCTGTTAGTGGAAACCACACCCACTCTGAGGCAGGTTCTCGGAAGACAGAGCAGGGGCACGGGATGCTGGGGGCCTCTGAGGAGCATCCCAATCGGAGACCAGTTTTCCTCAGAGAGCTCCTGGCCCTTGTCTCTGGAACCGACACAGGACCACGACCTTGCACATCCTTCTGGTGATTCCAGAAAGGGGGATTGCATAAATGCTGTGGAAAAGAGCAGTCCAAGTTTCCCATGTCCCTTCCACCACACTGAGCTGCCTTCATTAAGCTTTCTTTTTCTGACCCCTCAGAAAATGAGTTCCGGGGTGAGCTGCTGAGTCAGAGGTGGACACAAGGAGACAAAGCCAGCAACTGCAGGACCTCGAGGCTCCTCCTGGGCAGACACGGCAAGGTGAGGCGCTTGGAAGGCAGCCGCTTTCCTGCCACGGGCTCCCCGACCAGGGTCTGGGCAGGGGTCCTTCTCTCTTCCAGGCATGAGGCATGGAGGTGACTTTCTGTCTGGCCACCATTACTCTTGAGCAGATAGAAGGTTAATTGGGGGGTAGACCATCAGCGATCTGGTCATGGCAAACTTCAAAGAAGACCTCAGGCCAAGTCCCTGCTCTGGGTCTGGTGACACCTGGGCTGCCTCCGGAGCTGTTCCCCGCCGGACAGACCGAGGATCGCTAGGAGACTTTGTTGCAGGAGCTCCTGAGGTCTGTCGGCCTTGTTTATTTCCATCTTCTCAAGTGGAGGCAAATGACACACGCCTGCTCATACCTGCTTGGGTCTCACTGCTGGAGGTGTCTCAGGCTCCGTGCCTCGCCAGAAATGCTTCAAACCCGGGGTATGCCATGTGCTTACAGCCACACCAAGCCTCCAATTCTAAACTTCCCAGGATGCACTCTGGGTGAGGCTGGCTTCCCAGGGTCTGGTGACCTTCAGAGGTGGAGGGAAAGGTGACAACAAGCTTTTGGGCATTCCTTTCCAGACCTCAGAGTCCTGTCTCCATTTTCTTCACATGGAGATGGTCCTCATCAAGGATCCTAGCCCTGACGCAGGGCATGGCCATCCAGATGTGATGGCCCTGGGTGTGGACAGGAAGGGCTAGAAAGGTTGAGGCAGCAAGATTATTTGAGGATGTTTGTAGTTCCCTTTGAACCTGGTGACTAGAATATACTTTCTAATGGGCGTCTCCTGGCACCTTGTTAAGCACCTTCACTCCCACTTTTTTTTTTTAAAGATTTTATTTATTTATTTGACAGAAAGGAATCACAAGTAGGCAGAGAGGCAGGCAGAGAGAGGAGGAAGCAGGCTTCCGGCTGAGCAGAGAGCCTGATGCGGGGCTCGATCCCAGGACCTCGAGATCATGACCTGAGCCGAAGGCAGAGGCTTAATCCACTGAGCCACCCAGGTGTCCCTCCACTCCCACTTTTATTCTTGTAGGCTTGTTGGCGTTCTACCATGTTGGAGCCTGAGGCAAAAGGAAAAGTCAGTAGTACCGATCCTATCTTTATTATGATTTAAAAATCAATAGATTTTTGGCATTAATTTTGATATTTTGAAACCGTCACTAAACTGTTTATCTTGATGACTGAGTTTTTGTTTCCCATCTTAAATTTACACCTTGGTGCAAATGCCTCACTCATCTCTTCCCAGTGTTGAGCGTTCAGACTGAGATTAGGAGCTCTGGATGACATGTCTTGACCATTGTTGGAGGTGTGTGATGTAGAGCGCCGGCTGTGAGCAGCCTGGTGGTCCATGATCAGGCTTTCCTGGCAACAACTGCTCTGTTACAGTCTTCCTTCTAGTTTCGGCAGATAGGGCCTGAGTTACTGTTCTGAGCAGAGACACTAAGAGGTCGGAGAAGGAGGGAGGATGTGCCTTTGACAGGGTGGGTTTCCAGAAGGACTGCAGGGCTGGCCCCAGTGGTATGAGCTCACTGAGCAGGCTAGGGAAGTCCAAAGCAGGAGGTAGTGGTGGCCACGGGAGAGCAGAACATCACATAGCCAGGGTGGGCTGACTTTCTATGGGGGCTTGTTGATGTGGACCTCTGTGTCTGGAGGGTGGTGGGAGTGTAGTAGTCACGGCCGGCGGTCGGCCTCGGGTTCAGCACCAGGCATGCGGACAGCTCAGAGGTGGGCGGAGAAGGGCTGAGCCGAGACCGATGTGGGCTTGGGGAAAGTGCGGGGCATTGAGCTGTTTATTTTTATTTTTTAACTTAAGAAGAAAAGAAGTAGGCATTGATGGTAGGTCCTTAAATCACTTCTTGACCTTAAGAATGAAGCACTGGGGCTCCAATCATGTAATATTCAAAGGAGGAGTCCAGATACGAATCCAGGAGAAGGCTGACTGCATGGAGGTCTAGCAGTCCTTCTTCCTGACAAGGGAGGGGGGGCCACTGTGCATGACCTTTCTGGCCTGCTTCACTGGGTGTGACTACACTCCTATCCTCGGGTAGAAATCCCATTTATGTTGGAGTTTCAAACAGAGGGACCTGACATAGAGATGTTGTATCAGGGTGTCTACCACACAGCTGCAATTTCAAAAGAAAGATTTATTTATTTGTTTGAGGGAGTGAGAGCGAAGGAGAGAGTGCATGTGAGCGGGGGAGGAGCAGAGGCAGGGAGAGAGAGAGAGAGAGAGAGAGAGAACCTCAAGCAGACCCCCTGCTGAGCATGGGGCTCAACTCAGGGCTCCAACTCAGGACCCTGAGACCATGACTTGAGCCAAAGCCAAGGGTCGGATGCTCAACCAACTGAGCCACCCAGGTGTCCCTACAGCTATAATTTTAAAAAATTCATTAATTAGGGGCGCCTGGGTGGCTCAGTGGGTTGAGCCTCTGCCTTAGGCTTGGGTCGTGATGTCAGGGTCCTGGAATCGAGCCCCGCATCGGGCTCTCTGCTCAGCCGGAGCCTGCTCCACACCCCCACCCCGTGCCTGCCTCTCTGCCTACTTGTGACCTCTCTCTCTGTCAAATAAGTAAATAAAATCTTTAAAAAAATAAACATTTATTAATTAGATTTTAATTTCCAATACAATGAACATAGTGTTATATTAATTTCAGGTGTACAGTAGAGTGATTCAACAATTCTATGCATTACTCAGTGCTCATCACGATAAATGTGCTCTTCACCCCATGACCGGTCTCGCCCGTGCCCCCAACCGCATTTCCTCTGGCAACCACCAGTTTGTTCTCTACGGTTTAGAGTCTGGGTTTTTGTTATTTCTTTGTTTGTCTCGATAGAACTATCATTTTCAATTTGGGGTTGGAGTGAGCCCTAATCCCCTGCTCAGAGATGTTAGGAAAACCTCTCCCAAGACATGTGTTAAATAATACTCTCTGGGGTGTCCTTTCTACAAATCAGGGAGAAGCTCTATTCCATTGCCAGTGGGCCGAGCAGTGGGTGGAATGTCAGCAGAACTTCAGAGACACAGTCGGACTCCCCCCAGAGGGGGCAGGACTATCATTTCAAGGAGCCAGGGGTGCCGTGGCGGCCGCGGTCGGGAGTCAGGTGTGTGGGCATGCGGTTTAGCCTCATGGAGCAGGGAATGGAAAGCGGAATGTGTGCGGAGGGTTCCTGAGGTGGTAGAACTTGTATGTCTTTGAAGAAGAAGGCTGCCCTTCAGGCTGACCTTGACCAGGTTTGCAGGTGCATGTTCAAAAACTGGGAACCAGTGAGGTTGTGTAAGTAGACAGTATATGGGACTGGGGATGGGGGCTCTGAAGGGTTCCACCGGAATGCTTGGTGGGGAGAGGCAGCAAGGAGCACCCTTGAAGGCTGGGCCTAAACCCTTCAGTGGTGGGAACATGGGTCTATGGAAGGGCTTCCTAGTGGTGCTGTGCGAGTGGGCATTGCCCCTGCTCACACTTCAGAGAATCAAACAAACCCAGATGGCTGCTTCTCCCTCACCCCTTCCCTCTCTCGGAGAAAATGGACCCTGGCCGACGCTGCTGCAGCCAGCATGGTGGGTCACAGCCAGTTCCCTGCCACTCCTGCTATGTTCCTCTGCTTCCTCATCCCATGTCATCCTTCCTTCTAGGCAGGTTTGCGTGTGGTCTCCTGGGAGTCAGTGGATGCCCCCTCTCTTTGTCTAGGTCTTCTAGGAGGGAAAACACTGAAACTTGCCCACAGGAACTCTACAATCCTTAGAATCCTATGGATTTAAAAAAATGTCCTAGGTTCATTCTAATTTTCCAGCTATGCTAGCTGTTGGAACACTCTCTTTTTTCCTTTTTAAGATTTATCTTTTTTCCCTTTTCTTTATTTATTTGACACAGAATGAGACACACACACAGCGAGAGAGGGAACACAGGCAGGGGGATGGGAGAGGGAGAAGCAGGCTCCACGCTGAGCAGGGAGTCTGATGCGGGGCTCGATCCCAAGACCCTGGGATCATGACCTGAGCGGAAGCCAGACGCTTAACCACTGAGTCACCCAGGCATCCCCTGGGACACATTCTAAATAAAATGGAGCCCTAACCTCTTTTTCCTCCAGCCCAGGGCTGGGATGAATGTCCCCCATGGTCAGGGGTCTGGAACCCCCACCTAGCTTCAGGCTCTGGTACTTGTTCAGCCCCTTCTGATTGCTCCTGGCCGTGTTCCCCAGTTCCAGGACCTCAGAGACATTGCCCAGGATCACCATCTGTCTGTCCATCCTTACATGACGCGTACTGAGCAGTGAATGAAACTCTGTAGGAGGGGTGGTGATCTTGAAAACATGACTGGATGGGCTTGTTTCACACTGAGATGAGGACCACGCGGGAGACACACGGGCACAGAGTGGAGCCTGAGTGGGAGAGGGTGGGAAACGGGAGGCCCAGGCCACCCAGGGATGCTTCCTGCTTCCCAGGGCTGGAGCACCTCCCACTTGGAGGCCATCAGCCCTAAGACCCTCAGGCCCTCACTGACTCCCTGAGCCTCCTCACTCCCACCCTCTCCCCTGGGGTGCGGTCCCCGTGGTCTGGCTGCTGAGGCCAGGACAACCTCAGCATGAATTCTGTTCTTTGTCCCACTCTTAGTTGTCCGTGCAGAAGAGCAGGGACATGGCACAGGAGAGGATCTGTGAGGGCCTGGGAAGAGCCCCGAGATGTGAGAGAGGGAGGGAGAGTGCACGACAGAGGGGGAAGGGGCCTCCAGACACCACGACGGACGTCCCTGACTTGGGGAGGGTGGGGGGTCGGGGGCAGACCTGGCCTTGGAGGGTAAAGGCAAAGATTGGCATAGAGTCTGTTGGGCCTCATGGAGCACCTCGCGAGAAATCTCAGCTGCAGGTTGTCGGACGCCGAGAATCTGTCTTCTCTGCCGTCTTCCTGGCTTCTGAGTGTGTTTCTGAGAATTCAGACAAATCTATGGGTTTCAAGGCTGCATAATTAGGGCATTTCTTTTTTGGTCCCCGAGTTTGTAAATGTCCCACTTAGGGAACCCAGTTTTGGCAAGGGTGCTCCGCAGATGGGTTCGAAAAGGAGCTGGTCTTGGGTGTTGTGGGAACCTTTTGTATTTAAAAAGAGCTTCTGTGATGAATCTTGACCTTTTGAAAAAACGCAAAACAGAACAAAATAGTAACAGCTCCTAAGTGAGACCCGTCACATGGCACTAACAGAGCCAGTTAAAAGGAGGGCTGAAGAGACAAGTCTCTGGTTCGTGGCTGTGGCAAAGGGAAGTGTTTGCATCCGTAAATGACTCCCCTCTCCATACTTTTCCTGCTGAAGACAGAACTCGTGAAATATTAATTAGAGTGCAGTGGTGCTGTGAGGGGCACAGGGAAGCTGTAAGACGGGCTTCTGGCGGCAGGACGGAGGTGGCTCACAGACACAGCACAGAGGGCGCTCCTGAGAGAGATCCCTGCCCCACAGAGAACATGGGCATTGAGGCCAGCCTGGCTGTGACAAGGGGCCTTTTCACCCTCCAGGTGTAAGGTCAGTCAGTCCTCTCTGGGTCGTGCAAAAGCAGAGAAGTGATTGGGTTGTGTTTGGAAAAAGCGAGGGTCCTTTAAGTAAATCCGTAAAACGTCAGAAGCGTCAGTCTTTGTGCCGATGAGGGACCTGTCTTGGTGTGGTTAGGGACAGAAGGCCCTGGGGGGCTGCCAGGAAGCCAGGCAGTGCGATACCTGTGGTGCGGTGCGGTGGCCTGAACCCCTGTGGCGCTCACGCCGGGGCCTTGGTCTCTATCTACAACACGGGGTGGGGGCGAGCGGAGAGCGCACCTTGGCAGAGTGCTCCGCTCTCTGGGAAGGAGAACAAGGATGCGGAACGGAGCTGGTTTCATCGTGTGTTTGCCCAGATGCTCTGAGGCAGCCACCGCCACTACTTCCCAACAGCCCAGAAGTCAGAGTCTCCCTGCTCCGTCGCCGATGTCCCTTGTCACCCGCTCACAGACTCATCTCGTGTTAAAGAGCTAACCTGTGTTTCCTCCTGGACTGGGCTCCTTCTTTCCTTTTAGAATCAAAGCTACACGCACTGAAGAGAACTTCTCACTCACTGGCCATCTGACGCAGATAAATCGCAGATGGAAAGGTGCTCGGCAGAGTGAGTGTCCCAGCTCTGCGCTGCATCAGTGGGAGCGCCCAGTCGCGCCCCTGCAGCCCTTTCTGTTCTCTGCTCTTGAATAATTTATCTGCAGGAAATCCGAATTGCCAAGGCATGCTTTAACCTAGCAGAATGATTGCCAATTTCCCTGGGAAAACTGACAAAAAAAAAAAAAAAAAAAAAAAAAAGAAAGAAAAAGAAAAAGAAAAAAACAATAGAAAGAAGGCTGCCGATTGCATTTCAGCTGAAAGCCGGCGCCAGCCATCAGACGCGTGAGCTCCATTGTGCAGCCGGCATTGGAGGGGTGCGCTTGGGCTCTGCGCAGATGACAGTTGAAGGCTCGTGATGTAATGAAGTCCCTTTGACACCTGCTCCTCTCTTCACTTTATATGTGAGTCATTGGCCCGTGGGGAGCCTCTGCTTTAAAAATAGAGATTATAGTGATTCCGTTCCATGCTGCCGGAGAGCTGTCACTGGCCCAGGGGCTCCGGACGCCGGCTCTGCCACCTGGGCCCGCAGCTGCGTGGATCACGCCCGGGTTTGAGTTCTGGTCCTTAACAAATCACATAAAATGTTGTGTGTGACCACTGCCTGTGGGGAGGCTCACTTTACAGATTTCATCTTCCTAACTGGGGGGATTCCTTCCCTCCTGCGAGGGGACTCCGTACCTCAGAGCTCAGGCTTTCCTCTTGAGGGCCTCCAGGCTTGGAAGCCTGAGTCTGTCACCCTTCCTTTCTCCCTTCTGCTGTTTGGCCTTGCCTTTGACAAGCCTTGGTTGTGGCCTGGGGACAGGTGGCATCACTCTGTCCCCTTCCCGACCACAGGGACAGGTAGTGAGGCCGGTGGGGCTCATGGGACACCTCCTGCCAGATAGAGGCCCCTGGCCCCCCACCTCAGAGACAAGGGACATTTCCACTGTCCCACCCACCTCCTACCTCGTCACTACCTGTCTGGCCAGATGTGTCATGGGTGACATCCGTCCAAGATTCTACGTGAGGACCTATGGCCCTGGGAAGATCCCCTCCTTGGGCTTCTCCATGATGCTTGTACCCTGGCTTCACCCTCCTGAGGGCTCTTGCTCGACTCCCCGACAGGACCATGTGGACCATGTTCCCCATGGGGATTAGGCAGGGTCGGGGAAAGTGGGGGTGCACTGATGGGCTCAGATGGGGCAGTCAGAGTGGTGAGGGGTCTGCACTGTGCAGGGTGCCCTGCCCCCTCAGGAGGACCCACTCACCCACTCCTGGGAGAAGGGACATCCCTGGGAGGGTGGCCTGTGGGTCCTGACCACGTGGCCCCTCGGCCTGTGTTCTTGCCTGAAGCTGGCTCCCACCTCTAGAGCCACAGTCTCCAGCATGGGGGCCATGGGCCTGACTCAGAGGTGCTGTGAGTCCAGCAGACATGCAGGGTCTCTGCGAGTTAGCACAAAACAGCCTCCCACTCAGAGGCTTTTCTACGGATTACTGTTGAAGTGACAATGGTCAGGTCAGGTAAGGTTTTGTATATTAAAATCCGTGTCACGCATCCTTTTACATTTGTAGTATGGTTGCTATCACGTCACTGTGCCTGACGTGCTCTCTGTCCCCACTGGGTGCTGGTGCCCAACTTCTGGGGACACACCCTCAGTGAGCACGTCCTGTCCCTGGGTCAGGCCACTGGTCCCTGGGCTCCCTCCAGGATGGCACACGGTAGAAATCGAAGTAATTCATTTTCTGGACGCTTTGTGGAGACCCGTTCCAGTCCCCGCCATCTGTTTCTAAGAGGGTGACCCCAGTGTGTTGGGGCCCTCACGCCTGTGGGAAGCTGGGCTCTGGGGTCCAGTGGGGGACCGGTTGTGATGCCCAAGTGAGCAGGGGTGGAGCTCCCCAGACTGGTCAGGAGCCCGTGTGCTGGGAGCCCTACTGTCCACAAGCATCCGGCAGATGGGGCAAGGGCTCCTGCTGGAGGTTCCTGTGGAGGGCAGTGGGAGGGCTGACTGCCGGGCCGGGAGCTGGGGTTTCCCCACTGAAACCCCTGCCCCACGCTTGCTGGCCTGGGTCTCAGGTCTTCTCTTCCTGCGAGCCTACCCCTTGTCTGGCTGTGTCACAGGCTCTCCGCAACCAGAAGAGCTGGGGCCCTGTGCGGCCCTCCAGAGGGGAGGTCCTGGGCTTGGCCTCCATAAACACCCCAGTTGTTTTTGCTTGCAGATGAGCTTAGAAAATGAGGATAAACGGGCTCGCACGCGCTCCAAGGCCCTCCGAGGTGAGTGCACCCCCCCCCCAGCCCAGTGTGGCTGTGAATTCCAGGTCCTAAAGTAAAGACACTACGTTGCTCAGGAAAGCAGAAGCCCACATTGGTGGCCAGGCCCTGGGAGGCTCCTCCCCTGATGCTGAGCACTTGGGGTCTGTCCATGGTGTCTGGAGCCTGTGAGGCCTGCGGTGGGGTCCAGACCAAACGGCCTGGGGTGTGGGTGAGCAGGTAGATGGCCCCACAGAGTGCGGAAGGCCAAGGTCCTTCAGGAGACCTTTCTGTTTGGAGCTAGAATGCTTCCAGGCTTCTGTGACAGCCTCCTGCCCTCCTGGGAGGTCAGTCCTAGTGCAGGAGGACATGGTGGGGGGTGGGGGGGCTTGTCAGATTGAGCTGGCAGGGGGTGGGGGGGCCTTTGGCTGGCTCACCTCCCTGACTCCCTAAGTACACACTGGGCCGGGGCTGCACGTCTGGTGTGGGGAGGGGCCAGAGCGCCGAGCTTCCCATGTGAGCTGCTCAGCTAGACCCCGATGCACTGTTGCCCAGTGTGGCCCCATCACCAGGGACCAGCTGCTTGGTTCTCTCCGCCCAGGCTTCTCTGCTGGGTCAAGTTTCCTGTTGGAAGCTGACTTCCCATGGCAATTTGAGAAAGAGACACTGTCCTGGTGCTGAAGGCTTGGAGAGCAGGGACTGGTTGGGATGCCTGACCCCTCTGTAAGGCCAACAACGTCTCGTGGGGAGATCTGGGGAAAGCATGGGGGGGGGGCGGCAGCTCGCCCCCCTGGTCCCGCCACACATTCTAGGAGGTCAGGGAGGGATGGGGTTCCCTTCTCGCTGGGATTGTCTCCGCTTCTTTTCCGTTTGTGCCTTTTTAGTTCGGACTGCCATATGTGTTTCCCTGTTTCTCTCTTTCTCTCACCCAGTGCCCCCAGAGCCCACAAGTGCCGACCTCAGGTAAGAAAGGCTTTCTGCTAGCACCCAGCATTGCCCATGCCCGTGACCCCGAACACCCCACTGTCCCACACGGGGCACTTTGGATGGCTCAACCGCCCCCCGGGACCCCGCTCCTCCTTGCCACGAGTCCCGCTATCTTCCGCTTGCCTCTGCTCTCTCCCGCCTCTGTCCTGACCCCACCACGCAGTCAGCCTTGGCACAGGGGCAGAGCTGTGCTGACCTGTGGTCACCACCAGGCCCGCCTGTCCCCGTGGCCCCCAGCCAGCAGCAAGGTGTCACTAGGGGCTCTCAGGAAGGGTTGTGCATCTGCTGGCCAGAGGCCCCATTGGGCAGAGATGAGGAAAGGCCTGTGAGGTCCCCAGCCATCCACAGACTCCAGGCGCCGAGCGTGGTTGGTGCGCTGGTGATCTTGCGCTGGCTGAGCTCTGTGAATTTCCAGATTCTAGGTCAGGGCTTACCGGGAGGGGCATCCTGAGGAGGAAGAGAGGACAGCCCACAGCAGGGATTTGCCAGGTCCAAGCAGGAGGGGCCAGGTCGACTTGCCCCCACCTGCTGGCTTCTGTCCTGGGATTGGCCCCTGGGATGGCCAGAGAGGAAGCCCCCCTAGTCCCGTGCGTCAGGGCTGTCTCAGAACCACCCACACGACCTTGGAACTTCAAACTCAGTGGGCCTGGGCCCTCAGTGCTGTTTTGCTTAGACAGGGCTGGTGATGTTCAGTTTCCAACAAAGAAAACCAGCCCTCAGACCCCCCTGTTTCCTGAGGAGGGGCAGTGCCAGGTGTCCTGGCTCTGACAGGAAAGGGGAAAGGGAAGTGGTGCTCATGGATGGTCCCAGAATGTCAAGGGGTGTCAGGGGCCCCCTTTAATGGCCACAAATTCCCCATGAGACGGAGCTGGGTTTGGACTGCAGCTGCGCTAACCTGCCAGAGGCTTGTCCTTGGGGGACAGAAAGGCTCCAGGCCCACCCTCATTCCCACAGAGCCCCCAGCCCCCAGCCCCTGGCCATGTTGGTGGGGCGCCGTGCCCATGCAGAAGGGCCAAGGGCGACAACCACACCTCAGTGAGGTTTCTGTGACCTTCTGGACTCCCAGCGGGGGACACACAGAACATTCCAGTTTCTGAGGGTCCGTGCTGTCCCTGCCCTGCCCAACCCCCAGCCTGGAGCAGACTTTCCACGTCACTGCACATGTCCGGAGCTTAGGGGGAAAGAATCTTACCGAACGGAACAAGTCTGGGGCCGGGGCTGTCTCATTTCTCACCAGAGTGGCTGATGGCTGGTTTGCCAATCAGGACGCTGAGAAGACCCCGGAGTGGGCAGCGTCCCTCTAACCTTTGAGGCTGTGAGCTGAGGACAGAAGGGAAGGGACTGGAGGCCCAGGCTTGCGACAGACTCTGCGTTGGCTGCCCGGCCTAGTCTAGCTCTCAGGAGACACGGCTGCTGCTGTTTTCACCCTGTGTGGGAAGTGGGGAAACTGAGGCTTGGAGGACTGAAATTTGACCAGAAGAGCTGGGTCATACGCGTACCACCCCAGGCCCCAGCCCAGCTCACGGGGAGAGAGTGGGAAGGCTACCAAACCAGACTGGGGAAAGGTCCACAGAATGTGCTCCCTGGATGGGTGGCCCGAGGCTCCAGGGGAGAGAAGGCCTCCAGGAGGAGGTGTCACTTCCTCTGGCGTGTGATGCTCAGCAACAACCTCTTCAGACCGTGAAGGGGAGGAGGCTGGTCACGGGAATCAAGGAAGCTCTGGGTTTTGGTCACAGCAGCTAATTTGGGCAACAGATAAAGTTATGGAGTGACTTGCGAAGGCAGATCCAAAGACCTTTCTCTCCTAATTTTGAAATAGAACAGAAATGACTCTGAAGATAGTATTGTTTTGAAGTGCTCTCAGAGAGGACCCAGCCATGAGAGGGTCCTGTGAGCACCTTCATTCACTGTGAGGTCTCAGCCTCCTTTCTCGGCAGTAGGGAGACTGTTGCCCGTGTTAGTGGAGAAACTAGGGACAAACGTGTTGATGTCTAATGTTTTAGCAACAATCCTCGAGGTTTGGGGCTTCTTGGAGCTGAGTGGAGTCCTCTGTGCCAAAGAGACGCCCGTGTCCTGCCTGGGAGGTGCGGGTCACTCCTGTGCTCCTGGGCGCTCGCTGGCCTGAGCTATACCTGGGGCTGTGATGTGTGGTGGGATCGTGGCTCTCGCTCCTTAGCTGGGCACACCAACCACACGGGCACCTTTATGCTGTGAGAATGGGCAGACGCTGCAAGCCGGCACATCTGCCCAGCTCACCAGTGACTCTGCCCTGTCCTGGTGAGGCTTATGCTTTGGGTGCCAGCGCAGGGAGCCTGTGACCTGGAACAGGACATCACCGTATTAGATAAACTCATGCCCAAGTCACTGGAAGGGAGAGCCGAGTTAGGGGGAAGCTCTACGGTGGGACCCGCTCCATGGACGAGGGATAGAGGCCTCCCTGTCCCAGAATTCGGCCCACATCCCCTGTCCCGGTTTGTTTATTCCCAACTCGAGCAGGCCCCCAGGAGGCTGCTTGCTCTCAGGGGAGTGGCATGGCCGTTGTTAGGAGCTGAGCTGAACAGGAGGCTGACCGGGAGCCGCCAGGGCTCTGAGTGCCTACTCCTGCCTCTGGAGCCCACGTTGCTTCTCTGTGCCCTGGGTTTAACGCTGAGCGCCCAAGAGAAAGCAAATGGACCTGGTGGCTTTTCCTTTGCGTCTGTGAAGAGTGGGAAGAACTGTGGGACACTTCCGTCTGTGTCCTGGTCTGGGCCCGCCTGCAGCCACACGGCCTGGGAGGGGCTGTCGGAGGGGTTGGCTGTGGGAAGGTGGAGCACCTGCTTCCCCCTGCAGATGCCTGCTGGGCCCCCTCTGGAGCACGTTTGAGGAGAGCCGCCCATCTGTCACACCTGCATCTGGGTTCCCTCCCAACCCTGTGACGTCACCGGAGGGCCTCCTTGGAGCCAGTGGCCAGCTTCTGCCCGGGGGACAGATGAGAATGGAGAGGTGCCCCACCTGCCTGCAGGGGGCGGGAGGGAATTCAGTCCTGTCCAGGGCTGGTAGTTGAGTGCAGGGCTCCGGCTGGGGGTCTTCCTGGCCTCAGCCTTGACTTCCCTTGACACCTGTAGCTTATGGTTGGATGTGCAAAGCTTTCACCGGGAGCCTGTTCAGTGGGGACCATGAGCAGGCTGTCTGCAAGCCTTCTGCCTATCTTCCTGTCCCTGCTGCCCTCCGGGAGCCACAGTAGGGAGCTTCAGGAAGAAACCCTGGCTTCGTCGGCCTCCTCCTCTCAAGACGGGGGATGCTGGTGCTGCTTCTTCACCCGGGCCTCACGCACCCTGGGGGCGCTTGTAAGGGAAATGGTGTGAGTGGTGCAGCCCAGGCGACGGGCAGGCAGCCGCTGGGCTTTGACTGGGTCTCCTGTGGCCACTGCATGGGGAGCCAGAGTGCAGGGGCTGCGGCTTCTAATCCCACAGTGGTCCTCACCTGCCCCAGACATGTGGGCTCCCCGCCTGCCCTGCTGCCCTGCTGCCCCCTGGGCTAGAGGCCAGGACGCTGGCAAGCTGGTGGCTGGAGGTGTGGCTCAGAGATGGTGATGCATCCGGGGGCAGGGCCAGCGGCCTTCAGGACTCCACAGCAGCTGCCACATAATTGCCTGATTAACTCAGTGATTAATCGGCTAATTGGGACCTCAGCTTCAAATCCCTAGTAACAAGGACCTTTTGTGAAAAGTCTCAAAGCTAGCTCTTGAGAGAGAGAAAGCAAGCGTGGGGCATAGATTTTTAGAGTAGACAGCGGGGGCAGCAAGTCCTGGCTGTCTGGAAAGGAAATCCACAATAAAACGGGGTCTTCCCTCCCCTCCCCGTCCGTCCCCCTCCCGTGCTCCTTTCTTCCTTTTAAACTGAGACTCAGCCCTGGCCGCCTCAGCCTGGAGGGCAGCTGTTGAGCTCCTAGGTGGGGTGGGGCTTGCCTCTGTCCACTGTCTTGTTCTCCCTGACCCTCCCACGAGGGTGACCTGTGTGGCCTGGGGAGTCCCACAGCGCATTGCCGTTAGGCTGTGATCCGTCAAATTAGAAACCACCAGGTGTGTCTAGACTGAGGTCGCGGGCCGTGTCCCTTTCGGGGCCCACCCTGTTCTTCCCTCCCAGGTTCTGGGAGGGCCTGCCCAGACCCCCTGATGCCACGCTTGTTAAAAACAAGGGCTTCCCCTCTTGGGACGGCCCCTCCCTGGAGGAGCTCGGGCTCAGCCTCCCCGGGGTGACCTTCAATGCCTTCTCCCACTTCTCGGGACGTTGGCTTGCCACTCCGGAACAGGAGGGCATGTCTGCTTCTTGCTGTCTGCGGTCTGTGGATGTGCGCCGCAGCCCATGGGATCCCGGCCTTGAACAGGGCTGACTCCAGGCAAACTGGGCTGGGTGGTAGGCCCCATGCCCATGATCTGACGTTTCCAGAGCTTTCCATGGTTTGGTTCCGTAGGGCGACAGATGACAGTGGCGGGGGGAGGGACTCCTGAGTGCCTTGCCTTCCTCCCCGTGCACTTGCTGGCCCCAGGGTGCATGAGGCCCAGCAGCCCCCTTCCCTCCAAACCCTCCCCCTTACACGTCTACGGGTCAGCCCCGGGTCATAGGCCCTCCTGGCCTCACCTGTCTGCACCAGGCTGCGGGCCTCAGAGCACAGTGATGGCCGGCTTTGCCTCAGGTGCTGGTTCTGGGGGCTTCCCAGAGCACCCTGTTTCTTGGCTGCTGGGAAGCCGGCAGCAGTTTGCCGTCAGTGGGAAAGACTCATGCACAGAGAAGAGAAGCCATCTAGGAGACACCGACATCGGAAGTCTTGATCTCATACATGCAGACCTTTAATTAAACACACTCATAAAATTGTAATGAGTCATTCGTTTACTTAAATGGGGTGAGTTATTTCATTAATTTTTAGTGAACTGCAAGCAGCCATTCTGAGATGCACTGTTTGGAGACAGTCTCCTGCTCCCGGGGAAGGGTCTGGGGCGGGCAGGTCCTTCCCCGTGTGACCACCTCTGCTTCTCTCCCTCCAGCTGCCCCACCCCAGGATGCACAGGCTCAGGACACATCCGGGGCAAGTACTCCAGACACCGCAGGTAAGGGGGCTCCTGGAGAGCAGTGGGACTGCGGGGTTCCGGAGCCCCTTGCCCTCTCTGGGCCCTTTTGTAGATCTAGAACCTTCCATCTGTGCCTGTAGCTGCTGAGGCCAACACGGCTGTGGCGCGTCATGCCGCGGCCTCTCTGCTGGGGGCCAGAGGAGGGTGTTGGGAGGGAGTTCACAGCGGACCTGCCATCCACGAGGGTGGCCTCAGTGAGCTGCCGCCTGGTCGTGGCTGCTGTCAGCTCGGCTGCAGTGAGGGAGGGTGTGCAGGGTCTGGAGGTGGAGAGGAAAGGCCTGGGCACCCGATGGCCTGCCCGGTGGGAGGAAGTGGGCGGGGACCGACAGAGGGCCAGTGCCCGCCTCAGCCCCGCAGGGCGCGTGCCGTGGACGGGGCCACTGAGGTTAGGGCTTGAGAGAAGAATGAAGCGCAGTTTAAAGCACGTGAGTTTTTAATTCACAGAAAACTTAAGTACATCAACCTGCCTGTCCTGAATGTGGGGCTTTTAGCTGAGGGCGAAGACGAGCTTTCACCACAGGGAACGCGGCTGCCGAGGGTGGAGTGTGGGCGGGTGGGTCCCAGAGAGCCTCGACAGGGCGGCCCTGGTCCCCTTCCCCCCAGTTCGCAGAGCTGCCCGCTGGCCAAGAAGAGGAAGCTGGAGGGCGCGCCGGCCGAGCACCTGGCGCCCACACGGAAGTCCCGGCCCCTGAAGCTGGCGCTGGACGAGGGCTGCGGCGCGGACACCGACGGCAGCGAGGACCCCGAGGTGAAGGACGCCTCTGTCTCCGATGAATCGGAAGGAACTCCGGAGGAGGACGAGGCTGAACTGCCAGGACAGGAGGAGATTCATCGTCCCGAGCCAGCTGAAGGTGCTTTGTGGCTCTTTCTCCCCCGAAATAAAGGGCGCTTAGTGTGGCCCTGGAGAATCACAGCCTGCGAGTGGGGAGGGGGCCCCACTCCGAGGCAGTGAAAGCGCCGCCGAGGAAGCCCTTCCTGAGAACAAGCGAGGTCTTGTCCTGACATTTGTCGGGGTTTCCTGGAGAGGGGCCGGAGCAGGGCGTTGGAGGGGCCTGTGGGCACATCTCTGGGAATGCTGTGGGTGTGCGTGCGTGTGTGTGTGTGGATGTGTGTGTGTGTGTGTGTGTGTGAGAGAGAGAGAGAGAGAGATGGATGGACAGATGGGCGTGGGCTGTGCCTCGGGTCGTGGGGGAAGGGGGGAAGGGGGCTCAGAGAGATCCCCTCCCCCTGGCTCCAGGGAAGGGCAGCTGGGGGTAGGGCGGAGGTCTGCTGGGCGTCAGGTGAGACTGTGGGGGTGTCCAGGGAAGCCTGGGGTAGGATGGGGACCCGAAGGGATTCCTGCCGAGCATTCTTCCCAGTGGGGGAGGCCCAGACGTCGGCAAATGCTGGTGTGAAAGTGGCTCTGGGTCCCGGAGGGAAGTGTCCATGCGCCCCCCCAGCCTGGCAGACGTCAGTCCTGGGAGTGGGACTGGGACCTGAGGTCCTGAACCCCCAGAACAGCAAGGTGCTTGAGTCTTCTGGCCTCGCACGGTCCGAGTCGGCATTTCTACTTCATTGTGGAGCCAACTCTCAGCGAGTGCCCTCACGCTCACCTCGCTCCTGGGGGGGTTCTCTGGTCGTCTTTGCAGTGCTGTGTGGCCCAATGGGCTCTAGGGAGAAAGCACTAGCTTGCCAGCTTTCTTACAGAGGAGGGCATTTGGGGTTTGGGCAGCAGCCCCAGCGGGCCCCCCGGAATAGGCGCCCACACCCGGGGCCGGTGTGTGGGGAGCCTTCACCACAGCAAGGTCATGGCACTTAAGATGTGTACACGTGGGTCTTTTAAAAACATAAATTACTTTTCTCCTTTGTGTTTACGAAGCAAATTTTAGAATCTGTTGTATTAAGTGCCATTTTATGAAATGCAGGTTTACCCGATTTGAGAAAGTAGCCTTAAAGGGAGGGGCTGTTAGTAACAAGTATCGGAGAGTGTCCCAGCTTCAGAAGAAGCAGTGACCCCTTCTCCTCCTCAGATAAGTTCACCGCGCGTCTGCGGCCCAGCACAGGGGCAGGCATGCCCGACCACCTTCCCCTCTCTGGGGGTGTCGGGCTCCCCAGGCGGTTGGGCAGGGCGCTCCTTAGGCTCTTTCCACATGTTTCTGATTCTGTGCAGGAAGGAGCCCTGTCAAGTCCCACTTCGGATCCAAGCCTGTCGGCAGCTCTGCGGGCCCCGCCAAGGGCGGCTACAGCAGCTACCAGGAGATCATTGCCACTTCTCTCCTCAACCTGGGCCAAATCGCTGTAGAGACCCTAGTTGGGGAGGACTTGGGCCAGGTGGCCAAGCCGGGCCCTGGTGTTGTGCACCTGGTGCAGGAGGAGGCTGAGGAAGGGGCCACCAGCGACGAGGAGGAGAAGGACGTGTTCCTCAGGCCAGAGGATGCAGAGCAGGTGGTGGGAGCCACCAGGGAGCGTCCCCAGGAGCTCGGTCCCCAGGCCGTGGAGGGTGTGGCCAGTGAGGAGTCCAGCAAGAGGAAAGTCGCTCTGGGTAACGAGGAGGAGGAAGAGGAGGAGGAGGAAGAGGAGGAAGAGGAGGAGGAGGAGGAGGAAGAGGAGGAGGAAGAAGAGGAGGAAGAGGAGGAGGAGGAGGAGGAAGAGGAGGAGGAGGAAGAGGAGGAAGAAGAGGAGGAGGAGGAGGAGGAGGAGGAGGAGGAGGCCGCTCCTGAGGTCATCTGCCAGGACGATGCCCCCCTCGGCCCCGGCCAGAAGGTCCCTGAAGCCCAGCCGCTGGCCTCGCCCAGCCCGAAGCCCGAGTACCCCGTCCTGGGGGAGGAGCGCTCCGACGACGGCCGGGACGAAGACGCGCGCTCCCAGAAGTCCGCGGTCACCGATGTGTCGGAGATGTACGACGTGATGACACGTGGGAACTTGGGTCTCCTGGAGCAGGCTATTGCCCTAAAGGCTGAGCAGGTACAAGCCGTCTGTGAGCCCGGCTGCCCGCCCACCGAGCAGGGCCAGCTGGGCCCCGGGGAGCCCGGGAAGGCAGTGAGGCCCCTGGATGCCCGGAAGAGCTACTGTAGCAAAGGTAGGGCTGGCGGCCGGGCCCACACACCCTCCTGTCCTCCCTCCCCCACTCCCTGCCCCCCCACCCCCTGCCAGGGCTGGGTAGCGCCCGTTCCCCCACCATCCCCACTGGGCATGAAGAGGCAGGCTGAGGGACAGGTATGTCCAGAGTGGAGGGCCTTACGGGCTGGAGGCAGGGCTGACAGGTGCCAACAAAGGGCACACATACACATAACTACAGTCTGGCCACAGATGCAGGGAATGGGCTCACACTGCCCTTGTGGGGCGATCAGAGAGAGCAGCAGAGCTCCTGGGGTGGAAAGCGGAGGCTAGGAGGGGCAGTCAGCTGGCTCCAGCAGCTCAGCCGCAGCTTGGGGGCTGGCCGTGGTCATGGAGAGACACAGGCAGGCCCTGGGCGGACACAGCTGGGTCGTAGAGACATTGAGTGAGCTCTGGGGAGCCCCAGTTGGTAGGTAAGTAGGGACACAGGGCACAGATTTCCTAGGGAATCTCGATGAGATGAGCTGGGGGCAGACGCTGAGGGACACAGCTGAGGGGACCCAGATGAGGACGTTGTTTCAACCTGGAGGAGACCTGTCACCTTTCAGGGTGGCACAGATGTGGGGACAGCTGCTCGAGAGCTCGGATTCAGACTGGCAGGGGCTTCAGGGGACGCAGGTGCAAGAAGACCCAAATTTAGGGAGTCGGAGCTGCGTAGAGTGTCAGTCTGCGGGCAGTGGGCTTGGGGCTCACGGATCAGGGCAGAGATGTATATGGCTGGGCACACCGTGTATGGCTGGGGGACACCGGCTGAGTGATGGCCACAGCCCAGGTGTTAGGGTGACTCAGACCTGTGGGAATGGACACTAGTGGACCTGCCTTCAGGGTTGGAGTTGAGGGCATGGACCCAGGGGACGGAGCCTCAGGGTGAGGAAGATGGCCGAGCGGAAGCACCGGGCAGGGGCGAGACAGGGCTCACACCAAGGGTCGGATGCAGCCCGAGCCCCAGATAGAGCCCGAGTTCTGGAAGCAGGCATGGGGGATGGGTTGGGGACAACCCTGCCTGCTGGGTTGGTAGACGTCCAGTTTCCTGCTCATTTGAACGTGGAGATGCAGAGCCTGGGGCCCTGCACTTCAGAGCTCCCCCGGGTTTCTGCCTTGCCCGGGGGAGGCATTCTGGGTGTGGTTGTGTGACCTCTGCTTCTCCTGGAGGGGAGGGCTGCACCCAGAAATTTCTCTGGGACATCAGCTATGCTCTGGGGATCATTGTGTCCTGACAAGTGTTTCCTTCTGGCCCCTACATCCTATAGGGACATCTCCTGGCCCACAGAGCCTAGACTTGAGTTCAGCAACTGAGATTTGAGTTGAAATTTCTGTCCATGCCTTTATCAGTTGTGCGGCTTTTGGCAAGTTAACGTCTTTGTCCTCCCCCGGCAAGGAACTAGTTCCACTTTTCACCTCTCTGTGCAGAGGCTGGAGCTCTAGGCTCAGGGGCTCTGGAGGCATGCCCCAGCGCTGAAGGCAACAGGCTCCCACAGTGTCAGCAGGGGTGGACAGGGAGGGCGCCAGCTGCCACCTGCGTCCTCCTGATCACGCTGCCCATCCTGTTACATGGGAGGGTTTTCCATGAGGACGGCCAGTGTGGGCCACTGTCCCCAGAATGATGCAGCCCCGGTCCCTCCCAGGCAGCTGGGCAGTCCGGCCACTCTGCTCTGCACGTGAAGGAAGGAGCGTGGCTGTCCCATCCCCCTCCCCACTCGCCACCCACCATGCAGTTTTCTCCCTGCACGATCTGATGCATCTTGTGTGTTTAGATCCCTCAAGAGCTGAGAAGCGTGAGATCAAGTGTCCGACTCCAGGCTGTGATGGCACCGGCCACGTCACAGGGCTGTACCCTCACCATCGAAGCCTGTCTGGCTGCCCCCACAAGGACAGGATCCCCCCGGAGAGTGAGTAGCTGTGCACAATTCAGACCATCTCTGTTGCTTGGATGGTATTCCTGTGGAGGAGGGGTCACCCAGGGCCCTGTCCCTTTGGACCGGCTCTGTCCAGATGCCCCAACTCAAACCCTACGAGGCTGGGGATGTGCGGCATGCCCTGTCACCTGCCTTGAGACCTCAGCCCCATGCCAGGGCCCCAGGAGGCCTGTGAGGAGACAGCCAGTTGCCTGTCCTCCGACGGGCAGAGGAGAAGGCCTGTCCTCACTTCCAGCCTAGAGGCAGTAATTGCGAACAGGAGTCTCAAAGGCAAATCATAGAACCACCGGGGGCTTTGAGGGCAAGTTGGCTTCCGCCCCAGGGAGGCCGGGGCCACGGTGGGAGGGAGTGCAGCTGGATTGGGCTGAGGCCGGCGGGCCCTGCCGGCTGCTGCTCTCAGCTGCCACCCTCCCACAAGGTTGCAGACCTCACATGGGGCCCCTCCGTCTTCCTTGGCCGTGCTCAGCGTGTCCCTCCCTCTGGCTCTCTCGCAGTCTTGGCCATGCACGAGAACGTGCTCAAGTGCCCCACCCCCGGCTGCACCGGCCAAGGCCACGTGAATAGCAACCGCAACACTCACAGAAGGTACTCAGGTTGAGCTGGGCGTGGGGGGCCGGTGGGGGGGCAGGCTGGGCCTCGTGTGTGTGCCCCGGCCTGGGATGGGTGCAAGCTCAGGGCAGGCCTCTTGGTGGGGGGTCGGAATGACACCCTGAGGTGTGGTCCCTATGGGAGTGGTCCTGAGACACCAGAGGGTGCTGGAGGGATGGGTGTGTGCCCCCCAGAGAGGCCTCCTGACCTTGGGGAGAGCCAGGTGAGGCTCTCTTGGGAGGCCTCCACCCGCCAGGACCGAGGTCCAGGCTAGAGTGTGGGGGCTGTGGCCCAGGCAGACCCGATACTCCTGGGGTGCCCTTGGGGTTCTGCGGTCTGCCATCCTACACCGTGAGAGGTGACCGCACTCCCCACGTGGAGCGCCTTGTAGTGTGGCTGTGACTGGCTGTGTCCTTGCAAAGGCGGCTGCACTTCCCTGAGAAGAGGCCACGCTCCTGAGTGGGGCTGTGGCCATCCCTTGGGCAGCAGCCGGCCAGCCCGATGCTGACAGCTGAGGTTGCTCCCACGGTGTCTTAGATCAGGTAGTTGCCGGGGAGGGGCCTGGCCTCCAGGGTCAGCACCTGGCGTGTGTGGCTGCGTGGCCTTGGGACTCCCCATTGGCCGTGATGGGTCGGCCGACGGAGCACGAGCCAGAGACAGGTCCCGAGGGCTCCGCTCTGGTCGGCAGTGAGAGAAGGGCAGGCCCACTGCCCAGACCCGCCTCGAGCTGTGAAGGCATTTAGGGTCTGCTCTGTCTTCCCTGTCATTGCTGAGGGTTTCCCCAAACGGAAAGCGACGTGCACAGCTACTCTGAGGGCTCGAGGACAGAGCAAGAGAGACAGGAGACTTCCTGGGCTCTGGGTGGTGTTGGCGAGCTCCTGGCTTGGACAGGTCTGGGTCTGGAAGACAGTCCTTGCCGTGATCGTATAGTGGTTAGTACTCTGCGCTGTGGAAGACAGTCCTTAGCTGACCTCCACCTTTCTCCAGTTTGTCTGGCTGTCCCATTGCTGCTGCTGAAAAATTGGCCAAATCTCATGAGAAGCAACAGCCGCAGACGGGAGACCCTTCCAAGAGTAGCTCCAGCTCTGATCGGATCCTCAGGTGAGTGAGATGAGCCCCAGAGCCTAACGTGCCTGCCCCTCAGGGTCCCGCAGGGGTCTTCCCAGCATCTTTGGGTGGCCCACGCGCATGTGTGCGCGTGTGCTGAGGGCCCGAGTTGCCCTGGGGTTCTCCCGGGGGGACCTGGAGGCTAGATTCTGGGGCACATAGGACAGAGTCTGACAGCCGCGCACTCACCCGTGTTTCCGCTGTGGCACAAACCCTGCCTGGCCGCCCTGCCTTGGGAAGGCATCAGCTCTCCCCGCTGGGGAGCGCTCAGGGGCTGTTTGTGGAGATGCTGGTCCTGTCTCCAGAGACCAGACTACCCCAGCTGGCGGCCACTGGCGTCCAAACCCTCCAGGAGCTGCTCCTTCCTGCCTGCACCTCCCTCACCTCAGTGAAGGACCCTGAACCGAGGGCGAGGACGGAGGCACGTGGTGCCCTTCAGAGCACGGCCTGCTTGTGGCCCCAGAGGTTCTGAGGCAGCCGTAGGCAAGCGTGTGTAGACAGATGTCAGTGATCAGGGGCTCCCCAAAGGCCATTAAGAATGCATGTGCTTGGCATACCGCCACCCCTGTGACTCTGTGAAGGCAGGAGCCACATGAAGGCCACAGTGTCGGGAGCTTGCCCAAGACAGCAATTATTGGCGAGGGGGGCGTGGAGGGAGCTGGCACTGGCCCCTGGCCAGCCTGGCCTCAGATTCTTGCTTTTGGCCAGCGGGGTGGCTCCCCACCAAGTGCCCTCACTCTGTGGATACTCTGCTCCCGGTGTCTCTGAGGGACTGGGACTTCAGAAGCCTTTCCCTTCCCCAGTTCTTCAGATCCCAGTCCCGTGTCTGCCCCTCAGAGGAGAATGTTGAACAGGCACGAACCTGGGCATTAGCACAGACCCTGGTCTAGAGAGAGGCCCGCCTCCTTCCAGGGCCCATGCAGCCCCCTGTCCCTTCCCTGGTGTGTGCCTGCCAAGGTCTCAGCCAGAGAACCTGGCCACCCCCCTTGGCTTGCTCTGTGGGTCCCCTGTGAGGGGTCTCTGGGTGGGGCCAGAGCCGGGGCCTCACCCCTCTGCACTCTGCACTCCCATCTACGGGGCCTTCAGCCCTGCGTGTCCCGTGGGCTCCTTCCCACCTGCTGGCTGGCTCTGAAGACACTTGGAAGCTGCTTCTTGCTTCTATCCCATAACTATTTCTTCCAGCTTGCCATGCTACTAATCCAGTTTTTTCCTGCCTTGATCTAAGTCACGGGTAAAAGTCATACGAGCAGGCAGGCGAGGCCCTGGGAGCTCAGGGTCCGGGGCCAAGAGTCCCCCACGCAGTGGCTGTGCTCCTGGGAATCGGACCCCTCTTTGTTTGCCTGTGAAAGTGGATAACAGCGTTGTCTTGTGGACTTTGCAAATACCCGTGAGGCCTGAACAAGGTCGTGACATTTCGCCTCCCCAGGTCCTTGGTGCCAAGCTTCAGACAGTAGCTATGGAGGCCGGTGTTCAGGCTCTGCTCCTGTGGCGTGGCCATGTTTCTGGGGGTCGTCCCGGGAGGGTGGGGCGAGGCTGTGCAGACGTGTGCTGGCGTCCCAGACACTCCACCTGCTGCGGGATGGGGCCCCGGCCAAGGAAGCCAGCAACCCGAGCCGCCAGCTCTAAGCTCAGGGTTCTTCTCTCCGCTGGGTGGTGCCTGAGCACTCTCCGGGGACTCCCCTGGATGCTGCCTGGCCCTCTGCCCTCCTTGGGGAAGGGGAATGGACCTATGCTTGGGACAGCTGCTTTTCCAAGGTCCAGGCTCAGATCTGATCTCCTCAGCGTTGCGGGGTCTGTCCCGGGGCTCCTGTTCCACCATCCCATGTCCCCTTCTTGAGCCCAGGCCGCAGTCGCTTGGTTGAGTCCGGAGCAGAGAGAGCTGCCGGGCCTCTCCTCTTCCTTCCCTTCTCTCTGAGCTGACCAGCGCAGAAGCCTGTCCCCACCCTGTGTGGGGGCTACTCCCCGCCTGGCTGGCCTTCCTGTCTGGCCCCGTGCTGTCTCTGCTCCTTTCTTCACGCCCCGTTTTGTATTTGCAACGCTGTGCGGTCTCGTAACCGTGAGCCAAGGCCCGCAGGGGCTCCCTGCTGTCAGCCTGTTCAGCCCCTCTGCGGCTCTTCTCCACGGACGTCAGGCAGAGAATAGTGCAGGGCTGAGGCCCTGGCCAGTCGAGAGCTGAGTCGGGCCCTCCCTGAGCCCGGTTCTCAGAAGTGCCCACATTATGTCTGCATGTCCCGTCTCCCTTCTCACTGGGCAGCTCTGTTATTGCAGCAGAGTTCCGTCTAGGGGTGGCTGGCCACTGTCTGAAGGACGCTCCTGTGGACTTGCCTGCCAAAGGCTCCCACTACTGGTAGCCAAACTCTTTGAAAGCGGCCTTCCTAAGCTCTGGGGGGACGTCTGAGGCCTGCCCTCCCCCTCTGATCTGCGGGGACACATGCCGTCATCCGCTCAAGGCTCATCGATTGCTCCTGGCTCTCCTCCTCGTCCAGAACAGGCCCCAGGCATCCTTTTGTGGGGGGACATGGGGGAGGGTCTCTGTGTACATGGGGCTCTGAGGGGTTCCTGCCTGGGCTGTAGGGTGGGGCTTGGAGTCCCTGGTCCTGTCCTCACGGTGCTACACCTCTGTCCTACACCTCAGGCCTATGTGCTTCGTGAAGCAGCTTGAAGTCCCTCCGTATGGAAGCTACCGGCCTAACGTGGCCCCTGCCACCCCCAGGGCTAACCTGGCCAAGGAGCTGGAGAAGTTCTCCAAGGTCACCTTTGACTACGCAAGTTTTGACGCTCAGGTTTTTGGCAAACGCATGCTTGCCCCAAAGATTCAGACCAGCGAAACCTCACCTAAAGCCTTTAAATGTAAGTTGGGGAGACCCACTCCTGAGAGGTTAGGGTTTGAGAGCGGGGGAGGGACCCCTCACCAGCACTCTCTGCCCCGGGGCTATCTAGGTGTCCCGTGTCTACCACGGTGGCTTTCCCAGAGTCCGTGTCTTCCTCATGTTACTGCCACCATGTTCCCCATCACACTCGATGTATCTCTTCCCTATTGGTGAAACGACACCCAGGTCCTTCACGGCGTGCGTGTCCGAAGTCTTGAGAATACGTTCCCTGATGTGGCCTGTCCTGCGGGGGCTCAGAGAGCCGCCATGCTGAGCCTGGGCAGGCAGAATCTGTTTGCCTTCCTGCCTGAGGACCGTCTCACTGGACAGTGTGTTGTGGCGTTAGCCACAGGTTTTCTGGGTAATTGTACTAACAAAATGTGTTCCTCTGAACTTTGGAGAACAACCTTTTCTGTCTGTTTTGGTCACTGAATATACCAATCTGTGGGTTGCAAGCCCATTAGCCTGAGAAACACATATGAAATGGAGAAGCAGCCCACTGAGCCCGTGAGACGGGAGCTGGCATCTCCCGGGGGTGTCAAGCCCTCCGACGCAGCTATGAGGACTTTCTGTCACATTAATAATGGAAACACCAAGGGCTGACACAGCCGCCAGCATCAGTGTGGACCTTTGTCCCATCTGCTCGGTGCCATGACGCCCAGGGAGGACCTAGCGTGCACAGGGATCTCTCGGAGGTCTGGGGACTTACTGGTGCTGCCCTGACGTTGGAAGTGTAACCCCTGACGGCTGGTTTGGGGCTACAATATGATCACTAGCAGAGACAACATTTTATGCCCTCATTGGCCATGTTTATTTGAACGATAACATGACTTTACTGAAGTGGTATTATGGGGGCACCCAAAGTCGCCTTTTGAGATGCTGGGACAAGGGCTTTCCTCCCTGAGTCATGTCCCGGCCACTCCTGCTCACAGAGGTCTGTGCTCTCTGTCAGCGTCCCCAGTTGGCAGCGTCTTTGCTGGACGCTTCAGACAGGCTGGAATGACTTTGGAGGTATTTGTTCTCTCTGCCCAAATGTTAAACGAGCCGGAAATGGCCTCCTGGACGCCTTCTGAGGGGACGAGCAGGGTGTGCTGTGGCCCTGTGACCGGGATGAGTGGCCCTGCCCCAGGCCAGCCTCCTTAGAGCTGCGCGCCGTGCCCTCCCAGCCGGCCAAAGCTCCCCACTGCGTCCGCGCGGCCGCCTCCCATTCCAGTCGCATACCAGCTGCTGTTGTTCCCTTTTTGCAGCCCAACCTTTCCCAAAGGCCTCTCCCCCCAGGCACAGCCCCCGCACTTCACCCCCTTCTGCAGGCTTCGACTACACGCATGACGCCGAGGCCGCGCACATGGCTGCCACGGCCATCCTGAACCTCTCCACGCGCTGCTGGGAGATGCCGGAGAATCTCAGCACGAAGCCACAGGACCTGCCCAGCAAGGTGGGTGCAGCCCCTCTGAGGAACCCCTCTGAGGCAGCCACAGGCCGGGGGGTTTACAGTCGGGACAACAAGCCCCCACGTGACATGTGCTTAGGACACTCAGTGTCCATTGGACAGTGGTCATTCTTACCTTCTCTTCCTCCGGCTCGTGGCTCCTGTGACGGGGGGTGGCTGCGGGAGTCCCCTGTGAGAGCTGTTTGCTGTGCCTAAGTGGGACTGAATGGCTGTGCACACGCATGTTCCTCTGTGTTCCCCTGAGTCTGAGGGTCACGCACATAGATGAGACCTCATGTTCTCCTGAAGCTCATGGTTGAGCACATGTCCTTGTGTGATCATGGTCAGCGCGTCTCAAGGTCTGGCGGGGTTAGCAGGACCTGGGAGAGAGTGGCGCCCCCCCCCCCCCCCCCCCCCGCATCCATCTCAGGAGCTGGCGAGTCAGGAAGCCTGCTTCTCAGAGACTCTCGTGTTCTGGTTTGGGCCTGCTTCCTTCCGAGGGAAACAGTGTCCTGGGCTGTCTGTGATGCTGGTTCGTGGACCAGAAGTCATCCGTGGGGTGAAGTCCCTAGCACGGATTCTGCCGTTGTGGTTGTAGGCCGTGGACATCGAGGTGGATGAAAACGGGACCCTGGACCTGAGCATGCACAGACACCGCAAGCGCGATGGCGCCTTCCCGGGAGGTGGCCCTGGCGGGAAGGCTCCCGACGCCTCCCAGCGCCAGAGCAGCGCCAGTGCCGCCCCCAGCAGCTCCATGGCCTCGCCCCCGGGCAGCCAGGCCTCCCGCCAGGACGAGTGGGACCGACCGTTGGACTACACCAAGCCGAGCCGCCTGCGAGAGGAGGAGCCCGAGGAGGTGGGTGTGGGGCCTGCGGGCTCTCACGTCTCTGGGGAGAGGTACTGGGGACCTGTCCCTGCACGCGGGGGGCCTGGCCACCTCTGGCAAGAGAGAACCTGGCCTGCCATCCTGGAGGGCTTTTCAGCCTGGGCCCATGCTGCGGTATTGTCCCACCTGAGAGAGGTCATTCTCCCGCTTCCATGGACTTGGTGATCAGTACCATCATGGGCCCCCAGAAAGCGTGGGGAGGAGGAGGGCTTCTTTCACATCCCATGGGACATATTTGGGAACGGCTCCAAATTCCTGGGTTTTGTGGCCTCCCCCAACCCTGAATTTTGCAGCGGTCCCTCCTGACCATCTGCAGGACATACCAGCCACCTGGCTCCTTGGACAGAGGAGGCCGTAGGGTGGGCAGTGGCCTGAGTCCCGAGACCAGCACCCCCTGTTAAAGAGCAGCAAGACAGGTGTATTTGTCGGAGCTGCAGTCTGGGGACAGGGGAACAGCCCTTTCTAGTCACTCTACCCTCCTGAAAGTGGGACTGGTTGAAAGCTCTTCCCCACAGATGTGTGCGTCCTGAGTAGCAGAGCCCTGCTGCAGGGGTGGCATAGACTCCCAGAGGCCTCCGCAGTGTGGGCAGGCCGGCAGGTCCCCTCATCCTCCCTCCCTGTCCCTGCCAGCACCCCCTCCCACCGACCCCAGAAGGGCAGGGGCCGGTCCCTGTGGAGGAGACCGCTCTGGGAGACAACCAGCCTGCAGTCCGGTCCTCCCAGCCCCGCACTCTCGACGTGTGTCTGCGTCACACGTGAGAGGGAGACTGGGCCCCCGGCTGAGGTCACTTGGCACAGTCCCGTGGCTAGAACTTGGTGTTAGGCTCCGGGAGAGGGGCGCCTCTCAGACTGAGCCCTGAGTGGGACGGGCTGGCCTGGGCAAGGCCTCTGGGACCGTGTGTTTGGTTTTCTTCTTGGCCAGTGGGAGCCCAGTCTGAGGCCAGATGCAGCCCCCACAGGGGGGACCCCCTAGTACAGTCTGCGCTTACCTTGCTCCAGTCCTGCTCCAAGGTCTAAGCCCCCTTCCTGGTGGCTGTAACCTTCGCTTCACTCCTCCCTGCACCTTTCCATGACTCCCCGCTCAGGCTGACATCCCTGGCTGCCTGGTCCCTCCCCTTCTCCTTCCACACCCTCTGAGCCCCCCAAGACTCATGTCATCGGTCTCAGAGGTCCTGAGGTCCTTGCCCCCAGAAGCCCCCACAGTCGTTCTCCCCCCAGAGCCTCAGCTCGCTCCCAGTCCCTCCCTTTCCTCCAGCTCCCTTCTGGGCACGGGTGGGTCACCCCCAGAAATGCCTCCCTCATCCAGGCCTTCCTGGCCCTTCGGCCACGGCCCAGGACCCCCGACTCAGACTCCCCAGCTCTGCGCGAGGCTCCTCGATTCACCCCACGCCCCCACCCTTAGCCTCACCTCCCACCCTGACCTCTGGCGGCGGCCAGAACAGTGTCTGGGCGCTTCGGGGACACCTCCCTTGCTGTGGAATGGCCTCCTCCCTGGGCCTCTGGGAAGCTGTCGTTTATCCTGGAGACCTGGCTTAAGTCCAGCTTGCTCAGGGGAGGGAACACTTGCCCCGTGCCTTGTGCAGTCACAGTCTCTGCAGCAGGAGTCGCAACCCCCACCCCCCGCCCCCGGCATGGAGAAGTCTCACTGTCCGTCCTGGAGAGCTTCTCCCGCTCTGGGCTCTGCGCTCCGAGTCCCCAGAAATCCTGCAAGGGGCTGCTATTGTCTCCGGCTTGAGCGTGTACCACCTGGGCCCCAAGAGGGTGAACCTTTGCCTGAGACGCACACGTGCCAGCCCCGGGATTTGGACCGCGAACCAGCACTGACCCACAGCAGGGTGTTGGCTTTCTCTTCTTTTGTCCTTGCTCAGCCCTGTGTCTGTCGTGTCCTGCCCTCGGCTGGCTCCTAACCCCTCTAGACCTCGACCTTGGGCTCGGGAGGGGCCTGCTGTGGCCAGGGCCTGGTGCTGGTGGTGGGGGGGCACAGGGGGTCTCAAGGCCACAGCCTGTAAGTTACTGCTCGCACTGTGCTGTCACCATCCTAGTATCTCAACAAGCGTTGTTCGGTGGTAGTGTGCGTTGAGCCCCAAGGAGCTGTGCCACGTGTAGGTTCTTGTGTCTGGAAGGTGGCCCAGCAGTGGTCAGGTGCAGGGGCACACAGACCCGAGGCTGTGGGAGGGCGGTGGGCTGGCTACCTTGGGCGGTACCCAGGCCTCGTTTCCAGGGTGGCCAGGCCCCTCTGGCTGAAGTGTGCAGCACTCTAGCCCCTCAGGGCTGCTGTCTTCTGTGTTTTCCGGGGAGGTAGGTAGGTCTTCCTCCCTCATCCGAAGGCAGGAGCCTCGGGGAACTGTCTCTGCCAGCCCTATTCTGAAGGGCCCCTCTCCCTCCGCCCCGGGTCGGGCACCCGGCCCCCCGCCAGCCGGTTAAAACGTCTCCCTGCTGGTCTTTTGCAGTCAGAGCCAGCAGCCCATTCTTTTGCTTCTTCTGAAGCAGATGACCAGGAAGTGTCAGAAGAGAGTTTTGAGGAGCGGAAGTACCCCGGGGAAGTTACCCTGACCAACTTTAAGATGAAGTTTCTCTCCAAGGACATAAAGAAGGAATTGCTCACGTAAGTCCCCACCTGGGCCAAGAGGGCTCCTTGAGAGCCTTCGTACTCTGGAAGAAAGCGTGCCCTGGTCTGAGTCCCTAAGACCAGACGTGCTCAGCCCCAGGCCTTGCTTAGCGCCGACCGTCCTGTTGGCCAGAGAGGCTGGGTCGACCTGCGTGACGGCCCTCTCGCACACGGCAGTGGGTGACAGGCTTCCTGTTGTCGCTGTGCTGCACCGGGATCTAACACATCCTTCTAGTAAGAGCAAGGGAGAGCCCGTGTTCGGGCCCACAGAGCAGCGTGAGGGCTGAGGGAAGCAGACCCTCTCCCAAGCCACAGCCATCTGTCCTGGCTCACAGAGCCCACTGGCACGCCCTGTGCTTTAGGACTCGGTGCCCTTGGCTCTGCCAGCCCAGCCAGCCGCCTGGAGCTGGTCCTCACAGGCTTCTAGCAGATGCTGCTGCAGACAGGGGAAGCTGCTGGCAGATAGGAGTCTCCCCACAGCTGGGTGCCACCGCACAGCCCCTGGTCAACCCTCCTCGAGCCTTGCTTCTCTGGCAGGACTGCGGGAGACTGTGGCTGCTGGCTGTGCCTCCAGGGACCCAGCTCTCCCCTGTGCTTGGTTTGTCCCCGAGCTTCCTCTTCTGCTGTCTATGAACCAGACCTGCAACTGCTCTTCCCAGGTTTTGGTCTGGGACCTTGTCCTCAGGGAGGGTCACGCCGCTGTAGGAAGGGCCCGCCGGCCCACATGTTCGCGGGCGCACCCGTGTGCGTCCCGAGATGTCCCCGCTTCACACTGAGCTGGAATTTTGTTCCTTTTTCCTCCCTGAGTTTAGTTGTGTGGGAGAAGCTGGCTGTCTGAGGCCCGTGGGGGGAGGAGTCTCCCCTTGGCTCGTGGGTGAGTCGAGGACAAGTGTCAGCCCCTCTCCCCTAGTAGGCGCGCGCAGGGGGCAGGCCTGGCAGGTGTGCCTTGCTCTCTGTTCTGACACTCTTTTTCCTTTGTTCAGCTGCCCCACCCCTGGCTGTGACGGCAGCGGCCACATCACCGGGAACTATGCCTCTCACCGCAGGTTCGTCCCTGCTCGGGTCCAGGCTGGCCTGGGTGCTGTGTGGTGGGTCTTCCCTTCTCCTCCTCTGCTCCCCTCTGGCTCACCCCAATATCCCATCTCTTCTCTTTCAGCCTCTCTGGTTGCCCTCTTGCTGACAAGAGCCTCAGAAACCTCATGGCTGCCCATTCTGCTGACCTCAAGTATGTCTGCCTCCTGGCCTCCCTTCTCTTGGGCGGCTCCCTTGCTCTGCTCTCTCCTTCCATGAGGCTCTAGCCAAAGTCGGCCTTCTCCAGGGCTCCGGCCCTAGGGAAGCCCTTCCCAGCAGCATGGGGCAGAGAGACAGGCCATGGAGGGGCCGACTTGCTTGCCTGGGGCTCCTGCTGCTGCCGCCTGTGTCTCTCTGAGTGCTGCTGTCTGCCTGTCCCTTGCTGCGGGCTCCTGTGCCACCCTCGGCCCTGCCAGCTGCTATGAGGAGGGAGGGCCGGAGGGCCTTGCGATGAGCAGGACCTGCCTCTGGCCCCTAGTGGCCCAGCCCATCCTCCCTCTCCTGAGGACCCAGGATGGGGTTGTCCGGGCCTGCTTCTGTCCCTGCCGTTGAGGTGTGGGAGAAGCCCAGAGCTCGCCTTGGCTCCTAGGTCTTGCTGTGGCTCCGCGGGCTTCAGGCTGTGCAGCTCTCGTGAAGGGATCTGGGTGCTGCTGATGAGAGAGAAAACTCTTGGCCCTTCCCTGTTCCTATGACCGCTGCAGCTGCTTCTGTCTTGGCGCTGGTGATCCTCCCAGGGATGCCTCTCCATGCTCATCCCTTCTCTTTGCTGAGCACCCCCGCCTTCTGCTTCTCCTCCCTATCCCTAACACACAGGCCGGCCAGGCCCTGTGGGCACCCACTAGCCTGCTTGACCACCCCGCTCAAATGCAATGCAAGCACCGGAGGTTTCCCAGGTTTTCAGCATCCTCTTGGGGCTGGGTTTGGGGGCTGTAGTCGTCGTAGGTTTTTGTGCATTCAGGTGAGCTGCGGCCTGGCAACCACTGTGACCCTGAGCCAGGCCGTGCCAGTCCCGGCTCCCAGGCCAAGCAGAGGCTCAGGAAGGAGGTTCAGCTCTTGTGCGCTCAGCTCACTCCCTTCCCCGGAGTGTCCGACCCTCCCTCAGGCCTCCACTTTGAGTGCTCCTGAATCTGGGCTCATTCTGTCTGAGGCCAGATAGGAGCCGGGGTCCTGGGGCCTCTAAGACGAGGGGCCATTGCTGCCAAAGTCTTCCGGGGGGCCTGAGCTGATCTAGAAACAGGGCAGAAAGCTTTGGCTCTCTGCAGTGTCCCCACTCTGCTAGCCTCCTCTTTGTCACTCTGGGGGGGCTGTTCTGGTCCCAGGAGCCAGAAGTGTGTCATTGGCTGTTGTTACCAACGGGGCCTTCTGTTCTGGGCAAGGCTCACCACCAGAATCGCCCTTCGAAGAGTTACCAGCTGTAACGTGAACCTTTTCCAAGGCTCAGCTCGTGGCACTTTCACCCCCGTCCCCTTGCCTGTCCAGCCCCAGGTATCTAGTTGGAACCATCGTCCTGTGGGCTCAGGGCCCTGGACCTCCACTCCCTCCCCACCTCTCTTCTCTTAACGCCTCCCACGCTCTTTCTTCCGGTTTCCTTTTCCAGTTGAACAGTAATTAGCTCCCCTGGTTTTCCAGGTTGAGGGCCTGAATGATTTGAGAGCTCTAGGACTTTCTTCCTGCAGAGCAGGTGCTTGGGGCCTGGTCTGGGTCTGGAAACATGGCCTTCCAGGAGGGTTAGTGCTCGTTTACGACAAAGAGCCTGTGAGGAACCTTAACCCACACTTGCTTAGAAATAGCAGCAGGAGGTCTTCCTCGAGTGGAAACAAGTCACTCATCGGCTTCGGCAAGGTCTGGGAAGGTGTCCTGACTGGACCCAAGCTCTTTTCTGGACCCAGAGGTCTTTCTGTGGGAGTCAGTGCTGTCCTCTCGGGACACAGCAAGGGCTTGGGGTGGATGTGAGCAGGCCTCCAACGTGGTCCTGGCGTGCTAGCGTTTCCCTCTCCCTCCTCCCGTCGAGTAGGCATCTTGTAGAGGCTGTTCCTGACCAGTCTTGTGGCCATGATGGGGAAGATGACCTGTCCCCAGAGAGGAAAAGCCCCGCCTTGCAAATGGTTCCCTCGGTGGCCTCCCTCTTGACAATGGCTGCAGAGACAGTCTCAGATCGTGTGTTTTCTGTGCTTTAATCGAATCCCAAGGGTATTTGCTCTTCCCTACCGAGTGCCCGATGTGGTCATGGGCTGGGGACATTGCTGCTGTGGGCTGCTCAGCCCTGTCTATGTGTGGGGATGTGGGGGTGCAGTGTGCATCCCCCGCAAGGCTGTGATGGGAGCTCTGGCAGGTGTGGGTGGCCTCCCCACACACGGGAGAGGGTGGGGCTCCAAGGCGAGGCCTGCTGCACAACGCCAAGATGCAGAGTGTCCCTTAGACACCGGACCCGTCCTCTTGCCCAGACGACGCACTCAGAAGCAGACGGCGGGAGGGTTCCTGCAACTGGCCTGGCGGGCCCTCGGGGCACAAGAGCGGTGGACGTGGCCAGCGCCTGCATTCCCTACTTCTCCACCCACACCTCGTCCTCTACTGGTCACGCCTTTTGGGAAAAGCGACTGACCCGGGCCTTGGCAAGGAGTGCTGGTGCCCCCTGCCTGGAGAAGGTGTGCCTCTGTGGGCACCCTTGTGCTGGGGCCTGGCAGGGACCCTCCCCATGTGCACACTCTCCTCTGCCAGCCTTACTCACAGGGGCCGTGGGGGCTCCACCAGAGTCTGGACCCACACACAGGGCATCAAGGCCTGGGGCTGCTGAGGGCCTGCCCACCACCTGCAGCATGGACCTGAGTTCTGCCATGTTTTCATGAAGCCGAAAAGAAATGAAGCCCCAGGCGGCCACCAGAGCTCCGGAGAGCAGGGACAGGGCTCTTGCTAGCGTGGGCCATGAGGGTGGTCGGCAGGGCCTTCTGGGCTGAGGAGGGGCAGCAGGGCAGCGGCAGGGCCTTGGGCTCAGCGGAGAGTTGTGTGAGGCGCACCCTGATGTGTCTGAAGGACTCCGTGCTGCAGCAAGGAGCCAAGCCCAGTAGCTTGCTCCCTGGGACCTTGGAGGATGCAGAGACACAGAGTGTCCCAGCAGGACCCATGTACCGGTTGGGCGTTTGTGTGAAAGGGCTGAGGCCCACCTGCATGGAGATGCTGGCTGGTGTCTCCTATCAAGCAAACACCCCCTTGATGTAATGTGGGAGGGTTGGGATGTGAGCACACCTGAGCAGACCAGGAGCCACCATAACCTCATGGGGTTTGAGTCACCCCTGAATCCAACGGCAGGGTGACTGGACTGGATGGTCTGCAGGCAGGCCGGGGGGCCTCCCTCGTGTGGCCCACAGGACAGGAGGAAGAGGAGGGCTCGAGACAGACAGTGGGATTGGAGAAGGAGCTGGTGGGATGGGCATGCCCCCCCACCCCGTGTTGCTCCACCAGCTCTGTGCGTCCTCAGATGGGAACGGGCAGTGTGCTCCTGCTGGGTTCTAGGAGGCAGCTGGAGAGCCGTGGGGGGCAGCCTTTGTGCCAGGAAGATCCTGAGGAAGGGTGTGGGCATAGCACAGGGGCCTGAGGCCCAGAGAGCTCTGCTGACTGAGAGGCAGACACCTGTGCACTGTATCAGTGGACGCAAGTCCCCATAGCCCTTTCGGGGCCACTTTCATATCGGGAAACGGCCTCAGTTCCCACGGTTTCTTCTCTGTGTGAGGATGAGGACTGATCAGTGAGACTCTGGTTGTGAGCCCCAGGGTCCCGCCCGGTTCCGCAGGGTCGGAGCCGCACCCTTCCACCGAACAAGGTACAGAGTGGCAGACCTGCTCCAGAGGTTTCTGGTGGACCCACATGCAGAACCGGGCAGCCCTCCCCATTCTGACACCAGCAGAAACTCACTCATTCTTCCACTGTGGACTTTCAGGGAAAAGCAATTTTTTTTGAAAAAGATTTTATTTATTTATTTGACAGACAGAGATCACAAGTAGGCAGAGAGGCAGGTAGAGAAAGAAAGAGGGGGAAGCAGGCCTCCCGCTGAGGAGAGAACCTGATGCAGGGCTCGATCCCAGGACCCTGGGACCACGTCCTGAGCCAAAGGCAGAGGCTTAACCCACTGAGCCACCCAGGTGCCCCAGGGAAAAGCAATTTAAGAAAACTCATACTTGTGTATTCAAGTGTAATTTTCACTTTCCATGAGATACATTTGTCAAACACTCTGGATGCATCAGGCTGGGCTTCTGTGCTGGGTGTCCCCTTCCTTACCCTGGGCAGTGAGGATCAGCCTCTGGCCCTGCGAATCTGGACTGACAGAGTCGCGCCACTCTAGGCGACGGCTCCGTGGGTGGTGTGTCCTGGGTGCCCAGCAGACAGCGGTTCATTGGCTCAGGCAGAGGCTGTCCTCCATGAAAACAACCCCCCTCCTCCTGGTCACATCAAGGAAGGGGAGCCCATCTTAGCTGTTAGGTTTGCCATTCTGAATGCTGTGTAAAGGCCCATATGTGTTCTGGAACCTTCTAGTCCAGCCTAGAGCCCTGTAGAAGGCCAAAGTGGGAGCCCATCTTTCCTGCAGTGGAGATGAGCTCCTGTCTTGGCCTCCTTGGACCCCTTGGGGAGACTGGGTGGCACTGTTCTGAAGGCCGGGCGTCATGGCAGCAGGCCGGCCGGACACGCACGCCATTTCCGAGACCAGTGCCGAGCTGGTGGGCCCGCTCAGGGACTCGGGACAGAGGGGCCCTTTTCTGGTCAGGCATCCTCCCCGGCTCTGGTTCCAAATCCTCTGTCCTCCGCAGGTGCCCCACCCCTGGCTGTGACGGTTCCGGCCACATAACAGGGAACTACGCCTCACACCGAAGGTGAGCCGTGCCCCGGGGCACCAGGACGGATGGAGTCGGGGTGGGGCTGTCTCTTCTGCAGACAGAGCTGCCGTGCTCCCAATGGGACAGTGACATTGCTGGGAGCTGGAGCCTGGTTCTCCATCCCTGTCTGTCTCTGTCGTCTGAACTGATCTCCTGAAGCCTGCTCAGGCCGCCCTGTGCTGCCAGACCTAGAGGGCTCATGGTGACACCGCCTGCCTCGGCCCCTGCCCTGGAGAGTGCTCCAGGACAGAAGCTCCCTGGGGACCCGCGGGGCTGCCAGTCTCAGAGTGAGAGGGGCAGGGCAGACGGGCTGAGAGGTTGCTGTTCTGGGACCACCGTGGCTTTTCTTCCTTTTTCAAAACTAGCTTGTCAGGCTGCCCTCGGGCCAAGAAAAGTGGAGCCAGGGTGACGCCCACGAAGGACGACAAGGAAGACCCCGAGCTGATGAAGTAAGTTGGGATCTTACTGACTCCCGTGGGGGCTTTGCAGAATTGGGAGGTTCCTGTCTGTTTTAATTGTGAAAAGCTCCTTCTAGGCTCCCGTGTCATGAACACCGCTGGCCAGTGACATGCCCATTCTTACAGAAGCTCTCCTGCGGTGTGTGTGGGCACCTGGGAAGCTGGAGCCGTGCGTGTTGTATCAAGGACACGCACGGGCACTGCTCCTGTCTGTGCGCCTCACATCTGGGGTGGGGGGGTCTGGTGGGGTCAGGAGAGGCAAAGGGCCCTGCTGCCCGTGGACCTGGGGGCCCACCTGGACGTGGGCTCAGGGCATGAGGGGCAGCGCCCCAGAGCTCATGGGTACTGAAACCTGTCCTGATGTGGTCTTCTGTGCAGGGAAACGACAGGTGCAGGAGTCGGGGAGGAGAGGGTGGTTGGTTAGAAAGATGATCCGTCTTCAGACCGGATGTGTCTGCACACTCACACACCAACGCAGGAGCTCGTATGGAAAGAGCAATCCGAGGAGGGTCACCCTGAGCCGGGACCTTGACACTCCTGTGAGGAGGACCAAGGACATCCTGGGCCTTACATGCTCAAAGTCCTTGACACCCTCTCCTGGCCGTCTCCCTGGGGGTGTCTAACTTGTCATCAGGGGCTGGTGCGTGAACACTGACTCCGTGAGAGCCCCACTTGGCAGGGCTTGCAGAAGGGAACTTGCCCCCTGAGCCTCCCACTTTCTGGTAGGGGCAAGGCTGGGCCACAGGGGCACACAGAGTGACCCATCATTCACATTTCCCAGGACTTTCAGAGCTGACAGTGGACAGAGCAGTCGGTCCCCTTGCCAGCTGAGCAGTGGAAAGGAGGGGTTCCGGCTGGTGCAGACCTTGGGGTGGGCTTGGTCAGGACATAGCCAGGCAGGTGCACAGAAAGCCCGGCTGCCTGGTTGTGTTGCCTTTGGGCCAAGTGTAGCTGGATGCCCACCGCTGTGGAGGGGAGCAACCAGGACCAAGTCAGTGGCTCCTCCTTGGAGCTCAGCCCAGCTGCACCCAAACATCTGCTTGGCCTCAGAGAATAGACCCGAGTGACAACCACCACACCCTTCTAGCTGGCCCCACCAGCTGTTAGGTGTGAAAAGCTGTGGCTTGTTTCTTTAACTTAGTGTTTACAGTAAAACTACAATGGATGCTAACACAAAAATGCAAAGTATGTGGACGTTGGTGTCATGAATGCAGCCACTAAAACGCTAGCACGAGGAAGAGCATCTGTCTTTCTGGGAAGCCGTGTCAACGCAAGCCGCTCTGGAGGCAGACAGGGTCTGCTGGCGGGTCGCGCGAAGGGACTTGGGCTGCATTTGCAAATGATGAAAATCACGATCAGCATTTTTCAAGTTAACGGGAAAAAATGGTTTTCCTCCTGCTAATGTGCTGTCAACTTTGCTTTTTAAATATCAAGATTTTTGCAGCCAAGTGGAGAATATGACTTAGAAGCAGGTGGAGAATGGCTGCACGGCAAGGCGGGGAGGGCCCCTCCCCAGCCACAAACCCTCACTGTATTTACAACTGAATGCCATCTTGAATCAGGTCCTGCAGCCTGAGGCTTTCCTGGGCTCGGGCTTGCTTGGGTCGCTGTGGAGGGCTGGCGGGGGAAGCGTTCCCTTTCAGGACACCTGTGTCTGCATCGTTTGAGATTACGTCCTGTCAGCACATGGAGTAAATCCCTTTGGCCAGAATAAAGTCAGCGGCCATGCAAGTCTGTGCGTGTGCCAGGGTGGGTTGTCGCCGGGGCTGGAAGAGAGCCCCCGCCCCTGCCACCGTCCCCAGCCACATCTGCAGCTAACAAAGAGGGGTCCTGGGGGTCCCACTGCCAGCTCACCTGGGAGGCACAGAAGCTACCTGACCTGGCGCCCCACACGCATCTTGACATGAGCTCACCTGGCAGCTCAGAAGGACTGGACACTGGATGTGGAGGGAAAACAAAGCAGTGTTACTGTCGACATGTCTGAAGCGGTCACTGTGAAGGCGTTCCCGAATCTCTCCTGATGAGGAGGGTTAGGGTTTTGCAAAGAATATGAGTAAACAGAATTCAGACTCAACCGTGTGTTGTAATCTCGAAGAGCGATCTCTCATCTGGTCTCTTGATGCTGTGCTCTGGGGGGCTCAGAGCTGCGTCAGGGTCCTCTGGGCCCCCACAGCTGGGCGGTGTCCAGGTGTGAGGGGCACACATGGAGCGCAGCCTCCCTAAGCACCTTACTGGGCCCGTGGCAGTGTTTCTACTCTGGACTGATTGCTGAGATGACCCTGACCGGCTCTGTGGCCATCCTGCCCGTCTGAGGCCCACGTGGTTGGGAAGAAGAAGAGAGAGGGATGGGCACCGAGAGGGGACAAGTAAGGACAGATCCAGGCCAAGAGGCTGGGAGCGGCCACCTGGGGAGCCAGGCCACAGTGCAGGGGCCACTTCTGGGCAGCAAGGCCCTGTCCCTCACCTGCCGTGTCAGGGGCTCTGGGACGGCCGCGCCCCGCAGAAGACTTCCTGCCTTTGACCTTCCCACCCCAGGGACCGCGTCTGAACTGGGGGAACGTGTCCCTTTTCAGGGTCCTGTGTGTTTGACAGGCCTGCAGCCCCTACGAAGTGGGTAAAACCAAATGGCCAGTTACAAAGGCCTCGTTTGCCGGAGGGAGAAAACTGAGAACTTGCAGGGCAGGATCTCGTCTTCGGGCAGTTGTGGGTTCCTAGGAGGTCCCAAGCTCAGAGCCCACGATCCTGAAGTGCTGGTGCTCGGAAGGTATGGCGGGGACTTCTGGTCCAGGTCTTTCCTGAAGGCCATGAGGTCGGATGCCGGGAGCCCCCCACATTAGCCCGTTTTCTGTGGTGCACGGATCCCGACGGCAGCATGGCGAGGCGGAGGTGGTGGTGTTCACTCTGAACCTTCTCCAGTTACCTCACCGGTTCCTGGGGCCTGTGTTATTTCCTCAAGGGCTTCTCTCCCTGTCCCGGAACAGCCTGAACAACAGGAAATGCCATTACAAGCCGGCCTCGGGCAGGAGTCACAACGGAATGTCTGAACTGAGTCTTTCTTGCATGAGCCCGGTGGCCTGGCTTCTTCCTTCCAGAACACGCATTTCAGATGTGGCAAAGCAAAGCTGGGACATCTGTGGACATCATGCCACAACAGTCTCATTCTGGGGTGCTGTGGGGTGAGGGGCCCCAGCTGTCCCCACATTGCGTGGCTGCAGGTGCACTGGTGACCTTCTGGGACCCCCAGGATCCCCCGGTGCTGTGCCTGGTGCAACCCCCAGGAGTGGCCTCCATGTTGCTGGGGTGATGTAGACTTGATGTGGCAGCAAGGTCTAGGTGTAGACCCAGAGGCTCCAGAGAGCTAGCCCAGGGCCCAGGGGCATCACGGCTCCTGGGCGCTGGGGAGAGAGGGTCGCTGGTCACCTTCCAGGGGTGCAGGGGTGCGAGGTTGCAGCTGGAGAGGGAACATGGCCCCTGCTGCTCTCCTGTCTGGTTGGGACGGCTTCGGGAACCGCTCGGGCAGTGGGAGTTTATCCAGGAGCCCCCAGCAGTCTCAGCGTCCGGCTTGGGAGAGTCTCTGGGCTTTTCCCCCCTTTTCCAGTGCCCTGTGCTCACCTCTGACCCTTTCGTGCCAGGTGCCCTGTTCCCGGCTGTGTGGGGCTTGGTCACATCAGTGGCAAATACGCATCCCACAGAAGTGCATCTGGCTGCCCATTGGCTGCTCGGAGGCAGAAAGAGGGCTCCCTTAATGGCTCCCCCTTTTCCTGGAAATCACTGAAGAATGAGGGGCCTACCTGCCCCACTCCGGGCTGTGACGGCTCCGGCCACGCCAACGGTAGCTTCCTCACCCACAGGAGGTAATGGCCTCACATATCCTGGGTCTTGTCGGGCAGGCTCCTTGGGATGGGCCAGACTAGGGCTCAGTTGTGGCCTACAGTTTTTCCAGGGAAAAGCAAGGCCCAGCCTGGTAGCCGACTGGGGAAAGCCACGGACGATGTGTTGGGGACCAGACCATGGTGTTTGTGACACGTGTCACCCCATGAGGCTGCTGTCAGGAGTTCCCTGGCCCCATCCCAGCAGCATCCCTTCAGCAAGAGCAAGCAGAGCCCTGAGTTCAGTGCACGTTCTGGAAACAGGCCGCTGGCTTCTCACGAGAGGCTCTGTCCCCTCCCGCTGGGGCCTCTCCTTGGAACTTTGGGTTGAGGCCTCTGCCTGCTGTGGAAGAGACATGGTGACAAGAGATCTCCCTGCCTGGGCTCTCGCTTGTCCCCCAATACCTGCTCCAGGGCTGGGGGGCCTCAGAGCCCCCATTCTCCTCCTCTGGGTGCCAGGCAGCTGAGGTGTTGACCAAGGCACAAGGGGTTCCCACACAGTCCTGCTTTGTCTTTCTTTCGTTCTGCCCTTGCCTCTCTGCCTAGAAGATTAATTAGCTCATTTGTTCCACAAGCCTTCACAGGGGTCCACACCAGGCCCAGGCCCTTAGACAGAGCCGGGAACAAGGGTGGATTTGGGCCAGGCGGGTGGGGCCACGATTCTAAGCGAACGATTGAGTGAGGTACTGAGGACGGCGGAAGGGGGAGGTGCTGTGGGGAGGACAGAGACCAGGAAGACCGAGGAAGGCCTCTCTGAGAAGGGGATAAGGAGCTGGCCCCCCACCATCTGGGGACGAGCCTTTAGGGCTATGGCCAGAGCTGGGAAAGGCCTGGATGCTGAATAAGGAGCGTATAGCTCGGGGGCTGGAGCCAGGGAGCAGAGAAACAAAGGAAGTCACTGAGAAAGTTCCAAGCCAGGACCCTACCAGGCTGCCAGCCAGCAAGGACTTGGCGTTCTTTATGACGTGTCATCTTGGACGGGACCTTGGTGTGTGACTTTGCACTGGTTTTTGGTGTGTGACCTTTGCTTCCAGCTTGTCTGGCTGTCCCAGAGCGACCTTTGCTGGAAAGAAGGGAAAGGTCTCAGGGGATGAGGGTCTCAGCACCAAGTTCAAGACAAGTGACGGTAAGTCCCTGTGGCTCCTCTGAGGGACCTCCGCGGCCCGGGCAAGGAGCAGTGGGAGGGTTAGGGAGGCAGAGTCCCTCCTGAACGAGTGGGGACAGACCCCTGACCTGAGCGACAGGTCTCCCAGCCTCAGCTCTGAACCCTTGGCTGCCTGGAGTCTGGGCTCCTGACACTCAAGTGGCATGCCTGCTCTCACCTGGGTACTGGTAAGTGTTGGTGTCAGAGAACCCTGATGGCAGCAGCAGCAGCCACGTTCTCGGGGTTTGTGGAACTGTGAACTCAGTTTCAAGGAAGAAGGAAGCTGAGGAAATTCAGCACCACCTGGAAAACTTCCATCTTCCTCCTCGTGATTAATACCTGACAGAGAGATTAATACTCTCCTACCCATCACCTAGGGTCAGGGCGCAAATGTAGACACATGGCCACTAGTGTCCAAGACCAACTTTTCTAGCATAACATGTGGGATATGAGCTGCCCAGCATGCTAGGCTGGTCGCCTCTGCTTGGAGAGGGTCCTCAGTTCCACCTAGAAAACAGGCCTCCACTGCACCCCCACATGCTGGCCTGGGGGTAAAGCCAAGAGCCACAACCAAGGTTTCTCTCTGGAGCAGTTCTGGAGAATGATGAGGAGATCAAGCAGCTGAATCAGGAGATTCGTGATCTGAACGAGTCCAACTCTGAGATGGAGGCCGCCATGGTGCAGCTGCAGTCCCAGGTGGGTGGCATAGCTGCAGGCCCAGGTGCATTCTCAGTGGGTGATGCACCTGCAGGCCCAGGTGCAGTCCCAGTGGGTGATGCACCTGCAGGCCCAGGTGCAGTCCCAGTGGGTGATGCACCTGCAGGCCCAGGTGCAGTCCCAGGTGGGTGGTGTTGCCCACCTACCACCCCCTCAACTCAAGGGGTCCTTGTCCTCTCAGCCTCCTCTTCCATGAGGCAGGAGAGCTGAGCTCCTCATCAAGGTCCCTGTTAGGCTCAGGGACACTCAGAACAAGCCACACCTGCCAGCTTCGATAGCTCTTCCAGCAGTAGGGGTCCTGAGGTGCCCATGCTGGGGGTCCCGTTGGCTGGGGGGTCAGGGTTGGCTGCTGGCCCTGTCCGAAGGAATAATATCATGGGGTGGGTTCTGAGGGCTGGGCCGGAGCCTGATTCTACCCCAAGACTGCCATGTAGCAGCCTAGTGACCTGGCAAACCTGTTATCAGTCTTTACCTTGATGTCCTTACTGGTAGAATAATAGAAATCAACTCTGTGAGGTTGTTGGAAGAGAAACGCGTTTCTATGGGAATGTATCTGTCCCTGAAAGAGTCACTATTGCTGTGTGATAAGGTCACAAATTACTTCGAGTATGTGCAGCATATCTTTGTGATTTCCCCAAAATGAACACTGGCCATCAGGAAAAAAAAAAAAAAAAAGCAATGAGGTTCTTATTTTGGAAAGAAGCCCCATCCTTAGCTGTTGAGTAGGGGGCCAGAGCAGAGCTGGGGGCACAGAAGGAGGGGCCCCACGTAGCTCTGTCCCCTATGGCAGTGACAGAGGGACAAGGAGGTGACCGGACCCTGCAGGGTCTGAGGGCAGAAAGGACAGATGGGAAGGTGGGGAGGCCCTTCCCAGAGGCTGCAGTGGGACATACTGGAGGCCCACGTGTCTTGTTATGCTGTTCCTTCTACTGGCCAAGAGGCTTTTATGCTGGACTTGGAAGCCTAGATAAAAATAGCGTCAGCCCATGGAGATCAGGAAGGACTTTCATTCTGCCATGCATCATTTCCCCTCAGGCTCACAGGCAGTAGAAGCAGAGGAGTTCCTGGGGCATCTCTGGGTGCTGAGACACATCACTGTGGAACCGTCACCCTCTGTCTCTCACTGCTCTCTCTCTTCCCCAAGCCTTGGGGGCAGCTGCTCTGATTTCTTTTCTTTTCTTTTGTTTGTCTTTCTTTCCTTTCCTTCTTTTCTTTTTTCTTTTTCCTCCCCTCCTTCCTTTTCTTTTCTTTTCTTTCGCTGATTTCCACCTTTTTATTCCCTAGCATTTTTTGGACCGACTCAGAGCCCTCTTTCCTCTGGAGGGAGTTTTCAGTCCTGTCCTCTGCAGAAAGGCTCGGGCAAGGAGAAGGCAGACTCCTAACTCCTACTCAAACTGTTTTAAGCCAAGGACTTGTTACCAGGCGTTGAAGCACGATGTTTCCCAGCCGCGTGGTTGGAAGAAAGCACCCCACTCCCTGCATTGTCCCCTAAAAGGCAGCTCACCTTCCTGCACCTAAGGCATGGTGCAGTGAGTCACACTCAGCCACTGCTCGAGCTCCCTTGGGATGCAGTTCGGTTGGGAGCTGCCCGCCCAAGCAAGTCTTCTCCAGACCAGGCCCCAGGCAGGCTTCCCACCTTCCCCACACCAGCTGTGAACCTGGACCTAGGGTTGCGCTGACCCTGAGATGCCCCAGGGCAGGCAGGACCGGCCATGACTGTCAGCCTTGTTGTCGCCTTCCCTTCGGGGGTGTGCTGGAGGGGTCATTGAGGGGCTCTGCTCAGCTAGGACCGGCAGAAAGAGAAGCTTGCCTTCCACAGCTTTGTGAAGGCGTTTTGTTGGTCTTTCTGGTGGGAGGAAGACCCAAAGGTGGCCAGACCCCCACAAAATGGATGCAGTATTCCCATTACAGACAAGGAGGAAGAAACATGGTGAACTTTAATAGCACAGCGGGTGGTGGGCTGGGACGTGAGCCCAGGGTGCTTCGGAGTCTGTGTTCCTCCCTGACCCTGCAGGACAGAGGTGGCTCAGAAGGCTGTGGCTCTACACGGCCCCTGGCTCCGTCACCGCAGCCCTTCCTCCATCCGGGCACCAGGGTCCCGGCCTCTTTGCCCGCTCCCAGAGAGGCATGAAATGTGACACAGATAGCTGGGTGTGTCCTGGGAGCACGAGAGGGACGTGGTCCGTGGCACTCCCACGGCAGGAGGCATTTCCCGTCTTGGTCTGGTGCAGATCTCCTCCATGGAGAAGAGCCTCAAGAACATCGAGGAGGAGAACAAGGTCATTGAGGAGCAGAATGAAGCCCTGTTTCTGGAGCTGTCGGGCCTGAGCCAGGCCCTTATCCGAAGTCTTGCCAACATCCGCCTTCCGCACATGGTGAGCAGGACGTGGCCCTGCGGGCACACTGCCGAGCTGGTGGCTGAGCCCCAGGACTCTGGGGGAGGTGAGGAGGGCAGGGCACCTCTCTGCATCTGGGGTCCTGCCTGAAGGGCCTCAGTCCAGGCGCTCGGCCCCCCAGGCTGCCGGCCATGGAGGCTCTCCGTCTCCCGAGGGCTGTGGGATCTGCAGCCGAACACTCATGTTTGTCTCAGCCCCAGGGTGCCGGTGGTGCCCCTGGAAGGCCTGGGCTTGTCTCAGGGGGCGTGCTGTGTTCACCCATAGATTGCTGTGGCTTCTGAAAATCACGGACCCATTGTACGGATGGGGCTTGCTGACCCACTTCTGTTCCCCAGGAGCCAATATGTGAGCAGAATTTCGATGCCTACGTGAGCACCCTCACTGACATGTACTCCAACCAGGAGTGCTACCAGAACCCCGAGAACAAGGACCTCCTGGAGAGCATCAAACGGGCTGTGAGGGGCATCCAGGTCTAGAGCTCACCATCCAGAAGCCACCCCACCGATCAGGACACCTGGGGCACCCCGACTTGGCTCCATCGATTACCTCCCTTGCCCTGCCCCCGCGGTGGAGACGCCCAACTGGCAGCGACCAGTTGGCAGCCCAGGGCAGGCTTATCCAAAGGGGTGCCTGGAAACCCGTGTCTTTCTCACCGGGCTTGCCAGGCTGGAGGCCTCGACCTCCCCACACGAGTGCAGGGCAAGGCACGGCGTATTACAAAGCGATTTATTTTTGTTTTTTGAAAGAGATCTGAAGGGCAGCTCCAAGTCTCCAGTGGAAGCTCATGGACAAGGTTCTCAGGGAAGTTTCAGACTTTGCAACCACAGTATTCCTTTGTCTGTCGAGGCTGGGAGGGTAGCCGTGGGCACGGGGCGGGTGGTGTGGGTGACACGTCAGCCTGGAGCACGCGGCCAAGGATGCGTGTCTGCTCAATGAGGTCCATGTGGCAAGTGTGTTTTCTGTTTTCATTTAATTTAGTTTTGTCTTAAGGATGGAATAAAGCACCGTTCCAGTGGGTTAGAAAGAGACCGACAGCCCGTGGTCACCGTGAGGGCTCCAACCTGGGATGCGCCTGGATGTTCCACAGGAGAGCACCTCACACATCGGGGGGCTGGCACCTGCACAGACACGTACAGCTCGGGGTCACGCTCCCTCTTGGGGCAGCAGCCTTCAGATCCAGGGCTAGGTCAGGGCCAGGGTCTCCGGCTCTCTGTGTGTGCACCGTGCCCGTGACCTGTCACTGCCGCACTACCCGGGTCACGGCCACGCTCGAATGAGATGGGGACAGCGTCAGCAGGGTCAGGGATAGATCCCTAATTTAGAGACCACCAAGATTCATTTCTTTTAAGATCCATTCATTCAAGATGAGAAAAAAATTGTACTAGAAAGTGTTAAACGCAATGTCCCTAACATGTAAATAGAGTCCAGATCGGTTGTGACTACAATTCAAGTTAGTATTTAAACGTAGAGAATTGCACTTCCTGGAAGAAATAAAAAAGTAGTTAGTTTAATTATTCTGTAAATTATTTAATTTTGTCAAGATGTAAGTATTTATATTCACAACCTCTTATGTTAACATTTGCTATTTATTTAACCTTTTTATTTATTAATTTTGTACTATTACAACTAGACCCCATGCCAGGACACCACGAGAGGGAAATCCATGAAATCAAGGCAAAATCCATGATCGGACTATATGAAAGGTCACAAAAAAAGTCTTGCTCTAACTTCTATATATAGAAGTCTTCTTATAATTTTGATGCAACCTACTTATTTTTTATATATTTTGTTATTTATTCTTTTAATAATGGAATTTTTAAAAAAGTATTTTGTAACTGAGGAATTTTGATAATTTGGGGATATTTTTCCCTGGGTCCAATGGAAAGAAAGACTTTGTGGTTTTCTTTGTCCCTTTGGTTCCTTTTGTTTCAGGCACGGCAGCAGCCAGTGGCACGCTGTATTGTTCATTTATTTCAGTGTAGCGCAGGTGTGTGTGCTCTGGCGTGGTCCTCGTGTGGCGTCTGTGTGCTGGTTCTCCAGGGCCGAGTCGCGCTGCTGTGAAGGAGTGCTCGCCGCACGTGGCGCCGAGCAGTTCCCACTCACGGGCTCCCTGTCCCTCTGGCAGCTCCGATACTGTGCTCCCCTTCCTCAGGAAATGCGTGGAACCCACAGCACAGCACTTCTCGGCGTGTTTGCAGGGTGATTTCCTAATAAAAGTCCACTCTGACTGTACCCAGGAGCGTGTGTGTGATGATGCCGGCCTCTGTCTCTCGTCTGGTTCTCTTTTTGCTCCCCCATGTGGCACCAACATCTCTCCCTTGAGGTGTGGTTCTGAGAGGTCTAAGTCACAGTGCCCTGCCCCTTCCCACGTGACTGAGCACATGCAGTGCACCACTTTCTCTTGGGCTCAGAGCGAATTCTCCCCATTGAGGTGGTCAGACGGGGTAGGGGGTTGGGGCGGGATGGGGGTTGCCACAGGCCATCTCTTCTGGCCACAAAGAGGAAGCCATCTGCAGTAGGAGAGAGTCTGGACATTCTGGAGGGAAGCAGAGCTGAGAAATGGGGAGATTCCTGGGGAGGTCAAGGAGGATGAGAGAACGCTTATCCTTCCACAGTTCCTGGATCCAGCCGTAACTGAAGGTTGCCCACCCTTGCACTTTGCAGTTATGTGGAGCATGAACTTCCCCTTCCCTCCTCCCTACCTCCTCTTCTTCCTCCCCTCCCCCCTTCTTCTTTCCCTTGTTGCTTAAACGCTTGTGTTTGGCTTTTTGCCCTTGTGTGGCCGCTCACCGTCTTCACACTTTAGTGTTGGGTGGGGCTCCGGCTCTCACAGGGCGAGCCTCAGGTTCGGAGCTTCTAACCTGACTTAGGTTTGGATGTTCAACCTGATCTGTCAACCCCTTTGGCCTCCCTGGGAATCTGGCCCTGAAGGCCCACCTGGAGCTCCCATCTGACCTGACAAAGGACAATGCTTAGACATTCTGAGCCTGATTTCCAAACCCGGTCTGAGTCAGACAGGGTCCAAGGTACCTGGGGACATCTGGTGTGTTAGGAGGGCAGCTAACCCTTAGGAGAGACGTCGTGGGCCTTCCCTGCTCCCCAGACCCATCTCTCCACCCCTGCTCCTACTGTCTTTGCCTCTCTCTCTTGCCTCTTGGGTCTACAATATGCAGGCCTCTGAAGCCTGGCCTCTTCTGGAAACTTCTATGGCTCCATCCTCCCTTCCTCCACAGGGCCACCTTCTCATCTGCCTGTGGTCCCTTCCTGGTTTCTGCCCCAGCCTGCACATGCCCCATGGATGCTGGCCCCCGGTGTCCTCCTCAGAAGCTGCCCCAGTCCACATCCTGGCCTCCCTTCTTCCCTGAGCCAACATCCCCACAGCTCGTGTCGGCCACGTGCCGACAACTCCCACACTGTTTCCCAAGCCTGCTTTTCCCAGTTGTAGCACTTTCTGGGACTCCATCTGAATGTCCCATAGGCCATAGGACATGTACCCAGGTGACCACATTAGCCCACTGATGGCTCCCACCCTGACCCTCCCCAGGCCCGGTGAGATACGAACCACCTCCAGCTGGAGAACTCATGACCACATGCAAGCTACCAAGAGGGGCCGTCACATGGCTGTCGGTGCTACCGTGGAACCCCGATCTGGGCCACCCATGGGGCCTATCCTAATGAAGGCAGCGTGTGACTTGAGGGAGAACAGGTGGGGATTTGGGTTACGTGTCTAGCTGAGAGGGGATGCAAGATTATGGCCCCAGCCATGCCCTGTCTTTCATAGAGGACAGTGAGGACACGGTGACTGCTGAGCGCCAGGGGAGCCCCTCCTACTAACTGAGGTGTCTGCTTGGGCTGGTTCTAGCTCCTGAGGGCTGGCCACCCCCCACAGCAACATCTTGAGCCAGTATAGGTCTTTGGGACACCCCGGGAGCCCTACAGGACTGCAGGAGCTGGTAAGGTCTCAGCCACTTCCAGGATGAGGGGTGGAGGGGGAGGGGCAGGAAAGCCCATAGACCCACCCTGCTCCCCACGTGGGACCGTAGAGGAGGAAAGTACAGCTCCTTCCCGGCACCCAGCCAGCGGACACCCCTCATCGGACCTGCCCATCGCTGCTCAGAGAGTACCTCTGCCAAATTGGACACATTTCTGCCCATGTCTTTCACACGCTGTCAAAAGTGTTTTCCTTGTATTTAATTCTGTCGCAGTTCTCTCTGTAGAACTTGTCAAAACAGCAAAGGAGAAATGTGGTGCTGTTTATGGAGAGACGGTAAGGAATCCACCCGAAACCTACCTGCCGTATCGCGAAGACCAAGCAGAAGTGCGTTTAAGTCCTACACCATGCCCCCGGGCTACTGGCTGGGACCCAAGCAGGGCTTGACCACCCAAGACCCCATCAGGCACCAAACCTGAAAGGTCTGTCAGTCTCAGCTGAGTCACCGCACACAAAACCCTGCCTGGCTCAGCCCTGAGCAGGTACAGGAGGGAAGTAAAGACGAACCCCTTCTCAACACCGTGGCAGAAGGTTAGGGTTGCCCCCATCATACAGACCGGGAGACTGAGGCCCAGGAGGCTGCCCAGGGTCACCCAGAGGATTGGCTACCCAGTCAGGACTGACATCAGGCCCCTGGGCCCTGGGGTCTGTCCTTCTCGGGGTCAGCTCAGCTGAGCTCCATGGAGCAGTCAGACCCAGCGGGTGCGGAGGAGCCGGAGGAGAAGGCAGGAGCCCCCAGGAAGAATCTGTCCAGGCGCAGTGTGGACAGACAGGTCTCCTAGTCTTGGAACAGTCGGCCTCGTGGGCATCACGGCCTTCTGGGAGGCTCTGACCATTCCCTGAGGTCGCTGGGACCAGATCTAGACTCTGAAGTCTCCTCCAGGTAGAGGCAGGCTCTCCCCTGGTTCTGTGGCTTGTCCTGCCTGCAGAGCTGAGTGGGGTGGAGCATGTCCCTGCAGGGGGCTCTCCTTGCCCCCATCAGCTGGGTTGGGCTGCCTGCCTGATTCACTGTCACTAGAGCTGGCCAGGGCTCTTCCACAGGGTAGTTACGCTTGTGCAAGATCCTTTTTCTAGGCAAGGCAGTGTCTTCCCCTGCACACATTTTTGTCAGTAACAAGAAAGGACGAAGACATGGTCCTTGTAATGGGGCCACAGTCTCCAGAACATTCCTGATCCTTCTCTAGCCTCAAGCACACTTGTACCCTCTTGCTGGTCCCAGAGGGTATGTCAGCTAGCTCCCTGGCCCTCTTCCAGGCGCTGGTGCTCTGTAGGATTTCTGCTGAGCTCAGGTCTGAGGTGGGGCCTGAAAGCAGCTCTGGGATCACTGGGAGAGACCCCCAAGCACATTTCCTTCTTGCAGTGCTGAATCCAGGGGGGCCTTTCTGGGGTTTGCAATCCTCTGACACTGTTTGAGAAATGATGTGTGTATGTGCCCGGGAGCGGGATCTGTTTCCTGATCTGAAGCCCTCCCATGTTCTTGAGCAGTGAGGGAACTGCCTGACTCACAGTTCCAAAGTGTCCTATGAATAGGACACTCATTATGGCCATGGGCTAGGCCATGGGAAGCTGACTGTCTCTGCTGCCATTTCCCTATCTGTTCTCATCCCCTCGGGGCATGAGGAGAAGTGAGACCTGTGCATTCCCCACAGTGGGGACTGGGTCATTCTGGAACAGCGGAAGTGTTTGGATGCCCCCACTCCCCACTAGCTCGAGGTCCCTGGGAAGCTGCCACAGGGGCATCCGTGAGAGGATCCTGTCACCTTGGTGGTCTGCTTCAGGCCCCAAGGCTCACTCACCACTCGCTACCCCCAGCCACGGGGAGGTGTCCCAGGGCAGCTTGCAGCAGCGCCCTGATGCCTGAGCAGCCAGCGCCGCGGGAGGAGGGCAGCTGCCCGGCACGTTCAGGCCCTCAGTCAGGACTGGGGACCTTCCAACACTGTTCAAGCTCTTCCAGCCTTTACGTGGAGAGTCCCACGGAGCCGCTGTGCTCTTCCGGCCAAGGCTGAGGGTCAGAACTGGTGTGGCCGAAGGGAGATGCCTAGCACGTCTGGGCGGCCCCAGTCAGATGCTGCCTCAGAGCGCCTAGCTGCCCCATACAGAGCTGCCCCATACAGAGCCTCAGAGAGCACATGGGGGAGAACGCCAAGCACAGCATGTGTGCTCTCTGCGGGTGGGGGGGCAGGAAATGTGTCTGCGTGGATGAGAGTTAGGGGTGCTGGGCACGTCCCGTTCATGGGGTCTCCTGGCTTCAGACACTCTGTCAGGGGCCACCTCACAGTCGGAGACAGGTCATTTCTAGTCTCTGCGCTTCGGTTTCCCTCTCTGTAAAGGGGTCTACAACACATAGTGGAAAGCGCTGGCCCAAGCCCCAGGGCAGACACCCTCCCCTGACACTCTGAGGACAGCCTTGAACTCCTCCCCCTTCCCTGTGTCTCCCCACGTACACCAGCCACCGCTCCTGTCTCTAAGGTCTGCTTCTGGTGAGCTGCCTGGCATCCTGATGTGCCACCACAGCTGCCAGGTAAGGCCTGGGCTTGTAGGCACCTCCTGTTTGCAGCCCCACGTCTGGGGAGTGGAGGTGAGTACCTCTGCTGCTCCCACCCTGTGAGCAGCTGGCCTGGCTAACGGCTGCAGTCCGGCGTTCCGGAGTTCCAGAGATGGGTCTCCCCAGACTGCCTCCCTCCTCCAAGGCTGCCGCGCACTCATGTTCTCCCCTCAAGCCTTTCCTCTTGTAGGTTACAAGCTAGGGAGGAAAGTCTGAAGGGATGGCCAAGGGCACGGGGAACCCCAGGAACCTTGAACTCTAGGACTCGCCGCTTAAGAAATGTGGGGGTGGCACTCGGGTGGCTCTGCTGGGTTCGTGTCTGACTTGGTTCTGGCTCTGGTCATCACCTTGGGGGGGTGACACTGAGCCCCACGTCAAGCCTGCTCCAGACTCTCCCTCTGTCCCTCCATCTCTAAAGAAAGGGGGGTGTCAGCTCCTGGGGTGCTTCCTCCCCTGGTACTGTGTGGGCAGGGCTCCGGGCCCTGGTCTGCTGCTACTTCTTTGTGTCCCATGTATGTAAAATACACACACGCACAGGAAGCGGGGTGGCGAGGGGCTGTATTTTGTGGAATTGACACACTCAGCTGGGGAGGCTACATCTGAAATCTGCAGGGCAGGGGGCCAGCTGGAGACCGGGAAGGGCTGCAGCTGAGGGATGTCAGGCTTCACTCTGAGGGTCTCAAGTGCTTGGGTTAAGACCCACCCACATCATGCAGGGCAATCTGCTCTACTCCGTGCTTGCTCATTTAAATGCTAATCATGGCGAAAAAATACACTGGGTGTGGTGCAAAAACAATGAATACTGTTACGCTGAAAAAATACATAAATTAAAAAAAATGATATGCTATTCATAACTTCAAAAAAAAAAAAATGCCCCCGGCAGCATCTAGATCAGCGATTGATGGAACAGCTGGGCACGGAGCCTAGCCAAGCGGACACAGAAACGAACCATCACAGACCTCTTCCCGGAGCCCACACATCACTAACTTCTTACTAAAGTGCTTTAAGACGAGAAATTGCTCTCAGTCATTTGTGGTACGAATGCCCTGGAGTTCACTGGTGCTTTTAGGTGACATCACGCTGCACTCACCCGCAGACTAGGGAGAGCCCATGAGCGTGCGACGCGTCCAGAGAAGGGCTAACTCTGCCTGCAGAAGGAAGAGTTCTTCCTCCTCACGAGGCTGCACAGGGCTTGTGCTGAGGAGGAATTCTTCCTTCCTTTCTGGGGGACGGGCTGCACCGGCTCGCCCGAGCCGCGGCCCAGGGGCGACGCCTGGTGGTCAACGTGGTGTCTTGTAACCTGCCGGCCTCCCCCTCTTGATTCCTTTGTTGGGGACAAGTCTTTGTTCTCTGAGGGCTTCAGATTTCTTCTCTTTATCATTGGTTCTGAGCAATTTGGTAATATTGTGCTTTGGTACTTTATTCCATGTTCCCGTGCTTGGGGCTCATTGAGGGTCAGAGTTTTCATCAAAGTGGGAGAGATTCCAGCATTTCCTCCACTCTAACCCTTCTGTCCCAGCTTGGGCCCCTTCTTTCTGGGACAGTCTCTACTGTGTGTCAGGCCACATGAGGTTGCCCCCCTCAGCCCGGTGCCGTTGATGCTGTTTTCACATTTCATTTGGGGTAGTTTCTGCTGCCGTGTCTGCAACCCTTTCTTTAGCAACATCCAAGCTGCTGCTGATACCATCCACGGTATTTTTTTCTATTTCTGGAAGTTAGACTTGGGGTCTCTCGATGTAACCTGTGTCTGCACTTACGTCCTTGTTACGCTCTCTCCTTTATGACCCTTTAGAAACTCCTTTTAGCCTGGATGCTAGACATTGTGAATTTTACCTTGTTGAGTGTTGGGTATTTTGTATTCCTGTAAATGGTTTTTTTTTTTTTTAATTTTTAAATTAATTTTTTTATTTTTTTATAAACATGTATTTTTATCCCCAGGGGTACAGGTCTGTGAATTGTCAGGTTTACACACTTCACGGCACTCACCAAAGTCCTGTAAATGTTCTTGAGCTTTGGTCTGGGTCACAGTGGCCAGGAAACATTTTGATCCTTTTAGATCTTTCTCTGATATGGTAAGTGGGGTCTGAGCAGGGATCAGCCTGTGGCGAGCTGGTAACTCACTCCGGAGGCAAGACCCTCCTGCGTACTCTTCCAGGCACGGGGATTCCATGAACCGAGAATCTTTCCAGTGTGGCTGCTGGTACCTGTTGCCTCTCTGCCTCGCGCAACCACAGGCAGCGTGCCCTCTAACCCTTTTGGATGATTCTTTCCCTGGCCCTGGGTTGTTTCTGCACACACACGTGGTCATTAGTTCTCCACTGAACCCTTGAGGGAGAGCTGCTGCAGGTTCCCAAGTCCTCTCTGTCACTTTCTCCCCAGCTGACCCCTGCCCTGCGCCCTCCAGCCACCTTGGTCTCCCTGCCCTCCAGGTTTTACCTCCTCTCCTCAGGGAGTCCTCTAGGCTCTGCGTGGGATCCCCCTCTCGGCCCCCTCTGAGCCCTGGGAGGGCTCAGCCCCTTGGTCTCTCGTCTCTCAGGAGTCCCCGAGCTTTGTTGCACAATGTCCAGGTTCTAAGAATGCTTGCTTCACATAGTAGCCCACTTCTTGGTTGTCTCAGGCATGAGAACAAATCCAGTCCATCGTGGTCAGAGTTTCAGAATTTCTTGGCACATTTCAGTTAGTGATGATGAAAAAATTTCTGGAGATGAATAGTGGTGATGTTTGCACAACAGTGAGAAACGTACTTCATGCCACTGCATGGCACACTTAGAAATGGCTAAAATGGTAAATTTTATGTTATCTATTTCCACAATAAAACCATTTTTAAAGGGCCATCTTAGCCGAAGGAAGTCTTTATGCAGCACACTGAAGACAGTGACCCAATCCACCGCAGGTAGCTCCAGCCACAAGCACCCAGGCACACACTGACCTCAGGCGTCTACACGACTTCCCCCATGCCTGGGCTCTCCTCCTCCAGATATGCCAACCACGAGCGGCCCACACGTCTCCCAGCCCAAGCCCATACCCTTCAGCAAGTCTCCCGACTCCTGTTAGAGACGCGCTGCTGCCCTCCATGGTGGGCTTGCTACTCACAGATGAGACAAATGAGCTCATCCCGTGCTGGGTGTGTCCACTGGCCTTTGGCTGGGCACTGACACTTCCATCTGACAGACAGGGAGCCTCTGAGCAGATTGGGTGCTGTTGGGGAGCAGGGACTTCCCAGGGAGTGGTCTCTGTTAGGCGGGCAGGGTGGAGGGAGGCTCCTCTGCAAGCAGATGCTCTGTGCACCCGCCCCCCCCCCCCAGCTCTGCCCCAGGGGGGCTCCTCTGTAACTGATGGAGAAGGAGCAGGGCTCACTGCTGTCGGCTGGGAGAGAGCATGTCTGAGGGTCTGTGGGTGACTCACGGACCTTGTTTTTGTCTGTGCTTGGGCACAATTATGATGTCTTGTCTCACTGTATCACCATGTGGTGCCTCTGCAAGACTGTCCACATCCAGCAGGAGAGTCCATGGCCTTGCTGTGAGGGCCAGGCTAGCGGTGTCAGACACCGCTCCTCTCATTCTCTGAGATCATATTAGTATCCACGTCGCAGAAATAACCCACATAAAGTGCTTCCTGTGGCACTCTACAGAGATAATCCTGATGGTCTAAGGCTGGTGGTGCTGACACAGAGGGGGCGGGGAAATAACCGTGGAGAGCCAGGCCCATGGGTCCTAAGGGAAGGTCTAAAGGACTGATGTGATCAGACTGTGCTTTAGGAAGATGACTTGGCAGAGCCCAGGGAGGGGGGTGGCGAGAGGGTATGCAGGAGGTCAGTGAACATTATCCTGGCAAGAATGAGGGATACAGGGCCAAGACAGAGCAGAGTATATGGAGGGTGTAGGCGGTGGGGACAGGGTCAAGGGTGGCCCTACGACCTCTGTAATTTGAAACGGTCACAGATAACCAGAGGTACGCAGGTAGGAAGGACTCTGAGAGGCAGTGTCAAGGTCATGAGATTGGTGGCAAGCCTTATCCTCCCCAGCAGCTATGCTCGTAGCTGTTGTAGAGATGGGGTAGGGGGGCTACTGACACTGTGTTCAAAGAAAGGGTTCTGCTGCTAAAAGCTCATTTGGAAAACCACAGGTAAGGCCGGACTGAAGTGAAAGGAAGAGTGGGGTAGAATTTCACCAAGTCTGCCAGGTGGGCTGTGCAGGTGGTTCACAAAGGGATACGCGGCATGTGCGCGGCAGAAGCTGGGTCCCTGGGTGCCGGGGTGCGGTGAGGGGAGGCAGCCTTGAGGACCTGATCACAGAGCCACAAGGTCACTTTTGAGATGGGAACGACCTTGACTGATGCCCAGCCAAGGTTTCTCAGACCGACCTCCCCTGGAGGGTGGCGTGTGCAGGTGCCACGTGCCTGGTCAACATCTCAAGCCTGATGCTGTCAGCACAACTTCCCTGCCGCAGATCAGGTCTAACATGAGCCCTTGGGGACTTGGCCTCCTATGTGGTGTCCCATAGGCCGCCGAAGCTTCGCTTGGCCAGCTTCACTAGGGCAACCAGAGCAGACATGTCCTGACTGCACTCTCTGTGTGGGACATACGCGGGGGCACACATACCCCAACTCCTCCAGGTCTGTAGGACCTTCCTCTTGCCGCCCAGCATGTCACCCCCGCCCCTGCCCCCGCCCCCCCAAGCAGTGCACTCCTCCTAGAGGCAGGCTTCTCCTCCTTCCTCCCCTGGATTTGGGAAGTTCTTATCTGCATAATGTTCCATTTCATATTATTCCTATTCATATTATTCAAAACCAGTTCTCTTTGCCTTGTAGGACCCAAAGAATTGTACCAGCCTGCCCCTTGCCCAGACGCCACCATCCTCTAGGAATAGAAACCTTGAGAACCCAGGCGCTGGGTCTTGTGTCACTGCAGGTGCCTGCGGCTGTCTATAGCGGAGACGGCTGGGCACACCAGCTCCACGACATGGGATGGACGGGTTCACGGTTCACTCTGTGGGGCAGATCTTGGATGGGGTCTGTTCCAAGTCTGTGTTTCTCCGCCGAGGCCCAGAACAGCGGTGAAGGGTCTGCGCAGAGGCCGGTGTCCAGCCAGCGGAAGCGCAGGACGGGTGGGGGCTGCTGTGGCCTCCTCTCGGGTGTGCACGGCGGGCGCTGCGGCTCCCTTCCCCGCTCGCGGGGCCGCAGCCATGGGGCCCTCTCTTGGCACAGATGGACCCTTCTTGTCCCAGCACCTTGGCTCGGACGTCCGTGTCACCCAAGCCAGAGCCACTGCCGAGAGTTACTGTCCGTCCCAGTTTCTTCCTTTCTCACCTGTTGGCCCTCCTCCCTGGGTCCCGGCTCTGCTGGTGCGGGGAAGCCCTAACCCTGGCCTGCAGCTGTTCTCGGGTCGCTCCCGCAACAATACCCCGGAAGCGTGCGGGGCCTCCCACGCGCCTCGCCGACCGTCCGCGCCGGGGCCCACCAGCCGTGCCGTCGCCCCTTTAAGATCCAGGCCCGGGCGCACGCGCAGTCGGGCCGTTGCGCGCACAGGCGCAGTGGGGCGGCGGATGTTTACGGCGGCGGCGGTCGGAAGGCGCAGCCGGGCTGCGGGCGGGCGAGGGGCGCCGGACGGGCGAGGGGCGCCGGGGGAGCTGCAGGTCGCGGCCTAGGCAGCCCGAGCTCGCGGGCCGGCCGAGCCCGGAGGTAGAGCCGCCCCCGCCGCCGCCCTCAGCCCGGCCTGTGGCGGGCGGCGGCGTCGCTCCCCCTGACCTCCCCCCGTGACCTCCCCCCCCCCGACCTCCCCCTCCTCGGTCCCGAGCGCCGGGACCCTCCTCCGGGGCCGGCCGCCCCGTTCCCGGACGTCCAGCTCCCCTCCCCCCACCGGCGTTCCCCGGCCTCCCCCGCGTCTGCCCGCCCCGTCCCCGGGTCCCCCTCCTGCGTGCCCCCTCGTCCCCCAACCCTCCCGGGGCGCGTGTCCTCTGGAGCGCGGCCCCGTCCCCTGCGGCGCTCCGGGGGTGTGTCGGTGGGGGGGGGGCGTCCTGGCTGGCCCTGCGGCTCCCCGGGGCCCCCGCGGCCTCTCCCGGGGCCCGTCGCTGGCGCCCCTGGACGTGCCGGAGAGACGCGCGGCCCGCGCCGGGCGTGCCGAGCGGGGGACGTTTGCGGGGAGTCGCGCGGCGCGTGCAGGCGGGTCCGCGTTCGGAACCAGTGACCTCGGGCCTTTTCCGAAGGCGACCGTCTGGCTGCACCCGCGGGCGCAGCGGGTGGAAGCTGCCCCTGGCGGTCTTGGGTTGCGAGTTCGGGCCCGTTGCGTGTAGGGAGGACGGAACTTCCAGTCTCCAGGGCGGAACCGCGGGGGCAGTTGTTGCCCTTCCGACTGAGAAGTGGCTCAGAACCCCGGGACTCCAGGCCCCCGGAGGAGGTGGGTGGTTGGGGGAAGGCGAGCTCGGCTGGCCTTGGTGCCGGCGCTTCGGACTTGCCGTGCTGACGTGTGCTCCAGCGTTGCCCCTCGGAAAAGTGACCCAGATCCCTGCCCGCCCCTTGGTTCATCACTGGCCTGTCGTGGTCTTCTTTCTTTCCGGCAGGGCAGTGGTCGAAGTCAGCGGCTGCGATTTGGGTGTCGAGTAGACAGTCAAGAATCGGTGCAGTCAGCCCAGAACTTGGGGCTGTGCTCGGGGGAAGTAGAGCTTTAGAGGTGCCATGAGAGGGGGCCTCTGAGGGGATGGGGTCCGAGCCTAGGCCTCCTGGCGCCCACCTCAGCTCGTACCTAACCTGGGCCCTCCCTGGGGGAGACAGGCTGTGGAGGTTCTAAGAACAGGTCCGTGTTTGGAATTCTAGTTGTTAGCAAGCTTTTCTGTGTCGAGTAGAGATAATCTTCATCTAACGTGTTCCACGGATCCAGCTTCTGTCAGCTCCAGGAATGGTGTACACACGGCAGCCTTTCTAGTGTTGGAAGAAAATCCCGCTGTAGGAGTTCTAGTTTTCACGGCAAGTCTCTGTTTCTTTTAATTCTTCTGCCAGCAGGAGGTGTGGCTTTGGTTCTGTGTTCTGCTGGTCTCCGTGACCAGCGCCAGCCCCTGCAGTTCCTGTAATCCAAGACAGCGTTCAGGAAGAGCCGGCAGGAAGCGGAGGGAAGAGTAGCGGGTTATTACCTACAGAACCTGGAAAGTTGACAGCATACCTGGGGTCCTACAGTGAGGTGGGGCCGTGAAGAGAGTTAGGGCTAGTTTCTGCTGGCATCGGGGTTGAGGGTGGAGCCTAGGGCTTCTCGGGCTCCCTTTTTACTGCAGAATATTAAGACAAAAGAGGGAATGTGAAGCGTGAGAAGAGAAAAATGAGAAGGGAAAAGACAAGTGGCCCCAAAGGACTGTTACGGAAACCAATTAAGAGCTGATTTCAGACATGGTTGGCAGAGGTAAAGTGTTTATTCCTCAGCAGTCACAGCTTAAGTCAGGCCCTTGCATTACAAAAAAGGCAAACTTTTCAGGGCTTGCAGGACAGGGTCCTTCCTTCCACATGAAATTACCTCGTCCGTATTTCCCTGAAGGAGTGACATGCGGGGTGGGCCGTGGCCCTCCGTGTGTAATCTGACAAACGCAGTGTTGACTGGAACCGCACACCCCCATGATCGTGGCTTCAGGCTGGTTGACCCGGTTTTAGCCTCCTTGGCTCAGGACTGGGACCTTCCCATGGCTGCTGCTGCTGCTCACCTGTCTTCCTCACTGCCCTTTGGCAGTTGGTTTTGGAAGGAGCAGTGCGAGAATAAGGTGGTCCTGTTGGCCCGTGACTCCGGAAGAGTGAATTATACTGAGGATTGCGAAGTAGAATCAAGTACAGCATCCAGAAGTTACTTCTCATTACTTCCAGCAGTTGGATTTGACTAGATGGTAGAGCCATTATTGGGTTGGGCAAGAGTATCTTTGAATCTGTTGTTGGTGTTTTGGGGTGGTCAGGAGTAAGCGTGATTGTACGCAGTGTGAGGAGAGGTAGAAGAGCAGGCAGAGTTAGTACTCTCAGACCCTGCTGATGGTCACACGCTTCCTACCGGCGGCAACAGAGAGGGCTCCCGCATCGTCACAGAGTCTGTCATTTGGGGCAAAGATTACCAACATGTTATGTGTTAAATAACGTTTTTTTCTTTGAGAATTTGAGAATGTAGGCCTTCGGCTAGATGGTCGTGGGTTTGAATTCTAGTCTCTTCATGCACTGGTCTGTAATCAGGAGTAAAATGACTACTCGGTCCCAATTTGCCTCAGTATGTTGTGAAGCTAACCAGACCCCTGGGACTGGTGTGTGGTGCCTGTAAGATTGTAGCTCTTTTTACTAAAATGCTAGCTTTTCCATGTGAGTAAACTTTCAAAGTGAGGTGAAGTGGAAAGTAAGTGATAGATTACATGGTAGAAAAAATAAAGTGTACCCAATATAGAGTTAGTGTTTGCTTTCTGAAGGTAGAATGATGGCACTGAGATAGGATGGTAGGACATTACGTAGAGAGTTCGATCCACCATGGAAGATGTGTGGTTTCCAGGCCTTTTCCCACATAGACATTTGGGCAGCAAGCGCAACTTCACTTTTAAGCAGTGACCTAAATTTTAAGATGACTGTCCTAGACTAGGGATGTAGACTGTAGCCTCAGAAGTAAGTAGCTTATTGAAGATTAAGCTTGACCTCATTAGCAGTCCGTCCAGTTGGCTAAGTTAACTGGCCATGGACCCTAACCTAGCAAGGGCTCCAGAACATTTTGAAATGGGGTGAAAATCTAATAATTGGGCCATCCTGGTGATTTAGAAAGCTTAATGTTCAGGTCTAAAATTTTGATGATGAAGATGAGCTGTTCCAACTGTGAAATGTTAGAGCGTTTATACTAAGCCCTAGGTTTCACATATTTTGTGTATTTGTTGTGAGAAGCTGAAGATTTATCATGAGTTCATTTATTTTTATTCCTGGGAAAACCTCTCCCACCACAATTGCCAGTAGTGTGCGTGGGGTATGTGTATGGAAGCTGTTCCCCCAGTTTTTATGCTTCTTGTTCTGCTGTTAGAAATCCAGAGGATTGGGAGGGGGAAAGCAAAGATTAACTTTGTAATAATAAATTATAGTATGTTATTATGGAAGTGAATTAGAAAATGTGTCAGTCTTTGTGAAGTCTGGTGCTTTCTGTCTTCCCCAACAGTTTACATCAGGTGTTTTGTAAAATGTTACCATTTTATGCGAAGTAAAATAATTCTTTCAGAAAGAGTTACATGGGGTGCCTATAAAATTGGAGAAGATATTTTTATGGTGACGGTCCCTGTGAGTTAGATGGAGGCACATTGTATGTTAGCAGGTGGCTAAGAAGGGGTCACACTGTTGCTTTTTCTTCTTGAAGGTAGTTGGGAAGAAGGAAAGCCATGTTCCTTTCGTTAAAGGGGTAGAAAGGTTGCATTACGTACACTTCCAAAGGGGGAGTAGGAGTCCTTGGAGCAGTTGTAGCTTGAAAACAGATTTTGTATTTGTTAAAATAAAATATCACCATTCATCCTGTAGTATTTTTGCCTGGAATTTGTACATCCGAATATCCAAATGAACAGATTGAGTGGACTCCTTGACTTGATGTGTATGTGGGGGTGTAGAGGTGTCAGGTAAAATTTAGGACACCAGTTAAATTCAAATTTCAAATAAACAGTAACTTTATAGTATGTGTTGTTTACCTTTATTTCTTTTGTTTGCTTTTAAAGATTTATTTATCAGAAGTGATCTGTAGTACTTGAAGTATTCAAAGCGAAGTTGGTAGTAGTGTAACTTTTGTAGACACATCTATATTCTTTTTATGCTTCTATCCATTGACTCTGCCATATGTGGATATATCCCTTTTAAGGCAGATCCATATTCAAGATAATTTTAACCCTAAATACCTGACTTTGTAGATTGACGACTTGTCGTAAAATATCGAGTTCTTTCTTCAATGCGGTTTGCAGCTGTTGGATATGTGTTAGGTACCTCCAGTTCATTTGAATGCATTTGAAATTGTAAATTACAAGTTTCCGGACGGTTATAATGGGATTTCATCTTTGGCTTTTTTTCTTTCTGAATTTGGAGGGGGTGGGGTGGGTTAGGCAGTTGCTGATCCAATATATTCCATCTGTGATATTTTCAGAATTCAGAATTTGACCCTAACTGGTGTGCTCTGGCCTTTAATGTAGCTAGCCCTTCAGAAACGCCCTAACTGGTGTGCTCTGGCCTTTAATGTAGCTAGCCCTTCAGAAACGTCTGTCTTTGCAGCGTTGCCCGCGTGCGATCCGGAGGATGGGAGGTGCGGTGAGCGCCGGTGAGGACAACGACGAGCTGGTGGACAACCTGAAGGAAGCGCAGTACATCCGGACCGCGCCGGTCGAGCAGGCTTTCCGGGCTATCGATCGCGCGGACTATTACCTTGACGAGTTTAAAGAAAACGCTTACAAAGACTTGGCGTGGAAGCACGGCAACATCCACCTCTCGGCTCCGTGCATCTATTCAGAAGTGATGGAGGCCCTGGACCTGCAGCCGGGCCTCTCCTTCTTGAACCTGGGCAGCGGCACGGGCTACCTCAGCTCCATGGTGGGGCTCATTCTCGGTGAGTCCGGACAGAGTGCAGCAGAGCACCGTCTGTCTCCTGGTGCCGGGGCAGTGTCTCCTCTGTAGGGCCCTCGTCGGAGCGCCTTCTGAGCAGTCTTCTGCTTTGGTTTATGCACAGTCTTGGGGGGCTGGAGTGTCCTGGAGGGACCCTCCTGTTCCCTTCCCCCTCCCACCTGTGCCTCCACGGTCTGTTCAGCGCACCCTCCTTCCGCACAGCAGAGGGCCATGAGAAGTGGTGTAAATCAGGACCTTACGGTGATTTTTCGTTTTACGATACAGTCACCCAGCCTGCTTTGTCACTCTGTAAACAGAGACCAAGTTTAAAGTTCCCTGGAAGTTAAAGTTCTTCCAAGAAGTTTTGTTTTGTTTTGTTTTAATGCTCAAAAAGTTAGTACCTGTACGGTGTTGTTTGTCAGTAAATTCCCGGGATGGGAAGGACTTCACAGGTTTTGCCTCTTTCCCCAAGTAAGTTGTGAGACTGCATGTGGCGATGGGCATTTTTGTTCTTGAAATGGCAGTGTCCAATAATTAAGGGTTTAGGTGTCTGTTTTTACTCTGAGATAGAACGGTTTTGCCAGAGGAGTAATGGGGGCTGCCCAGCCCTTGGAAAGATTTCTCTGCGGAGGAGGCGGGGCTGGGGCTGCTGCCGCACCGGCGAGGGAGCGCTGCGTCTGCACCACAGCGCAGTACAGAATGTCTCAGCAGGGACAGTTGATTTTGTGGGTGTGGAATGAAATTTTGGGTTCTTTATATGTTCCTAGAGTTTGGAATTTGATGAAGTTTTGAGACTGACCCTTTGACTTTAGGCCACAGATTGCTATCCTCAAATTTTTAAGTTTGTTTTTGTTTTGTTTTTTGAAGCGATGTGCTTTTTGAACTTAATTTGTCTTGGATCAAGACTGCTTTGTGAAGAGCCCAGGTGATGTATCCTTCTGGAATTAGTGAAAGGTCCTTCAGTTCAGCTGAGAAACTGGGGGAGCTAAGGGTGAAGATGGTGTTTGGTGGAGAGAGGGATGGGGCATCCAACGGACTAGGTTAGAGCTGCTCTGAAAAGGAACTGAGATGCTCGGTTCTTGTAGTAAGCCAGACGCGGCCTGTTGCACTTGACATGCCCCAGAACTTCTCAACAGCTTCTCTTCTGGGAGCTCCCTGTTTGCTGGGAATGTGATCAGATGTTGGGTGGGGAGAGCTCTAAAGGAAGGGAGGCTTCTTGGGGGATCGCATTGGGTACTCCGTGCTGCTGTGATGCATGTGAAGGAGGCGACTGGGCGTTTGCTTTCCTGGGTTGACACCTTGCGCTGGCATGGCCGATGCCTCTATGTGGACCCCGCGGGTTCTGGTCAGCTCAGCCTGTGTTGCACACCACTTCAGGGCTGAAAACCGTGGTGGCCTCCCAGAGCCCGCAGCCATGAGGTCTGGAGTCTTTCATCCGACTCTTCTCTAGGTCCGGCTGCCTTCCTGCCTGGCCCTGAACTTCATCCCTTTGCTGCTGCACTTGTGTGCAGGGGCCTGAAGGTGCTGTGTGATGAGGGAGTGGGAAGCCCTCCTGCAGGGGTGGGAGGGCTTTTGGGCTGGCTTCAGTGCCATGCCCTTGAGGACTCAGTCCTTATTCCTTCTGTGCCCTCTGCCCCCTCAGTCAGCTTTTTATTGGGCTGAGTCGGGGGCTCCGTGTTACTGCTCTGTTTGGTGTTAAGCTCCTTGGGGTTAGGAACTATGTCCTCTATCTGTTATGAGAATTAAGTGCTTAACAGGTTTTGATAAAGGAGGAGGCTAATGAAACTATGAAGAGTGCGGAAGTAAAGGTCTGCTTGGTTTCTGGCGCGAGCTCCTAGCCAGAGGGCCGTGGGGAGGGAAGTCTGTGGTTTGGCAGAGGGGCTTGAGATTGGACAATTTGAATTTGATGTAATTATTGAAAATGCTTCTCAGGTAGGTTGTGTTTCAGTGAGAATCATTCAGCAGCAGCTGTGCATTTGACAGACATTGGGAGAAGAGAGCCCCAGGTGAGCTGTCCAGGTGGAGGAGAAGGAGGCCTTGGCTTGGGGTGGGTGTTGTGCTGTCAGGGGACCAGGAGAGCCCAAGTGGCAAAATGTGAAGATACGGGTGCGCAGATGGTTGCTCATTTTTCAGTATTTCTGTTGGGCCGTAGGGTTAAGTGCTGCACTGTGACTTCAGTATGTCCACCCAGTAAATAAAGTTCTTCATGCCCTGTTGATTTTCCCATGGAGATATTTAAAAATGGCTGTGTAAGTTAACCTACAGTAAATGAACACGTGTGAGGTGTGGAGCTTGGTGACTTTTTGTGTACGTGTTCAATTTCATGCAGGTACTACCTAGAACAAGGTATGGAGTAGGACCAGCGCCCCAGAAGCTCTCCGGCTGTCCCTCCCCACGTAGAGAGGAGAGAGGACCCTTTTGTCCTCCGTCATCATAATAAGTGTTGCCTGTTTTTGACCTTCGTATAGGTGAATTCCCAAAACAGAGACTCACCCAAGCTGTCTGTATCAGTAGATCTGACCTAGAGGCAGTTTTATACAGAGGGAATAATACGTTTATTGTTAAGTGGGCTTATAACCTTTCTCACAGCTTTATTTCCAATTGCTGATAAAATTCCTTTGATATAAAAAATGTTTCATTGTGATTTGGTTATAGTTTATTTAAAAAAGATTTTATTTATTCATTTAAGAGAGTGAGAATGTGTACGTACACGAGTGGGGGAAGGGGCAGGGGAGTGGGAGAGAGCGTATCTGCAGCAGACTCCGTGCTGAGCACAGAGCCTGACATGGGGCTCAGTCCCAGGACCCCGAGATCATCACCTGAGCTGAAATCAAGAGTTGGACATTCAACCGACGGAGCCACTCAGGTGCCCCTGTTACAGTTTTATTTTAATGATGATCAAAAGCTATTTGTGCCCATGTCTGAGTAGTTGGGGCAACCTCTAGTGGAACACAGTCCTGAGTCCAGTGTCATTTGGAAATAATGTCTTTCTTCTTTAATTCATTAGTAAGATCTTGAATTCTTGGTTGCAGATCTTGGCTTTTTTACATCTTCAAATAATTCTTCAAAGGTTTGAGAGCAGAGCAACCCAGGCTTTGGAAAGCTGTGGCGTCGGTAATATCAAAGAAACAAGTATTTACAGTTATTAATATTTACAGTGTGGTGAGCATAGTCTACCCTGCGTACTTAAAGATTTAGCTTGGGTGATTTAGGCCTGGTAATGTGGTAAGACCTCTAAACCTTGCGAATTTCTTCATGTAATTATACATGCTGAATCTGGTGCGTTGCAGTGGATAAAACAAAGAGTAAGCGTTCTTGCCCTAGTACTAAAGATTTTTTTATTCTGGAACATTTTAGGTCCTTTTGGTGTGAACCACGGGGTTGAACTCCATTCGGATGTAATAGAATATGCAAAGCAGAAGCTGGACTTCTTCATTAGAACCAGCGACAGCTTTGACAAGTAAGATCAAATACTACCCTTGGGTTGCTGTGTGAATTATAATTTAAACTTGATTAGACAGGAGAGAAGAGTTTATTAGTGTTCATATAACATGATTCAGTTTTGGCAGGAGAATTGGGTGTATGCAAAGCTGTTCTAATTATTTTCTTTTTAAAAAAAATTAAAAAAAAAAAGAAAGATTTTATTTATTTATTTATTTGACACAGAGAGAGAGATCACAAGTAGGCAGGGAGAGAGGGGGAAGCAGGCTTCCCGTTGAGCAGAGAGCCTGATCCAGGGCTTGATCCCAGGACCCTGGGATCATGACCTGAACTGAAGGCAGAGGCTTAACCCACTGAGCCACCCAGGCGCCCCTCTAATTATTTTCTTAAATATTTTGTGCTTTTGAGGGCTTTAGGTTTTTTAATTATGACGCCAGGGAAAGGTAATTCTTCTCTAGTGTAATAGGAGAGGGAAATAGAATGTTCATTTTGCCCGATTTTCACGTTTCCAACACAGATAATAATTTATCTCCTAATTCTTAAACAGAATTATTGCATTTGTATTTGGACAGTATATATAACTACCTCTTGCCATTTTTAAATAAGGCATTAAAGTTTTTATTTTAGGATTTAACATTTTTAGAAACACCAAATGTAGTTTTCTTTCATTTTATTGGTTTTTATGTTTTATTTTTTTAAAGATTGACTTATCTGAGAGAGAGGGAGAGAGAGCGAGCGAGCGCATGCTTATGCACATAAGTGCGGGGGTAGAGGGGATCTCACATGGACCCCACGCTGAGTGTGGGACCCGAAGCAAATGGGGCTCCGTCTCACAACCTTGAGGTCGTGCCCTGAGCTGAGACCAAGAGTCGGACACTTAACCGACTGAACCACCCGGGTGCCCCTCATTTTGCTTGTTTTTCTTAGATCTTAAATAAGGTGATGATTTGTAAAGACAGAGCAAAGACAGTGGTGATGGGAAGTTAGATGATAGAATTCTGTCTGTCTTAAGTTTGTGGCGTTCACTTTCATAATATTTTGTTTGGGATTTCTAGGGTTCAGTTTATTAATGATACAATTATTTTGGGGGTCTGACTTGCAGCTTCTAACTCTGTCAGTGGTATTTATTATGTGCAAGGAAAACGTAACCTGTGGGTAGGATAGATTTACTGTAGAGACTTGCTACAATGTGATATATTCAGTTACGGAAAACATTTTTTGCTTTTAGATTTGACTTCTGTGAACCTTCCTTTGTTACTGGCAATTGCCTGGAGATTTCTCCAGATTGTTCTCAGTACGATCGTGTGTACTGTGGGGCTGGTGTGCAGAAAGAGCATGAAGAGTACATGAAGAGTCTTCTCAAAGTAGGGGGCATCCTTGTCATGCCACTGGAAGAGAAGGTCAGATCCCTCTCATAACTGACACGCTTAACTGTTGGCCCAGGTCTGTTCCCAGAAGTCTCCATGTGTTTTTCCCTGTTTGCTTCATGACAGCTCCCTCCGTTTCACAGATGAGGGCACAGGCAGGGACAGGTCCTAAAGACAGCCCAGCTTGGGCCAGGGCCTGACGCAGGTGGGCACCCTGGAGCCTGCGCTGTGAGCCTCCCCTCCCTCGTCTGTCCGCTCTCCCCCCCCCCCCCGCCCCCCGCCCCACCCGCAGCTGCTCCAGTACGCTTGTTCTGGTGTTAGAATGGTGGGCAGACGTCCCTCGAGTCCTTCGGGTCTAACTGCTAGGTTCTGTGACAGCGAGTATTATACAGGAGTCTCTTCCTTCGGAGGAGTCTTGTCTCCGCTGTTTGGTCGTGTATGTGTCTGTCTGTCGTCACTGTTGTGCTTCTTTGAGAAAAACAAGTTCTCACGAACAAGCAGATTAATCAAAACTGAATTGGTCATCAGAGAGAATGTCTCAGTTACAAAGAACTAAGGAAAAATGGAAATGATAAAAATTAGGAGATTGTGCATTTTTGTGGGATTTTCTGCAATTTAAAAATGTTAGCATTTAATTTATTTTGTTTAAAAAGGAATCATTCATTGCTGAACATCCAGAACATACGAAAATGAAGAAAAGTCACTCACAACCTTACCTTAAGCCCTGTTAGTGTCTGACGCTTGTAGTCAGTACCTTTCTAAGGAATCATTGCGCGTACTGTTGAGAAGTTATGATGTTTTCCTTAACTGATGAGATAATTTTAAGCCATTTAATATTCTGTGTCATCATGTTGCTTGTATTGTGACCTGTGGAAATGTTGACCATAGTGTGTCCTCTGGCTGCTGGAATTGCCCACGGGGCTGTCTGTATAACATTCTGTTACTTGCTATTATATACAGACTGCAGTGACTATCGCCAAGTAAAACAAAATTTTTATCCATAAATATTTCAAAGTGTATTTATAAGAGATAAGGACTGTTTTTAAGGATATCACAAAACCGTTATCAACATAAAAAATCACCAGTAATTTCTTAGTATTTTAAAATTGCCAGCTAGTGTTCAGATTTTTCTAATTATCTCAAAATTTGCTTGAATAGTTTATTTGAATGGATCTCCATTTAAGATTTTCTTAAAAGTTTTATATTTGAGAGAGAGAGAGAGCGAGAGAGAGTGGAGAGGTCTGAGGGAGAGTAGACCCCCTGCCGAGGACGGAGCTCGATGCAGGACTCGATTCCGGGACAGGATCCCGGCACTCCAGGATCATGACCTGAGCTGAAGGCAGTTGCTCCACCAACTGAGCCCCCCAGGCGCCCCTCCATTTAAGATTTATATCTTCTCTTTGGTTGATTCTCTTTTTATTTGTTGGAAGATTTTATTTTTGAGTGATCTTTGCACCCACCATGGGGCTTAAACGCGTGCCCCAAGAGCAAGAGTTGCTCTGCTCACCGACCGAGCCAGCCCGGCACCCCATCTCCTAAGTGTTTTTTATCTAGAGTTTCTCTTTTTTTCTTTGCTTCCCCCGCTGCTCCTTTTTCCTTGAAATCAAGTGGTTTGTCTTACAGTTTCCTGTAGTCTAGATTTGGAGACGACCTATCTCTGGGGTGATGTTTAACATACTCTTTCTGCTCCTCATTTCGTTACATGTTGTTAGTGGGACCCAGAGACTTGCTTAGTTTCCAGCTGAGGGTGCGAGAGCCCTCACGGCGGTACAGAGCCCGCGCGTGGGCAGGCCCGGCACGCCTGCTGTCTCGTTCTACGACGTGGGCAGTGCGGCTCTGGCCTGGACCCATTATCTCAGGGGCTGTGGGACAGTCTGATCCCATCACGTCTCTTCAGCTGGCACCTTTCACCCTTGTCTTCTCTTGAATTGGATTCCAGCGCAGTTAGCGTGTGGTGTCCCGCTAGCGGCAGGTGTGCGTTGCACCGCCCAGGCTCGGCACCGCCCAGGCTCGGCACCGCCCAGGCTCGGCACCGCACCTACACTCTGTCTCCTTCCCGTGTCCCCCATCGTCTCTGGTGACCCTGGTGGTTCCTTAGGAGTGTTTTTTGGTCTCTTTTTTCCCTTTGGTCAGTGACTGTGTTCTCTAAATCCCACATATGAGTGAAGTTCTGTGGTATTGGTCTTTCTCTGGCTTGTTCAGCTTAGCATGATGTGCTCTGGCTCCAGTCGTGTCATGGGAAATGGCCAGATGTCATTCTTCTTTATGCCCAGTAATAGTCCATCGTGTGTGCCGTATCTTTGTGTGTTCGCCTGTCCGTGGACACCGGGGCTGCTTCCGTACCGTGGCTGTTGCGGATCGTGCTTCAGTAAACAGGAGGGTGCAGTGTCCCTTTGAGTTAGGGTTTTCGCATTCTTCGGGGAAGTACTTCGTAGTGCAGGGCTGGGTTGTAGGGCAGCTCTGTTCTGAACTTTCTGAGGAGCCGCCGTACTGTTCTCCAGAGCGGCTGCACCCGTTTGCACCCCACCAGTGCAGAAGGAGGTTCTTTTTTCTCGTGTCCTCACCACTGCTTGTTTCCTGTGTGGATTCTCCCCTTTCTGACAGGGGTGAGGTGGTGTCTCACTGCGGTATTTTTTTTTTTTTTTTAAGATGGATTTATTTTAGAAAGAGAGAGCATGAGTAGGAGGGACAGAGGAGAGGAAGAGAGAATCTCCCGCACACTCTGTGCTGGGTGTGGAGCCTAATGCGAGGCTTGATCTCACGACCCCGAGACTGTGACCTGAGCGGAGACCGAGAGTTGGGTGCCCAGCCAGCTGAGCCACCCAGGCGCCCCTCATTGCGCTTGTGATCTGCTTTTCCGTGATGAGGAGTGACGTGGAGCGTCTTCTTGTGTCTGTGGGCCATTCGTATGTCTTCTTTGGAGAAGTACCTGTTCGTGTCTTCTGCCCACTTTTAAATTGGATTATTTGGGTTTTGGGTGTTGAGTTGTGTAAGTTCTTTATGTAATTTAGATACTAACCTTCTGTGGGATGAGTCACTGCAAATATCTTCTCCCATTCATACGTTGGCTCTTAGTTTGCTGGTTGTTTCCTTGGCTGTGCAGAAGCTTTCTGTTCTAATCCCAGCAGTTGATTTTTGCTTTTGTCTCCCTTGCCTGAAGGGACCTATCTAGAAAATGTCACTACGACCAATGTCGGAGACATTACTGCCTATGCACTCTTCTAGGATTTTTATGCATTTAGGTGTCACATTCAGGTCCCCAGTCTGTTTTGTGTCTTTGTGTCATCTTCAGTTTCTTTCATCAGTGTTTTATGAATTTCAGAGTAGAGATTTCACCTCTTTTTTAAGTTTATTTCTAGATATTTCATTATTTTTGGAGCAGTTATAAATGGGATTGTTTTCTTAATTTCTCTTTCTGCTGCATCATTAGCGTATAGAAATGCAGTAGATTTCTGTACATTGATTTTGTATCTTGCGACTTTATAGTACCTGGAATACTTACATGAAGAGAAACACTCCTACCAGTTACTTGGTTACCCTACGTACATGTTATAAGGAGAAGCTGGATAAATTCTGATTCTTAAGCTTTGTCTATCAGTTTCCTCAGTAATCTGGTTCTCTAGCATTTGTTGAAAGTGGTGACTCGTAAGATTTTATTTGGTTTCTAATGGCAGTGTGAATTCATGGGTATAGATGTACTTAAAATTTTAATCATCGTATGATTCTTATTGAAACTTAAAATGTCCAGTCCTGGCCAATAGGCACCTCTCCAGGTTGGCTCTTGGACTCTGATACACCCTCAGTAGTCTTTGATGGTTTTGTTACTTTCTGGTAAGAAAAGATACTCCACACTAATTTTTTGTAATTTTTACCACAAACTTAGATTTAACTGTTTCTGAGGATCTCTGTTAGTTTTAAGTTCATTGGGAATCGGTGTTCAGAGAACACAGGTGGGCCCTTTGTCGGAATCTTTGATACCGGGTTGGTCTTCTTCAGTGGTATTCTGGAGCCAGGAAGTCCCTTTCCCCCCATACGTACTTATATTTCTGTTGCTTTGGCTTTCGGACACCAGAACACACTATGGGTTTATACTGGTGCTTCCTGCTCAAAGTCAGGGCCAGAGGGTTTTCCTGACTTCTGCGCAGGTGCTGTGTCCCATGCTGGAGGCTCCCTGACGGCTGAGTTTGCTCTTCTCCTGGGGATGTACCAACAAACATGTTTGAAAGTCCCTGGAGATAATGCTTCCCTGTGTGGTTGTGCCGCTAGCCCGACTTAGAGCTCATTTGTTTGTTTTTAGGGATTGCATTTAAGGTGTATAACCTCGTAAAATATTTATGGGGTTTCAAGATGTAAATAATGAATACTCACAGAATTTTTTTTCCATGTATGTTCTTCTCCACTTCACCTGTAGGTAACCACTTTGTTTGTTCTTAGTTTATCTGTGTCCTCAAAAAATATACAAGCAAACGTACTTTTTCCATGACTTGACTTCAGTGAAGAAAGGCACATTTTTTTCCATTCTGTATATTCATCCAGACATCAGAAATAGGAGCGGATAATTTTAGGTTTTACACGTTGCTTATTGTTCATTTTATGGGTTTGGTATTTGGATTTGGTGTAAGTGGAAATTCTTTTCTGTCCCTGTGTTGTTTATTCAAAAATATTCTTTCCTGGTGTATGAAAATGTGTTTTTCTGATGGGCACTTGGGTTCTTTCCACCCTTTTGCTGTTTGCAAGCACTGCTGCTGTGCAGAGGGTGTGCAGGTGTCTGTGGGTGCTCTCTGGCTTAATCTTCGTCTGCATGAAGATGATACACTATACTTCCCGGTGTAGTCTCAAGAGCAGAAGTGTTGGATCCGAGACTCCGTATTTTAACTTTGGCCAACTGCCTTAAAGGAGAGGAGCATCCCATGCCCTTGCTGACTGCCGCCTGCTTATTGCTGTCATCATTGTGGATAGCAGGGTGACGTGTCCCCATTTTTGCTCTTCTTTCTCAGAATATTGTTTTAAATATTTATTTTTTATTTATAAAGATTTTATTTATTTATTTTATCAGACAGAGATCCCAAGTAGGCAGAGCAGCAGGCGGGGGCAGGGGAAGCAGGCTCCCCACTGAGCAGAGAACCCCCCCTTCCATGCGGGGCTCGATCCCAGGACCCTGAGATCATGACCCAAGCCGAAGGCAGAGGCTTTAACCTACTGAGCCACCCAGGCGCCCCCAAATACATCTTTATTTAAATTGCTATTATTTCTTAAAAATATTTGAGAGAGAGAGAGAGTGCTCGTGCAGGGGCGGGGGGGTGAGGGGGACTGAGGGAGGCTGCTGGAGCAGACCCCCTGCTGAGCACACCCGACCCAGGCTCTCGGTCCCACAACCTGAGCTGAAATCAAGAGTCGGCTCCTTAACCGGCTGAGCCCCCTAGGCTCCCCTTTATTTAAAATTACTTTAGTAATCTTTGTTGTATCAGAAAAATACGTCAGTCCTTTTATTGGAATTGTGTTATCTGTATACTGATTTGAGGATTGTAGCGGATTTTTAGTATCCGTCTCCGTGTCTGGACCATGGAATATGGATTTACAGTTTTCCTAAATGGTTCACACATTATTTATCGATTGTATTTAGATATTTGATGTTCATTATAACTAGAACTTCTCCTTTAAGAAAATGTTTTTAAAAAGAAGTTTTTGCTTGTACATAAGAGTGTGAGTGACTTATTGATGTTTACCTAGTACGTGGCTACTTAATGCTTTCACTTCCAAGGTTCATGATATAGAATCTTAGTTTTTAAGAGGATTTGCTGGCTTGGATATTTTTAGAGAAGAGAGTATATAATCTTAGCATGTCAGAGCTGAGCAGAAAATAGCACTGTGACCTGAATAGGCCTTTCAGAAACGGGCACCATCACACAGAGCACACAGGAGGGCTGTGTTGTCTAATCAGGCTCTTCTGCAGGTCTGTGTGTCGTGGCGGTGACGTCACTCAGAAACTCTGCTGGAGCAGGGAGAAGCTCAGACAGAGGTGGCCGTGAGCCTGCAGCACTAGCTGCTCTTTGGTGTGTGATCACAGTCACACAAGAAGGTCATGGTCGCAAGTTCTTCATGGTTTCTGTCCTCTGGAACAAACAGCCTGGGGTCCGGTCTAGACTGAAGCATCATTGCAGGTTGTCGTGAATGTCTTTACTCACTCAGACTTGAGAATGTCCGTGCCTCCTGCCTGCCCCTTACTAAGCATCACCCTCAGCCCTGGCTCTTGTGGGGAGCCCAGGGAAGTGGTCTCGTCTGACGGACTCTTCTTTGATTTCTTTTCTCTAACGCACGTATTTCTCGTAAACAGGAATTAGGTCTGGAGGCTTTGAACATGCCCAGGCAAAACACCCTTGCGACAATATTAATACTTCCTGGGTGCTTTATGTCACATCATGTTAGGGGCCTCTGTGCTCAGGTTATTTCATTATCAGTATCTCTGTGGGTTTTTTTTTTTTTTTAGTTTATGTGGAGGAATGATTAAATATAAACCGACAGTAGCCACATCTTGTGAATATTCTCATTTTCTCTTTGGGGCAGTTGACTAAGATAACGCGAACTGGCCCTTCTGCTTGGGAGACTAAAAAGATTCTGGCAGTTTCTTTTGCTCCTCTGGTCCAGCCCTGTCATTCGGAGTCTGGAAAATCAAGACTTGTCCAGTTACGTAAGTACAAAAATCCTTACTTATCCTTTGGATCTTTAAAAAAATCTCATTAGAATTTGAAGAGAGAGACAAATTGTAAGGAGCCTTTTAATATTTAGGAACATTTTTCTACCCACTGAAACCTTAAAATGTTACAAATGATTTTTAGATATTAAAAAAAGTAATCTGTTTTCAGCCCATTTTAGGTTGTTTTTGCCTTCTTTTAAATCTCCAGGAATTCTTTTTTTTGTTTGTTTTAAAGATTTTGTTTATTTATTTGACAGACAGACATTACATGTAGGCAGAGAGGCAGGCAGAGAGAGAGGAGGAAGCAGGCTCCCCACTGAGCAGAGAGTCCGATGCGGGGCTCGATCCCAGGACCCTGAGATCATGACCTGAGCCAAAGGCAGAGGCTTCACCCACTGAGCCCCCCAGGCACCTTCTCCGACAATTCTTGCTGGCCGTGCCATTGAAGGCGGGAGGCTCTCTTGAGAGGGAGTTCGTTCTGCTCTGTGGCGAAGTCTCACAGAGACAGCGTGTTGCCAGCACCGCTGGGCCAGGGGCTCTTGCAGAGTCACGGGACCCCTCCCTCCTCGGGGCGCCTCGTGGGCACACGCTTCAGGTGGTGGGAGGCTTGCCATGGAGATTCATTTGGCTAGCCCTCTGTCTTCAACTCCTTCAGGATGGGGAATCAGAAAGAGCTGACATTATCCATATACTGTTTTATCATTTACACAGCAATGAGAATCCTAGTGATTTATTGAAAATAAAACCGTTCAGCATGGATTCTGCATTCTGATCATTTAGAAAATTTGGAAAATGCACCAAAAAAGGGGAAAAAATAACCGTAATCTCAAATCCAAAGATGATACATGTTAGCAAATTCCTTCCAGAAATTTGTTTTTCTTAAATTTGTGAGGAGACATTTATCAGATAGTCATGCACTGCCTCGGTCTCTGCTAAGTGGAGGTCACCTGCCACAGACACGGTCCTTGAAATGTGGCAGTGAGCAGCAGTAAGATACAGAAAGAGGCTGAGAGGGCCAGGGAGGGTTTGACAGAGGGTGGGACATTTTGGGTGAAAGTGAATTCTCTGAGGAGAGGAGAAAGGGAGAAAAAGCATGAGCAGAGGCTGATGGGGACTTTCTACGTGCACGCCCTTCGGCATGGTCCGAGTGGGAGAAACGAGCCCACTGCGTGAGTTAGACTTGTCCTGGAGGCCGTGGGAGCCACCGTGTGTGTGAACTCAAAGATGGGGTGCTTCTGTCTTTTCGACGACCCTGTGGCCCGGCAAAGGCTGAGTTAGTCCTGTGCGTGCGCCCTGGGACTCTCCCCCCGGAGAGGCTGGCGTCACTCACAGGCAGGGCACGGCCTTCTGCAGCGCTGCCCGAGTGTTGGAAGGTGAGGGCTTGTCGATGCGTCTGCAAGGCCTCTCGGGGGTTTGGTTGAAGACAAGTCTCGTAATGTGAGGGCTTGACCGGGTCTGGGTAAGAACTGCGACAGCATGGAGGGCACCCCAAGAGCTTGGTTTTGAGACCAGAGCTCTGGAGTGAACGCTGGCTGATCAATAGCCCCGTGATGTTTTGGGCTCCCGAAGTGGACAGTTAATTGCAACTCTGTCTTCCTGGGCCAGAGTTTTCTAAAGTAGCAAAGGTGTTTCCATGGAGACGGTGGCCTCTGAAGCCGAAGGGATTCGGGGGCAGGCACATAGGCTGTTTCTGAAGAAGGACGTGGGCCTTGAGGTGTCCGGCATCTCTTGGGGATGTGGGTCTGGGGGGCTGCTCAGGACCCCGGTCAGGAATGGAGCAGAGCCCTGGGAGCCGCTGCCCAGGCTTTGTTCCTTGAACCATAGCATGGATGTCAAACCAGGGATTGATAGGCACATAGAGTGGGGGAAATGGTAGAAATCAGCCCCTGAGGGAACACTGCTGGCTGTGGTGGAGAAGGGGCTGGCAGGAGAGACTTGGGCTAAGTTGGTTCCCTTCGAGCGGGACCTTGGGGTGAGCTAGAGAAGGAGTCCGTTCAGCGGACTGAAGGGAAAGACAAGGAAATGTGGGTGTGTTGAGCAGAAAGTCATGATTACGGTGTTGCGTAGCGGGGCCCATGCTGGAGCCCATCCTGGACAACGGGGAGGAGACTGTTGAGCGGGAGAGGAGGCCTGGCGTGGACCCAGGGAGGAAGGTGCTGAGAGCCTGGGGCTAGGGGCTTCCCCGGGGTCCCGTGGAACGGGTATTCACGGGATTCTGCACAGGCCGCTCTGATTTGGGTAGTAAATATTACAGACAACCTAAGAACCTTCCCCGTATTGTAGATCGTCACCTTTTGGGGAAGAATTTAGGTCTTGGAACCTTGCATCTTCCTCGCTTGCTCCCCTGCTGTGACCTCTTTCTCTGTCAAATAAATAAATAAAATCTTAAAAAAAAGGAGTTAGGTCCTGGAGGGAAAGAAGTGGTGGTGGCTTTCAGTGTGAGGTATCTGAACGCACAGTCCTTAAGTCCTCCCCCTTGAAGAGAAAAGCTCTCCTGTTGCCATACGCGTGCATTAACCTGAGCTGGACTTTGATTACCAGATTCAGTGTCTCCTCGGTGTGCGCTGGAGTTTTTGTACCTACTTAGATTTGCTTTTCTCTATTAAAAAAGGAACAGATACTCAATTTGTAAAGTGCCGTGGAAATGTAAAGATAGACGGAAGAATTCTGGAGCCCCACGTTCATGGAGTTCCACCGGTGAGGTAGAACCGGGAACGAATACCGTAAACAGAGTCATGAACCCAGGTTCGTCTTCTGCTCCGACTGATGACACACACGCCCGTGCTTCCTTCACTTACAGGAGTTCGGGGTAGCGCGTTTGAAAACACCGTTTGAGACGGACACATGCGTGCGCCTTCGAGCTGTCACTGTTTGCCGGGACAGCGGGACAGCGGGCGTGGATGACCGCGAGGGACGGTTTTCCAGAGTTAGGGCTCTGTGCCGTCTGGGTCCCTCACAGATGAGGCTGACACGTCTCCTTCTTTGCCCGCAGCGCCGCTGGCCGTGCGGAGCCTCCAGGACCTGGCTCGAATTGCCATCCGTGGGGCCATCAAAAAGGTCATCCGTCAGGAGACCGCGAGCGGCAGCGGAAACGGACTGAAGACCACTCCCCGGGCCAAGAGGCGGAGAGTGCGCCGCCGTCGCATGGAGACGATTGTCTTTTTGGACAAGGAGGTATTTGCCAGTCGGATCTCCAGCCCCTCCGACGACACCAGCTGTGAGGACTTGGAAGAGGAGCAGCGGCGGGAGGACAGAGCCCCGCCGGAGGCGAAGCCGGCCCCGCCGGTGAACTTCCTGCGCGAGAAGGTCCTGAGCCTCCCTCTGCCAGACCCCCTGAAATACTACCTGCTCTATTACCGGGAGAAGTAAGTCTGTGGGCACCGGATGAGGTGCAGCCCGAGGCCGCCCTCCCACCCCCACCCGGGCCCTCACGGGGTCACCGGGCACACGCCGTGGGGAAGGAGAGTGCGGTCCTCTCCACGTTTCTGTGTTCAGTTTGTTCTTGGGTTTCCTCTAGAATTCCATTCGCTGGTATCATTTCAGTAAACGTAGTCTTTTGACAAGCAAAGTGCATAGGGGAATGTTTTCTCAAAAGGGAGAGAATCTCCAGGAGAAGCGTGTTTGCTTTCTGCTCTGGTGAAACTCTGACATCTGCACGCAGAGACCCAGCCGAGACACACAAGTGTGCGCTGCCCGTGAAGCAGGGCAGTTGAAATTAACCCACGTTGCTCCTAAAATGTGTAAAAGAAAGCACAAGTTTGCAAGTGTGTAACCTCTTTCCCAGATGTGAGGCACCTGTGTCCAAGTTGGAACTTGACGGTACCAGCCTGTTGAGCACCGGCGCTGACCTCCGCTAACCTTTTCGTTTTCTGGAGGGGACCGTTATTGAAAAGCTCTCCCTTACTTTAAATAAATGTGATTAAATCTGATGTAAGTTGTCGATTGTGATTTTAAAGGAGGGAAATTGTCACGAGGGAGGAAGAGTGAAAGTGTCAAACTGCTAGATGTCTGTCCGGAATCCCAAAGTGATTTGGACTGTTTTCCTGACAGCTTTTCTTACCTTCAGAAGAATGAGTGTCAGATAATCCCTTAGGGGATACTCAAGAATGAAGCAGGTATTGTGTATAATGAGCTACATTACTTTTACCCCAAGGGTAGGGATGACCGTTGACCCAACCTTGAGTATGCTAGTGGGTGTCTAAGGCACGGACGTGCTCAGTTCTCAAAACAGGGGGAAAGTGTTTAAGCTGCAGGAAGTACAGTGGGGACAGTGTTACCGACAGCCTCTGCTTTTCTTTTTCTTTTAAGATCAGTTGGCTATTTTTCTGTAGTCCTATAGGTTTTGTCTTTTATAACTCTGGGGAAAAAGACGTGTTAGTTTTCTAATTTTTCTTAATAACAAATATGTGTATTTTAGTAGCTCCATTGCATTAAAGGAATGGTCTGAGCACCAGTGACTTGTGAAGTCTCCCTTCTCCAGGCCCTTTGGGTTGAGCGCTTTCTTTTTTTGTGGGGAGGGGTTGAGCGCTTTCTGTCGTTACCAAGTTCTGAGTCTTCAGAAGGCCATCCTGTCAGATGGTAGAATGTTTTCAAATTATTGGTCATTCCAAAGCATCGGTTCTTTTCAAACTTATTTTTGTTCTGAAAGAAAAGAATGGTATAAAATGTTAGCAAGGGACCCGAACTCAGAGTGTTGATGTTGGATGAGTCGTCTGGAGTTAATGCCTAGTTTTATCCCTGAGCTTCTTGAGGGTCAGAAACCTCTTTGTGTTTCACCAGCTGAACCGAGTTCTGGTCGTTTGTTTCTTTATTTAATTTCTTCTTCTTCTTCTTCTTCTTTTTTTTTAAAACTTTTCTTCTTTTTTAAGTAACTGTCATTTTTTTCACAGGATACTGTGTGCATGCATAGCTGGGAAACATGTCTGTTGCCGTAGATTTGAAAATGTAACCCTTTGTAAAGACAGTTACTTCATAGTCGTTTTTAACCTGGCATTTAACTGAAGGTCAAGCGTCCTCGTCTCCGAGGCGCATGGTTCACGTTCACGTGCGGTCACTTCTAGCGTGCACATCTCTGCTGACATCATTCCGATCGATGCGTAGCAGTCTCTGCAAGCGTGGACACTTGAAGCATAATGTCACATCCACGGTATTTGTGAAATCTGTTACACCAGGTGGCTTGACTAAGGTTTTTAATTGTGGGTGATTTTATTTTTTTTAAACCACATTTTACTTTCCACTGTAAAAACTTCATAATGCATAAGCCCCGTTTTTCCCTACATCTGTCAAACCTTTCTTAACATTGTGTTTGTATTTACATGTTGTCAGTTTGTGATGTTTAAACCAGAATTTGGTTAAAAGTATATGTAGATATAATATATGTGAGATAGTTTGGTGTTTATCTTACACACCTAGAGAAGAACTGTAAATGGGTTTTCCTGGGCTAAAGTGTTCCTCACTAGAGCCCACAATGACGCACTCCTACTGTCTGCTTCCCGACGGATGGATTGTGCGTTACCTGTAGCCTCTGTACTGTAACCCGCATTCTAGACAACTGCTGACTTGTATGTTTTGAGGAATGTGTATTTCTGTATGTGATTTTCGTCTTGAAAGTAGGAAAGCCATAGACACGTGCACAGGAAATAGCAAATGTGCGAATACCGAGTAGGTAATGTGAACACCCACTGTGTGTGTAACGGCGCTTCTGCAAGTCTGGACCTTTCAGGGAATAAATGCCAGAAACTTGTAACAAAAATTTTAGTGAGCGGATATACATTGGGTGAATACAGAGGGTATCAATAAATATAGTTATGGCACTTGGGCCTCTTAGCATGGCTTGTGTTTCCTGTGTGGGATTGAAATTCTTGAGTACATATTTTCCAAAAATCTTCAAAAATAAACTTTTTCTTTATTACAAACAAGTGTTTTCTCTCACTGTGTTATTACCTCATTCTGTACCATGCTAATACACTTTGGGAAGACATCGTTATTTGTAAAGATTGATGTATTAGAGCTCGGGCACATGCACAGGTCGGGGGAAAGGCAGATGGAGAGGGAGAGAGGCCCTCAGACTGTGCGCAGAGCATGGAGCCTGACACTGGGCTCGACTCCACAACCACAAGATCACAAGCCCAGCCAACACCCAGAGTCGGGGCTTAACCGGTTGCGTCACCCAGTTGGCATTATTTTTAGCTAAAGACACTTAGTTTGGCTCCAGGAAAGAACATGTGTCTGTAGTTAGTTTTTGGGCACAGTTTTTCCATTTCGTGATAATTGGGTAACAGATAAGAGTTCGGTTTCAGGTTGGGTTTGGGCAGTCAGGGACCAGGTGCCAGGGCCATGCTTTAGGATTGGGGTCTAGGCCCAGGGTCAGGGTGAGGGCCAGAGATCAGAAGTAAGGGCTCAGGATTGAGGGACAAAGTTGGGGATAGTGTTTGGGGTCAGACGGGTTGCTGATTGTTTCGGCCCGTCCGGACTGCTAAGGCAAAACCGCTGCATTTTGGGTGGCTTGTGAGCAGAAGTTCATTTCTCCTAGTTGCTGAGGCCGGCAGTCTGAGCTGAGGGTGCTGACGTCATCGGCTGAGGGCCCTCGTCGTGGCGTGCTCCTCATGTGTCCGTAGGTAGGGAATAGCTTGGGGTCTTTATAGGGGGAGTAATCCCATTCACGAGGACTCCGCCTTTACCACCTAATCAGCTCCCAAAGGCGCCGTGTTCTAGCATCATCACATCTGGCATTGGGATTCGAACATGTGAACTTGGGGGGAAAACAGACACTCAGGCCACAGCACTGGACCTTTTTAATAAATCCCTGTATTTTCCCAAAGTACTGGAATGATGGGCTCTATTTCAATTGGAACTTGCTGATTATGGCACTGAATAGTCAGAACCCTGACTTTCAGGGATTCATTGGATGTTCCCTGAGGGTCTAAACCGTGAGTGGGATGTGTTCTGTGCTGCAGCCCAGTGGGCAGCAGGGTGCCCCCTACCCTGACTCTCCGACCTGAGGGAGAGCATGCGTATCCTGGCCTCGGAGTCAGCCCCACAGCTCGATGAGGACATGAGTGGGCTTGAAGATACACCTGCGGCTTCTGGCCTGCAGCTTGGGGGCACTGAGGACAAAGCTAGGAGATGGCTTCCGTTGATAACCCCAATGAACTTGAGCTTAGAACAGCCCTCCCCAGCGTCCTCCTAAAACCTAGTAAAAGCTGACTTTCACTTAGTCTCTTTGAATGTTCCTGTGGTTCACCATAGCTCACTCGTCCCAGACTGCAATTCTGCTATTCCCAAATAAACTCACTTTACTGCTAACACAGCTGGTATTTTACCTTTACATTAAGAGTTTCTATGTGGAACTGTCTGTATGCATATTAAGCCAAAGAGTTTATACAGGTGTCTCTAACCCAAATACTGTAATTCTCTTTGCTCAGTGGTGACGTAGCACTCTAGCAGTGATGGAGTGGGCTCTTATCATTTGTCACTTGCTCCATTCTGTAGCACAGATGTAAGCGCTTCAGCGTCGTTGCCAATTGCCATCACGGGAAGGGACTTTATAAAACAGGGTCCACTGTTTATGTGACTTCAGTCTACACATTCCGTTTCCGGAGCTGCTTAGGTCAGCACCTTGTGCCCCATCAGCTACGGCGAGTTTCTCCATACATTTCTAATATGGTTAGATTACCAGTCATATTCTGTATTCTATGCTGTGACATTCCCACACCCTAAATAATTCAATTTGAATACTTAACGATGTGCTCTTAGGCTGTAAAGAACCCGTGAGTTGTGACAGACGCGTGGTGGTGGGTGTGCATCCCCAGAGTATTGCATGCAGAACCTGCCACCCTAACCGTGATCCTTTTGTCATCTCTTGTAGTTTTGCCTTTTCCAGAATGTCCCATAAATGGGGCTATGCAGTGTGTAGTCTTTTCAGACTGATTCTTTCACTTGGCAAAATGCGTGCAAGGTTCACCCATGTCTTGTAGGGGTCAATGGTTCATTTCTTTCTACTGCTGAATGGTAGTGCATGTATAGGTGACTAAAAATAATTTTTCCATTATTCTTCTAGGTTCTAGACCGCTTCTAGTAGTAAAAGATGAACAGGAGAAAACAGAAGCTTAATAACGTGAAATGGCCCTGAAATGGCCCAAGTAATCACTTTAAATACCATCTTCAGCTGAAGACAAAGGTTTTGGGTGGTGAGAAGGCCAGTCAAGGTTATCAGACCAAGGACAGCCCGTAAGAGTAAGGTTGCTATGCAGGGTTAAGTTCAGGCCTTCTCCACTGATAACGAGTTTCTTGAGATTGGGTCACCCTTCCATTTCTGGTGTAGAGAGGGAGTATACTTACAGATGGGGATTTCCCTTATAACTAAATTCTGCTCACTACAGAAAGCTTCTCCTTGGTTTTTAGAGAGTCTCTTTTGCCCTTTCTCTTTTTTCTCTTTTTTTTTTTTTTTTTAAGATTTTTTATTTATTCATTTGAGAGAGAGAGAGAGAGAGCACAAGTAGGGGGAGCAGCAGGCAGAGGGAGAAGGAGAAGCAGGCTCCTTGCTGACCTGGGAGCCTGACATGGGGCTTGATCCTAGGACCTGGAGATCAAGACCTGAGCCGAAGGCAGATGCCTAACCATCTGAGCCACCCAGGGCCCCTCTTTTTTTTTTTTTTTTTTTTTTAAAGGTGATTTACTTATTTGTTAGAGTGGAGAATGCGGGAGTACAAGCACAGGGCGGGCAGGCAGAGAAGCAGGAGCCCGCTGAGCAAGGAGCTCTATGTGTTGCGGGGCTCCATCCCAGAACTCCGGAATCATGACCTGAGCAGAAGGCAGCCAGTCCACCGACTGAGTCCCTCAGGCGCCCCTGTCTGCTGCTGCTTAAAATTAACCAGACCCACCTAACCCTTGTGCTAAGGAGACATACTGTGAGGGGGAGTGTTCTGCTTCTGTCTCATGGACGCGCCACAGTTTGATTACGGACTCATCTGCTGAAGGATATCCTGATTTCTTTAAAATTTTAGCCATTAGGAATAGAGCTGCTGTGCATAGCTGAATGTGAGTTTTTGTTTGGAAACAGTTTTCCAAAGCAGTTACCCAAATAGCTGAAGTGTGATGATGGTTGGATCCTAAGTGAGACTTATTTAGCATTGGGAAAAAAAAATGCCAAACTGCCTTCGCTAACCCTTAAAAATGGAATTGCCGGTTATTTTACCAGGAAGAATGAATTTATTTGGGAGTAGTTGAGAATTTCAGTCCAGGACAAGCAAGCTTAGGTGAAACCACAGACAAGTACGCAGAGCAAAGCAGAGGGTTGTGCTCTTTTACAGAGGAAAGCAGACGTTAGGAGGGGCTGTCCTAACCAGCTGTCCTAACCGGGGGCTCAGGTGTAGTGGCTTCTCACTGGCTGAGCTGTTGCCTGGGAGGAGGGAACCTTTCTTCTTCCTTCTGGGGTAAGAACACGGCACAGACTGGGCGAGGTCTACGTCTTCCTGTTGGGCCTGTGATTGGGGTAAACTTGGTGCATGAGAATCTCCCCGATGGAACCCTCCCAGACTCCATTTTTGTGAGATTTCCCACGACCAAGTCTCACTTCCCCAGCACCTGTACCTGCGTCCCCCCAGCGAAGGAGAGCTGCTGCCATTCTGCCTCCAACAACTGGTGCTTTTTTTTGTTTTCCTTGAGTTTAGCAGTTAGCCGGTGTGTAGCAATCTGTCATTTCCTGAGGGTTTTTGTATGCTTATTTACTCTCTGTGTATCTTCTCTGGCCAGGTGTCTCCCTAGATTTTTACCCGTTTTCATTGAGATTGTATGTTTTTGGATCATTGAGTTCTGAGAGTTTTCTGAGAGTTCTTTGTATACTTTGGATCCAGATCCATTACCAGACGCGTGTTTTGCACATATTTTCTTCAGGCTGCGGGTTTGTCTTCTGATTCTCTGAGCACGGCCCTTCACAGAGCACTTTACATTTGATAAAGGTTGTGCTACTGTATTTTTCTTTTGGGAATCAAGGTTTTGGTGTTGTGTGTCAAAACTCATCACCACATGCAAGGTCATGTAGATTTTATGTTTTCTTTTTGATATTTCAGTAGTTTTGCACTTTAAATTTATCTGCAATTTTTAGTAAATTTTGGAGTCAGTTGTAACATTCGGGCCTCGATTTCATTGCATTGCATTGTGTGGCATGCTGTTTCCCACGAGCTGTTCTTAAAGTATTTCTGGAGAAGTGAGGGGATACTGGGCTCCATTTGTTTGAATTTCCAAAAGTGAATGGATTCAGTCTGACTGGAGAAGCCGCGTGAGTTTTGCACTTTCCTCCACTGCCCGCAGGGGTTTCCCGACCCAAGGGAGGCGGTTCCGTCAACCCCCTCCGTTCTGCCTGCACCTGCCTCTTCAGGGCCGGCTGTGGAGGGCGCGGGGCCGCGTCCACGCCGACAGGACCCGCTGTGGAGGGCGCGGGGCCGCGTCCACGCTGACACGAGTCCAGCCCCCTCAGGCCCGGTCGTGGGGGAAGGTGAGCAGAAGCCGCCGGGGCGGGCACTGCCGACGGGGTGCGGAGTTCGCAGGGCTCCGTGGAGGAAGGGCGCGCTGTGTAGACTGTGCGGCTTCCGCGGCTTTGTGGGCGGTGCGGTGGTCCCACAGGGCTGAGTGCGGGGCTGTGGGGTCCCCCGGTCCGGGCTCGGATGCGCCCCGGGTCGCGGCTGTGTCCGGGCGCGGCGGACTCGGCTCCTGCCGCCCCCTCGGGGCTCGCGCTCCCCCCGCCCCGCCCGCCTCGGCCCGCGTCCACACCCGCCGCGGGGCCAAAGTCCGGGTGAACGGGAGCTACAGCGTGGGCTCTGCGGGCGGCGGCGGGGACGGCGGGTGTTTCCCGGCGCCGTTCGTCCCCGAGCCCGAGCGTCTCCCGTCCCCGCGCGTCCCGCTCCGTGTCCGTCGGCGGCAGCGCGCGGCATCGGAGCACCGGCCTGTCCCCGGCTCGGTGGGTCCCGGACAAGGCGCGGGAAGCCGGGAGGGCTGCCGGGAGGGCGCGTCCGTGGAGAGAGGCGGGGGCCGGGGGGACGGAGGTTCCCGCCGCGGCCTCCTGCGAGGGCGAGTGGCCCGTCCGCGCGGGGGACCTGGACCGGGCGGGCTCGGCCTCCCTCCCGGAGCCCTACGTCGGCTCTGCTCCTGCGACCTGGTGCCGCGGGGGTCGGGAAGCGGGGGTCGGGAAGCGCTGCGTCCTCTGCGGTGACCTCGGATCTGCGGGTCTCACAGAGACTCTCGTCCCGCACGCAGACCCCCCGCCGTCGCTTCCGAACCGTCCGTCGTGTGACACGGGCTGCGTGGGGCGTTTGACCCCAAACAGCGACACCGTCCCGCGGAACCCCCACGGAACCCCAGGTGAGGAAACCCTGATGGCGCCCGCAGTGGTCCCCGGACCGCAGGCCCACGTCGCCGGTCACCGCCCGCCGCCCCGTCCGCGGCGCCTTCTCCGGTCCCGACCGGTTTTCTCCCTCCGGAGCCGCTCCCGAGAGTCCCCCGTGTGCACGACCCGGACGGGCTTACGGAGCGCGGAGGGTCCCGTCTGAGGGGCATTTCCACAGGGCTGTGTCCCTGGGGCCGTTCCCGGGGTCCACGCGCGTGGTGACAGGCGTCATCCTTCGCGTCCTCACGGCGACTAAACACGACGACACGGCCCGCTTCAGACACGGCGGGTGGCAGTTCGCCGCCCCGGCCGAGGCCACGTGCCGCACGTCGTTTTCCGGAACGTTCTCGCTGTCCCCGAGGGGACTGTGCGCGCGACCCACCAGCTCCCCGGTCCCCTCCCTCGGTCCCGCAGCCGCGTCCGACCATGAGTCCCGGACGCCGCCTCCGAGTGCGGTCCTGGGGTCTGTCCCTCCGTGGGCACCAGCGTCCGCCTCGTTCCGGACTCGGAGGGGAGCCGGCGGCCTTCAGACGCGCGCGCGGTGTTCGCCGGAGATTTACGGGAAAATGACCCCTTCTTCCTGCGTTCGTGAGAGGTTGTCTCGGCAGCAGACGTGGATTTGGGTCAGAACCTTTAACGGGTCACTTAGAGACCGCGTGGTTTTACTCCCGCACTCATTGCGCCGCGCAACATTGTTTCACTCTGTTGCACAGCGGGAGACGCCTGGGAACAGACACTGGCTTACGCCGCCCGGCGTGTCCGCGAGCTCTCGGTTTTGCAATGTTCCTGACCAGGATCCTCACATTTGCTTAAAGAAACGTATAGGACTGCATTTCGCTGATTTTGTGATGATTTCATTGGGGTTGGTATTCGTGGTTAGGATGCGGGTTAGGGTTAGGGTGGCCTTAGGGTTAGGGTCTCCCTGTCCTCGCCGGCACAGAGCCCGTTCTCCTCCAGCAACCACAGTGATCTTTCTGGAACATAATCTTCGGGCCTCTCTGTGGTTTGCTCCCCTCCTGCCCCCCTCCCAGCCTCACCTCTCCCACGGGGACCCTCCCTTCTGTGGGCACCCCGGAGTGTGGATTCCCACAGGTGCCTCAGGCTGGAACCCAAGCCTTTGCCTATGCTGTGCCTCTGCCAGGAGCACCGTTCCCTCCTCCTGCTTCCCGTCCGGCTTGTTTCCCCATTGGCTGAGCCACACTTTGCCCCCTGATGACCTGCCTCATGCCTGCTGTGTGTGTGTGAGCTTCCCCCCCACTTAAATGTAGGGCTGCATGGGTTTCCAACCTTCTAAGCCTTAGGGTCCCCTTTGTAAGATGGGGTGATGGCCCCCATCTCTGGGAGCAGGAGGCAGGGAGACCCCAGGGGCAGACTCACTCAGGACAGGCTGGGAGAGTGACTGTTGCTTAAAACAGCCCAGAGCCTGCCCCCTTGAAGAAGGTGTACATGTTCACGGCCCCCAGTTCTGGGGTCCTGCTGCCAGCCTCCGGCAGTGAACCTTCTCATGCCCTGTCCCCTGTCCCTATAGCTTCCTGGACCTGTTCTTGCAGACAGTGGAGAAGCCCTCCATGGTGGGACACAGGGTCACCTACTACCTGCTGGCTGCCGGGTCCATGTGCCCCTCCAGGAGGGCTGAAAGATAGTGGTCTTCATGGTGAGACACAGGGTCTACATCTTCACTGACCGGCTCGCTGCCAGGTCCTTGTGTCCCCACCAGGAGGGCTGGAAGGTGGTGGTCCTCCAGGTCTGTGGTGCTCCACACTGGCAGGATGTGTCCATGGAGCACATGGTGATGGTCAGCTGCTTCTACGAGCAGCACTTCCTCTGCGAGGTGGACGACTTGGTGTGCAGGTGTAGACCCGAAGTTCTGTGACCACATGGGTGTGGAGATCCTGTCCCCCGTCTTTGGCACCCTGTACCCCAGTTCCTACTGGGAAGCCTGCAAGGACTTCGGCTACGGATGCCAGCTAGAGTCCCAGGCCCATATCCCCAGGGATCAGGGCAACATTTACTACCTGGGGGCCTTTTTTAGGGTATTGGTGGTGGAGGTTCACTGACTGAACTCGGCCTGTCACCATGCAATGGGGGTCGACCTGCCCAATGGGATGGAGGCCATATGGCATGACAAGAGCCACCGAGCAGGTACCTGCTCAACCACAAGCTCACCAAGATGCTATCCCTGGAAGACCTGTGGGACCTGTAGTGGCTGGGTTGTGCCCTGGAGGACCTGTGGGACCTGTGGCTGCCACGCTGTCCCCTGGAGGACCTGTGGGACCTTCAGATGCTGGGCTGTCCCTGGAGGATCTGTGGGACCTGAAGCTGCTGGGCCACCCTCCCCCCAATCATGGAGAAGCTGAGATACATGGCTGTGCCCAAGAATCACCTGGACGCCAGGAACACATGAGGGGCTGCCCCCCTTTCCATCAGGAGATGCTGCCAGTGGAGCCATCAGAGCAGGTTCCTTTTTCTGTCTCCTTGAGGGAGACTGTGAGGCCCAAATGTCCAGGACCTCTGAACATCTGGGGCTGCACCTGCATATGAGATGTCAGCCTGGGGACACAAGTTTCTCTCTTTGTGGTCACTGCATTTTGATAACTTCTGGGTCCCTGGCAGCTGTGAATGGCTCCAGTTTTATGTCAGACATTTTTCTGTGTCAATGCTGAGCAATCATCTTTAAAAAGAACAGTCGAGAGAAAAGATTTCCTCCCTGGTTCTAAACAGACACATCTTGGTGGGGCTGAGAGTGGCCCTGCAGGCGCTGTGGAGTCAGAATGGGCCCTGGCTGGGTCTTCCCTCCCAGTCCCATGGGGCTTCAGGGTCGAGGGTGTGCCGAGCCACCTGCCAGACCCCCAGTCCCCTGACTGCCAGAGGCCTTGGTTGTGGCCGCTAGCTCATCCTCCAGGAGAATGGAACCCTCTGGGTTATATGTGGTTCCTGCCTTGGTTTTAAGTGGCTATTTCTGTGCTGGTATTTGTAATGGCTCCGCCGGGATGTGCATCCTGTTGGGACTCCTCAGTGCCCACCGGTGGGTTTGCACTTGTGCCCCCATCTGCCTGCACTGTGTCTTCGCAAGCATTCACTGAGTGCCTACTGTGAGCTCAGTCACCAACGAGGGTCAGAGTGTGAGAGTGAGAACTAAGATACAGGATCCCTGCTCTAGGGACCTCCTGGGACTCATGATGACTCAGACCTCCTGACTCACTTCTTTCCTACTGTGGCGTACCAGACATATAACCGACTCTGTTAAGCACATTTCAGGGTCAGCTCAGTGACAATAAGTACATTCGCTCTTCTGGACCTGCCACCGCCATCCACTGCCATAACTTTGTCCTCACCCCAAACCGAACTCTACTCACCCTCACCCTAACCCGCCATCTCCCCTCCCCCGCCCTGGCACCCACTAGCTCCTTCCACCTCTATGAACCGGTGCTCTCCGTCCCTCACAAGTGGGGTCCTTCAGTATCAGTCCTTTGGGGACTGGCTTATTTCATGTAGCATAATGGCCTCAAGGCCTGTCCCCATGAGCCTGGAGCTGATCCACTTTTCCCCCAAAGGATTGGCTCAGCCCTTTCCTGTCTACGCCGAGCCTCCTCAGTCCCCTCTGTCCCCCTCATCTTCCTTCTCAGCCTGAAAATGATCCCAACCCATCGGCAGCTTTGAAGACGTGTTCAGTTCAGATGCCAGGAATATCCCCCGGGGGTCTCAGGCCTCACTTACCCCATCTGCCATGTCAGGCACCTGCACTCCCCACCAGCTGGCGACCTGTTCCTCCCACAGGTGTCCCCATCTCAGGAGAGGGAAACACCAAGTCCAGACCTTTGGAGTCCTCTGTGACTTCTCGCTTGCCACCAACTCTCCCAGTGGTGAGGTGGCTGCCTTCAGATGCTCCTCAGTTACTCCTGTGCCTCTGGGGTCATCCTGGAACCCTGACCTGGCTGTTCTCAGACAGTTCATCCAGCGGTACCTGCACTTTCCGGGCAGGGGATTTGCTGGAATCCGCAGTGTGTCCTGCTGCCTCACCTTTTTGAAGGCACATTATCTGGGCTGTCTGAGGACCCAAGACTGTGGGTCTGTGGCCTGGAGGGATCTAAGCAGAGCTGGTGGGATGCGAGGGCTGCAGGGCACCGAAGCATGTTTCAGAAAGCTTTCCACGGTCCCAGGCATCCTACTGTTTTTGAATCCAAGCCCTGAGATTTTTAAAATGCCAGCAGTGTTACAGTGTGGGCCAGAAAATCACGTCTCTGCACCCAACACCACCTAAACTATTGGCCCTTTTTTGTCACGAGCTGAATACAAAAGATTGGGAGTGGGAGCTTGAGGGGAAGTCCTGAGTCAGACTATGTGTTTGGGGCACAAAGGCCATCCAGACAAGCTAGTGCCAAGCCTGAGGAGGGGGTTTGTGTGGAGAGCCCAGCTGCAGACACTGCTGTCTCCTGATGCCTCCTCAGCCCACCCCAATGCACCTGCTGCTGGGAGAGCCCCTGCCCCCTCCTCTCTGCGGAGGGCTCTCCTGCTCTCTCCTGCTCTGTGGCTCTCTCCTGCTCCAGTGGTGCCTCCTCCCCTGCCAGTCACTGCCAGCCTGCAGCATGGGAGGGTAGATACCCCGACGACCTCCAGCCCTGGGGACAGAGCCAGTGCGGGTGGGGTGTGGTCTTCCAGCTGGCTTGAGCGCCAGGCCCCCAAGGTGCTCACTCTCCTGGGGGCTCAGTGGACTACGTCCTCCCTTAGGCTCCTTAGGCCTAAGCCGTCCCCTCCTCAGGGACCATTCTCGGCCCAGGCTCCACACGCTGGGATTCGGAGCAGGTCATCTGGACCTTCTGGACTCGTGCTTCCATGCCCATGACATGGGCATAGGCTGGCCTCACAGATTCGTCAGAGGAGACCCAGTGTAGGAAGATGCAGGCCACTACATGGGAGATGCCAAGTGACCCCAGAGGGAGCACCCAGGGCTTGCACAAAGCACCGGGCTCAAGGGACCCAGTGCAGGACCTGGGCACCAGGCCACAGGGCATGGGGAGTCCTGGTTAGGGAGGCCCTGGCGGGAGTAGGGGTACATGGAAGTGTCCCAGAAGAGGCAGGAGACAAGGAAGGCAACAGGACCGAGCTTCCCTGGAGGCCGATGGAAGAGTCAGAGGCTCACACAGACCTTTGGGTAAATTCAGATGCCCTGGAGATGTGGGCTGAAATGCTGTCATTTGGTCAGAAAAGTTGTGTTACAGAACCTCAGTTAACATTGAATGAGTTACTCTCTGTTGCTTCTAGGAATCAGTGTGTATGGGCCAGTAGAACTCACACTGCATGAAGTCTAGGATATATTTACTTTTCGTCATTTCTCAGGACTAGATTTTTCTTGAGGAAATGCTAAGCAGGTGTCTTTCCAACATTTTTTGGTGAAATGGGCCTCTGTTTTCAGGGGAAGATTCCTGGTGCTCATCACCGCTGCGAGCCCTGAGGATGACCCCTGTCACCTCCCACAGTGGATATGACCCCTTGGGTGAGGGGGGCGCACTGATGAAGCCCCAGTGCTCAGGACAGAGCAGGGACCCCAGGTCCTCCACTGAATGAGGGGGGACATGAGAGAGGCTGGGGGTGACGGAGGGCAGAGAGGGAGGGAGGCAGGGAGGGGGGAGCATGCAGTCAGGGAGGGCAGGGAGGGGTGGAGGGGAAGGAGAGAGGGGGAATGAGTGATGGAGTGAGGAAATGAGGGAGGGAGTGAAACCACAGAAGTCGGTCCACACATCAGGAGCCGGTATTCTGGGTGAGACCTGAGGGAATCACAGCTCAGGCCCCCGAGCCCTGGTGGCTCGGGGCTGGTCCATCTGTCCTCCCAGTGCTGACCTTCCTTGTCCTTGGCCCTCTGTCATCCTGGATCCTCTCTACGTCCTCCTTAAACTATTATGAATGTCCCTAGGAGCAGGGTGGCAGGAGTGGGGTCTCAGAGGGCCTGCCGCGATCCTGTGCCCCAGACAGCACTGAGAAAGGAGCCCCAGGACATTGTGTCAGGAGGACGGTGATGAGGGTCCCCTCCATCTCCCTGGGCACAAACACTGTTCCATTCCCTGCTGTCTCACCACTGCTGTGCCCAATCCTACTGAAAACACATCTGTGACCCACCGAGCCAGAGTTTCTGGGGGTGAGTCCCAGGCTGAGCCCTGCTAGGTGACAGGTGCACCTGTGGCCTGGGATGGGTGCCGCTCACGGTTGTCTCAGACAGCGGTGCCTGTCCCCCTTCTCTCCGGGGCCCTGCATCGGACCTCTGCTTCCTCACGTTCTCCCCAGGGCTGCTGGTCCCCAGACCAGACACCTGCCAGTCTGAGGGTGACCAGCACTGCCTTCCCAGGGTTTCCTTTGCCTGAGTCCTTCCCCGGGAGCTCCTGCATCTCCTGACACATACTCCCTGTGTGCTTCTCCTCCCCCTTGAACTTGCACGTGTCTAGTCTCTGTCCCTGTGGGACCCAGGGACTTGGAGCAGGAGGGCTTGGGCTCAGGGTCTCGTTTGGGGAAGGAGGTATCCTGCAATGATGTTCTGGGGCGTGGTGGCACAGCGTTGGGAATGCACTTCATGCTCATGACGTGTTCAAGGAAAACAAGAACTTTTATTTAAAATAAATAATACACGGCATAGAGGAGATGGACGGCGACGAGAACGGTGACTCCATACAGGAGAAGAAGAACACAAGGGGAGGGGATGAAACATTCTGGGGGGATGTCAGGTTCAGGGGATGGAACTGAAGGTATTTGTCTGGGGAGATCTCCCCGCAGAGTTGTGGGCTCTGGATGCGGGTCTGGGAGTCCCGCAGGAGAAGGTGTTGGGGCAGGGGTTGGCCTGGGGCGGGGACAGGGTCAGCAGTAGTGGCCGGTGCAGGATCCAGAGCAGGAGCTGGGTCAGAGGCAGGAACAGGAGCACAGGCAAGGGCAGGGAAAGGAGCAGGAGCAAATGAGAGGGACTGGGTCTGGGGCGGGAACAGGGGCCTATGCAGGGCCAGGGGAAGGGGCAGTGGTCCTGGCAGGGCTGGGGAAGGGATGGCGGCAGTTGAAGGGGAAGACGCAGGGACAGGGCCTGGGTCTGGGGCAGGAACAGGGGACCAGGCAGGGAAAGTGGAGGCCTTCCTGGCAGGGGCAGGGGCAGGGACAGAGTCAGGGGCAGGGGCAGGGGCAGGGGCAAGAGCAGGGTTAAGACTTGGGTCTGGGGCAGGTGTAGGGGCAGGTGCAGGGGCAGGACCTGGGTCTGGGGCAGGTGCAGGGGCAGGTGCCGGGGCAGTGGCCCTGGCAGGGAAAGGCGAAGGCATAGGGGCAGGGGCAGGAGCTGGGGCAAGGGCAGGGGTGATGGCCTGGGCGAGGTCAAGGGCTGGAGCTGGGTCTGGGGCAGGAACAGGGGCCCAGGGAGGGGTCGGGGAAGGGGTTGGACCAAGGGAGGATCTGGGTCAATGGCCAGAACAGGAGCCCAGGCAGGGGCAGGGGAAGTGAGAGTCGCTCTGGCAGGGGCAGGGGAAGGGGGAGCGGCAGGAGCAGGGGTGGGGGCCGGAGCAGGAGCCAGCTCTCCCTGGACAGCATCAGCATCTCTGTGGGCAGGCGCCCAGGCACCTGTGGGCTCCCGGTCTCCCGCCGAAGTGACTCCAGACACCATGTGCCCCTCCGGAGTTGCTGAAGTTGGGAGTGGGTCTAGCTCCTTGGCTGGAGAAGCTGGGAGAGGAGAGAAGGTCACCCGCGGGCCTGCCTCTCCCTGTGGCTTTGCAGAGACAGAGCCCAGCCCGGGGCCTCCCGGAGAAGCCGCAGCCACGAAGGACCCTCCCGGGGACGTCTCCCCGACTGCAGTCCACCCCCTGGGTGCTCCGAGCCAAGTCGTGGCTCCTGGCCCCACACCAGCCTGTGGGGGCTTCTCCCTGTGGGGCCCAGCACCGACCCCTCCTCACACAGCCACAGGCACCCCACCCCAGCCTTCTCACCCTTGGACTTGGCATCCGTGCGCTCTGTGTCCAGGATCACAATCCAGTGGAGTACCGCGGGCAGTGGTCTGGGATGTAGCGGGGGCCTTCCCAGGACCGGGGACTCCGGGGTCGGGGAGGGGTGCGTGTCTTCCCGCCTCCTTCCTAGTTCATCCGTGGCCTGCCAAGGCAGAGACGGGGAGTGTGCAAGAGGCGTCAGAGCCCTGCCCGGCTGTACCCACCATGCTCCTGCCCAGTGCCCCTGCTTCTCCCAGATTCCATGCAGACCTGTGTGTGCACAGCCCTGCACCTGGGTCAGTGACCCGTCCCTGCAGGGTCTCAGGATCAACCCTGGGCAGAAGGGTGTAGCCTCCACATCCTGTCCCACCTAGCCAGCCTTAACCTGGGGTGTGAACATGACCTGCCCACCAGGCATCTGACTCCTCATCAGCCTGCTCCTGCTCCGGGCGTCTCCACCCCTGATGAGCTCTCCTTTCACACACACACACACACACACACGCGCGCGCACACACACACACACACACACACACAGACACACACACACACACACACACATACAGACACACGGGGAGGAGCCCTAGGCCTACACTTGTCGGTCAGAAGGTGTGGGGCTGTCTGACTCTGAGCCTCCCGGTGTCACCTTTTGATTCTTTTTGCCAAAGGGCCAGAGGCTTCGGGGAAGCCTGACACGACCTGCCCAGTGAGGGGACGTGTTTGGCGGGCGAGCTCTCCTCTGCCTGCATCCTCTGGGCTTCGGTAGGCAGCAGCAGAACATGGCGCTTCCTTCAGGATCTGCCCAGAAATGAGCTGGGCAGGGGGGTTTTCTCTGGAACGTGGGTGCCTGGATACGTGGGTTCCAAGTCCGTTGGGCTCTGTCGTCAGGGAAGTGAGGTCACCACTGCCTGGGGGCTCCTTACCGGACTTCCTGCTCCCACCAGAGCTCCCTGAGGGCGCCCCTCCCCCAGCTGCTCAAGGCTCCCCCTCCACCCCGTGCCCTGTCCATCCAGTGACCACCACACAGCTTCCCCCCAGCCCCTGGGCGGCCTGGGTGCAGCTGTTGTCTCCGCTGGCAGGGCACAGAGCTGGGTTCAGACTGGGTTCCTGCTCCTGCCCAGGACTGTGAGCCCGCACACACCCTGTGGCTCTCAGGGCCTCCCCAGGCTCCCCGTCTGCACACTGGGGGTGTCCTGGCTTCTCCCGCTAGGGATGGCATCAGGGGTAGGACCCCTGCGTACGTTCCATCCCCGCTCTCCCAGGAGGCTGGTGCACACACTTGGCCGGGCACGGGTGAGCCAGGGGCTGGGCGGGGGCATGGAACACGGCCCCGAGGGGCCTGCATCTGCTCTGGGATCCAGGCAAAGCCACCGTCCTCCTGCCTGGGTCCCATCCCCCGTGGCAAGGTGGCAGTGCATGGCTTCTGACCTTGGTGACACAGGCTTCCCGGGGCTCCCATTAGGTTGAGGTCCAAGGGCCTCGTCTGCGCCCATGTGCTGGCCAGCCCAGGGGACCCCGGGCATTCCAGAATCCGTCCTCCCAGGGTGGATGGCCCATGGGACTGAGAAGGGGACACAATGTGTGGCTGTCATTTCCCAGCCGATGGAGGAAAGTCTGGGACTTCTCCTGGTTCCCTCTCTCCTGGGTTCAGTGTCTGTCTCTGTCTCTGTCTTTGTCTCTGTGCCTGCGTCTGTCTCTGTTCGTGGGTGTCTCCCAGGAGCAGGACCTGTGGGCTCCAGGGCTGAGGGGAGAAACCTCCGAAGTCTGCCTTGTCCCTGTTTCCCTCTCCTGGGCTGGTGCTCGGTTCCTTGCTAAGTAAGGCCTTCTCACCCCGAGCAGAGCTCTGACTCTGGAACCTCTTCCCGGTGGGGACCCTCAGGCTGCAACAAGGAGGCTCCTGCCCTGGGTCCCCAGACCAGGGGTCCAGTGCTCTGCCACATTCTGCAAGCCCACAAGGTCAGCCCCTCCAGCCCCCAGGCTGTCTTCTGCTCAGAAGGACCTCGAGGGAGTCCAAAGCATTTTCCCAAGCCTGGGAGCACAGTGGGTCAGGGAGAGAGATTCAAGGCCAACAGGCTCTTCTGCAAGCCTGAGGGAGACTAGGGACACCCTGTCTCTATGGCCCCACTGATAGAAGAGGAAGGGGAGGCCTTCGGTGCTGTAGCCCTGTCCACACTGGGGGGGGGGGTGCCTCTTCCTACTTCCAGTAGTCCAGGGTGGTGATGGACACCAGGCCCCAGACCCTGTCCCCACCCAGTGCCCTGGCAAAGCCCCTGGGCCCCTTGGGGACCCCTTGACCATCAGCCTGTCCTGTCTCCCCTCCCCATGCTTTGGATCTCGGTCCTTGCCAGGAGTCCTGATGCTCCCGACCCCATGGCCCAGCTGTCTCCAACCTCTTTATTCTTTCCCCCTTGTTACCCACCATTGTCCCAGGGTGTCTCCCCCTCTGACCCCTATCTGGGCAGAGTGGGGTGTATATGCGTGTGTGTGTGTGTGTGTGTGTACACGCCACACACACACACACGCACGCTCAAACACATATGCCTCTAGCTGTCTGGGGATGCCCGAGGTCATGTCCCCACATGGGATGGGGTGGGTAGCTCTCCCCAAGGATCTGAGGAGCTCTCACCCTCAAAGCAAACCTCATGGGAGGGTCAGGAATTGCCTAGGACTGGAGGGAAGCTCTGCTCCTTGGACTCTGTACCCGATTTTTGTCCTGGGCCAGTCGCTGCCTCTCTTGAGCCCAGGTTCCCAACTGTCCCTGAGGGTTGGACATGGAAATGCTTGAACCTGGCCGTTCCTCCAGGGGTAGGTGGAGGTGGATGAAAGGTGCACCAGGCACACAGACCTCCATTCCGAGAGGGCCAGGTGTGCCCAGGAGACCTGCACACAACACCTGTCCCCTGACCCAGCCTTGGGGTGGATGCGTACCCACCATGGCGCTGTCCCCGACTGGTCCCCCATGTTCCCTCACCACTGCCAAGTCCTCTGTGGCCCCAAAGTCTGCTGAGCACCGGAACCATGCCTATCCTGGGAAGCAAGGCTCAGGGTGCAAGGCCAGGCGGGTTGGACATCTGGGGATGCAAAAGTCACTGAATTCCCCCCACCCAGCTGGTCTGGATTTCAGACTCCATTACAGGGTCCAGCTAAATGCGGGGTTGAGCCAGAGGACTTGGAGACATCAGTGGAGGCCAAGTCAGGGCAGGGAGATCAGTCCGCCCCGTTCAGTTCTCCTCCCCTCCTTCTGCTTGTCTTACCAGCTGTGCCCTGGGGCAGAGCTCTAGCCTGTCCCTGGATTCAGCCCTGGCTAGAGTCAGAGGGGTGGGAAGGTGGGCAGGCAGGAGGGGGTCACCACCAGGATGCCCTAGTGTGAGGGGGTTGTTACCATAATGAGGGACCTGTGGACACGCATGGATTTCAGCCCTTTTTAGACATGAGCTGTGGCCCCAGGACTCGGCCCCTGCCCCCTCCTTCACCTTCCATGAGGCCGCATTTCCCCCAGCCCAGTCTTCGTCTGCAGCCAGACCTCCCTCCAGCCCCAGGAAATCTGCTGCTCCAGGAGGCTTGAAACTCATTGCAAGCTGGCGCCGCGCCAGCCCTATGGGGCCTGATTTTAGGTCCTGGAGTCCCACAGTGAGGAGAGGTTATGTGGCACAGGCGCAGGGAGAGGGCAGAATGGGTTCTCCCTGGGGGCCATGGCTCCCTGGTCTGCACAGACCCTGTTGTGTGCTGGCCCCTAGGGCACCCATACTCCAGCTCCCAGGCAGGCTCTGGGAGGGAAACCAGAGTGTGGCTTGTGCTAGCTCAGACTGTCACTCTGTCCTATAGCTACAGCCTGTCCTGCCAGTTGGACTCCCTCTCCTAGTTGGTCAGCAACACCCTCAGAGCCAAGAACAGCCCATCAGTCAGATCAGGGGCCAGTGTGTGGCCAGGCAGGCAGGGGAGAGCTCGCCCTGGGCTCAGGGAATCCCTGGCTGGGCTAACGGTGGCTCGGGAGGGCTGGCCTTCCAGCCCCTCTGCTGAGCAGCCCTGTGACTGGAGTCATTTGCCTCCCCTCTCTGGGCCTCACTCTTTGCCTCTGTGCAATGCAGTGATCCCGAATGATCAATCACTCTTGTGGCAGGAACATATGGGATGCTGGTGATTGACCTGTTGTGGGCACAGAGTCTGGATTGCAGAGTGCTGCGGGGGATGGTGCACAGTGTTGCCAGTGAGCACCCCTCCTCCCAAAGCCATTCAGCCCTTCCACGCAGCTGTCAGGCCCCTGAGATACCACATTCCTGACACCAGGTCCCTATGTGTGGCTCTTCCTTAGCAGTGGGACAGGGTGGAACCCTGGAACACGGGGTCATCTCCTCACACTGAGGGCAGGAGAGCAAGGAAGACTTCCCCTGGGGTCCCCCAAGGCCATAGAAGAGGGGAGGTGGCTGCCCCCAAGCAGTACATTGAAATTCTGCTTCTGTTAGAACCTGAGAACTGGGGTTTGGTTCTTTCACTTGCTGGGCTGACAAGACACACACGCTCTCCATGACTCCTCCTTGAATGAAGAGCTCTCGCAGGGTCCTGGGCGTCCTGGACTTGGGAAGGGGGAGGGGCCAGTCCTCTCTCTGGCTCCTGAAGAAGACCCGTCATCTCAAAGACAGGATTGTTTCTAGTCATGATCCTGGGCCAGAATGGGAGACAGCCCCTTACGGCTCCTGACTCTGGGGCTGAGTGGGTCTTTCTCAGGTGCAGCAATGCCCACCGAAAGTGGGGGTTTCAGAAAGAACATATGCCTGGACCAGGTCCTGCCCCAGGGTGGTGGCTGCCTTCTCCAGCTCTGGAGAAAGAGGGACATCCTCTGCTTCTCTGGGCGTGGGGTCCTCTGACCCATGAGCAGGCACTGGAAGTTTTCCAGTCTGAGTCTGGAAGTGCACCAGTGGGTCAATCACTATCCACACATGAACACGGACAACATGCTAAAGAAGTGCCAGAGGTGATCCTGTGCCAATGGCCTGTGGTCGGCGGGGCTGACAGCTTCAGTGCCCTCCAGCGGACCCCCTTTCCCTGGATGGGAATCCCCCTGGAGTCTCTGTCTTCAGCGTTCTCTTCCTGCTGGTTTCAGGACCAAGGGTGAGACTGGTGTGGCTTAGAAGGCTCCACACCTGCCTCCTTCATTTTGCACACATCACTGCTACCCAGGAAGCAGGGGCTGCTGCTCCCACACTGCCGCACACAAGGCTGACTTTAAGGCATTCATTCCCTCCATGCCCAGCTGCTCTGGCTCTGTCACACACAGTGGGCACAGCTTCCTTACCAGGCCAGGAGTCCCAGCAGAGCTCTCCTTTCGCAGGATCAAGGTTCATATTCTTTTTTTTTTTTTTTAAATATTTTTATTTATTTGACAGAGAGAGATCACAAGTAGGCAGAGAAGCAGGCAGAGACAGAGAGGAGGAAGCAGGCTCCCTGCTGAGCAGAGATCCTGATGTAGGGCTTGATCCCAGGACCCTGAGATCATGACCCCAGCTGAAGGCAGAGGCTTTAACCCACTGAGCCACCCAGGCGCCCCCAAGGTTCATATTCTTAGCCAGAGAAGGAAGCCCCATCTGTCCTCTGCTAGAGAAGGTGAATTCCTGGGTCAGGTAGACCTCAGGTGCCTGAGGACAGGGGGTCTCCTGCAGTTCCCCTGGAGAGAAGGGTGACGGACACCCCTGTCTGGGAGAATGGTGAGCAGCACCCTTCCTAGGCCACAGGTGCACCCGTCACCTGGCAGTGCTTATACTTCGACTCACCCCTGGAAGCTCTGGCACAGTTTTTCATAAATGTATTTTTTAAAAAATATTAATTTATTTATTTGACAGACAGATCACTAGTAGGTAGAGGGGCAGTTGGGGGTGTGGGGAGAAGTAGGCTTCCTGCTGAGCAGAGAGCCCGATATGGGGCTTGATCCCAGGACTCTGGGACCATGACCTGAGCTGAAGGCAGAGGCTTTAACCCACTGAGCCACGCAGGTGCCCCTCATAGAAGTATTTTCAACAGAGTTCAACACAGCAGTGGTGGAGATAGCAGCGGAGTAAACAATGCTAGTACCTATGGAGGTGGATGGTGGCTCAGTTAAGCCACGGAGTCTTGATTTTGGCTCAGGATGTGGGATCGAGCCCAGTGCAGGGTCTGTGTTCAGTGTAGTTTGGGCTCATGATTCTCTCTTCCCCTCCTGCCTCTCCCACCACTCTCATGCCCCACACTCTCTCTCCGAAATAAATGAGTAAAATATAAAAATGGCATCATACAGAATGTACTTTTAAAAAATTATAAAGAATTGAACATTGATTTTGCCATTTTTAGCATTTTCAGTATAAAGTTGGCAGTGTTAAGTGTGTTTACACTGCTGTGAAACAGATCTTGAGAACGTTTCATCTTATAATCTGAACATTACATCTTACAAATCTGAACTTCTGTTCCCATTGTTGTTTTTCATGTAGAAAGCACATTTATTTATTTATTATGCTCAGTTAGCCACATGTAGTACATTAGATTTCAATGTAGTGTTCAATGATTCGTTAGTTGTGTATAACACCCAGAGCTCATCACAACACGTGCCCTTCTTAATACCCATCACCGTGGTACCCCATTCCCCTCCCTTCTGTAAGCCTCAGTTTGGTTTCCAGAATCCAGAGTCTCTCATGTTTGTCTCCCTCTCTGATTTCTTCCCACTCAGTTTTCCCTCCTTCCCCTGTGGTCCTCCATGTTATTCCTTACGCTACTCGTATGAGTAAAACTGTATGATAGTTGTCTTTTTCTGGTTGACTTACTTCACTCCAGTTCTGTGACTTAATTCCCTCCAGTTCTACCCATGTTGATGCAAATGGTGGGTATTCATCCTTTCTGATGGCGGGGTGATATTCCATCGTATATATGGACCATATATTCTTTATCTGTTCGTCTGTTGAAGGGCATCTCGACTCCTTCCACAGTTTGGCCATTGTGGACATCATTGCTATGAATATTGGGGTGCACATGTCCCTTATTTTCATTACACCTGTATGTTTCCGGTAAATACCCAGTAGTGCAATTGGTCGGTTGTAGGGTAGCTCTGTTTTTAATGTCTGAGATACCTCCATACTGTTTTCCAAGGTGGCTGTATCAGCTGACACTCCCACCAGGAGTGTAAGAGGGTTCCCCTTTCTCCACATTCTTGCCAACATTTGTTGTTTCCTGTCTTGTTAATTTTTGCCATTCTAACTGGTGTTAGAATGTGGTGACACCTCATTGTGGTTTTGACTTGAATTTCCCTGATGGCTAGTGATGTGGAGCACTTTTTCATGTGTCTTTTGGCCATTTGTATGTCTTCTTTGGAGAAGTGTCTGTTCATGTGTTCTGTCCATTTCTTGACTTCATTTGTTTTTTTGGGTGTTGAGTTTGATAAGTTCTTTTTATAGATCTTGGATACGAGCCCTTTATCTGTAATGCTATTTGCAAATATCTTCTCTCATTCCATGGGTTGTCTCTTAGTTTTGTTGACTGTTTCCTTTGTTGTGCAGAAGCTTTTCATCTTGATGATGTCCCCAAAATTTATTTCTTTTTTTGTTTCCCTTGACAAGTCTTTTTCTTTTTAAGATTTTTATTTTTTATTAGACAGAGAAAGACACGGGGAGAGAGGGAACACAAGCAAGGGGAGTGGGAAAGGGAGAGGCAGGCCTCCTGCTGAACAGGGAATCTTATGTGGGGCTTGAACCCAGGAATCTGGGATCATAACCTGAGCTGAAGGCAGACATTTAATGACCGAGCCACCCAGGTGCCCCTAGAGATGTGTCTTTAAAGAAGTTGCTGTGGCTGAGGTCAAAGAGGTTACTGCCTATGTTCTCCTCTAGGATTTTGATGGATTCCTGTCTCACATTGTGGTCTTTCATCCATTTTGATTTTATCTTTGTGTATGGTGTAAAAGAATGGTCCAGTTTCATTCTTCTGCATGTGGATGTCCAATTTTCCCAGCACAGTTTATTTAAGAGACTGTTCTTTTTCCACTGGATATTCATTCCTGATTTGCCAAAGATGGGTTGACCATAGAAGTGAGGATCCATTTTTGGGTTCTCTACTCTGTCCCATTGATTTATGTTCTGTTTTTGTGCCAATACCATGCTGTGTTGATGCTCACAGCTTTGTAATACAGCTTGACGTCGGGCATCGTGATGTGATGATCCCAGATTTGGTTTTCTTTTTCAACCTTTCCCTTGTTATGTGGAGTCTTTTCTGGTTCCTGTTTGTTCCAGCTCTTTGAAAAATGCCAATGGTATTTTGCTAGGGATGACATTGAACGTGTAGATTGCCCTGGGCAGCATAGATATTTTGACAATGTTTATTCTTCCAACCCATGAACATGGAATATTTTTCCATCTCTTTGTGTCTTCCTCAATTACTTTCATAAGTGTTCTATAGTTTCTAGAGTATATAGCCTTTATCTCTTTGGTTAGGTTTATTCCTAGGTATCTTATGGTTTTTGGCACTGTTGTAAATGGAATTGATTCCCTAATTTCTCCTTCTACAGTTACATTTTTAGTGTATAGAAAAGCAACTGATTTCTGTGCATTGATTTTGTATTCTGCCACATTACTGAAATGCTGTATGAGTTCTAGTAATATGGGGGTGGGGTCTTCTGGGTTTTCTACATATAGTGTCATGTCATCTGTGAAGAGAGAGAGTTTGACTTTTTTTGTCAGTTTGAATGCTTTCTATTTCTTGTTGTTTTATGATTGCTGATGCTAGGACTTCTAGTACTATGTTGAAAAATAGTGGCAAGAATGGGGCATCTTTGTTGTGTTCCTGAGCTTAAGGGAAAAGCTCTCCGCTTTTCCCCATTGAGAATGACATGTGCCATGGACTTTTCATAGGTGTTTTTTTATGAAATTGAGGAATGTTCCTCTATCCCTACACTCTGAAGAGTTTTAATTGGGAATATATATTCCATCACAAATGGGCTCATCCTAGAAGGGTGCTTTGAAGGTCTAAGAAGCACTATCCACTCCATGGGTTAGACCAGAAAATGAAGTTCTTTCCACTTGGAGCATTACTATTTGGGTCTTAAAATTGTCTTGGAAATGTGGGAAACCATTGCATTTCCTGAAGCCCAAGCCTCAGAAGGTCTGAGAACAGTTGACCTTGTCAGGAGCCAGGCACAACTCCTCAGGAAGTGTTGGTGCAGGAAGGGAAGGGGCAAGGCTCTGAGGGTGGTCTGCAGCTAGAGGAATCCGGGGAAGGGGCCCTGTTTGTGGGGGCCCCGCCCCAAACTCCGCCAATGCCTGTGCAGCCCAGCCAGCTGCAGCCAGCTGTACAGGTGGGAAGGGCCTCCAGGACCCCCTGCAGTTACAGGGAGGCACCGGTATAAGTTCTGGTGCTTGGATGCAGGCAGGTGTAGCCACCAATGGGCTTGGGGCACCACCCTCCCTGACCAGTCACCGTGTGGGGGTGGAGCTACCTCTCTGTGGGTGGGCCCCCAGCTGCCCCTGGATACAGCAGTGAGGCAGGAGAAAGTGAGATTGACCTGTGGGGGTTCCCTGGTGGGTGAGTACACGCTGTGGGCTGGGGTGGGGACCCGGGTGGTAGGTTGAGCTCCACGTGGGAAGTGGGGGTACTGGAAGGGGGCATGGAATGAGCTAATCCTGGGAACTCAGATGAGTTCTCCTTTTTCCCTCGAAAGTCCCTTCTGCCCTATATCCCTTAATTGGCCATACCCCCCAGATCCTTGAACTCTAGGACGCCCACTCACCCCTGGTTTTGTGGGATGAGTGGTGGACATTTCAGGTTTCCCAGTGTTCCCCTGGAAGACTGCATGTAAGGATGGCACACAGTCCCCACTTCAGTGGGTTGCACCCCGGTCCCTGACACAGTGCAGGTAATGGACCTTGAGCAGCACCTCCAGCTCAGCAGGGTCTCCATGTTCAGGCACAAGTGTGGCAGCACCAAGCCTCAGAGCCATCCCCCAACTTCAGCATTGTGCCCTGTGTCCCTTGGAGATGGTGGTAATGGCCTGTAAGGATCATGCAGGTGGGTCCTCCAGGTTCCTGTCTCCCGCCCCAGGCACCGGTGTAGTGGAAACAGCCCCAGAGGCATCTCCTGATTTTAGCATTGTTCCCTGTGTCCTTCATGGATGGTGGCAATAGGCTGTCAGGATTGTGCAGGAGGGTCCTCCAGGTCCCTGTTCCCCCAGGCACAGGTGTGGTGGCAACAAACTTCAGAGTAGTCCCCCAACTTCAGCACTGTGCCTCTTGCACTGGGGTTGGTGGTCATAGCTTGTCAGGATCCTGCAGGAGCTTCCCCAGTTGGGGGCCTGGAAGCTGGATTAAAAATGTATATGTATTAGACTGGTGACTAGAACAGGGTCACCCATTTAATTTTGGGAGTATCTTGGTCTCTTAGAAGAAACTGCCTTTCTAAATTTTAAAGAATGAAGAACATATTTAAGGGTAAACACAATGAAGGGATGGAACATGCCCATAAAGGTGAAATTTTTTTTTTTAAATTTCTAAAAAAGGAGTTGATATAGTAAGTTGGTTAGGAGAATAAAGAAAAAGAAAGTGGAGAGAATTTGCTTGGGCTGGAGACTAGAACAGGCCTGGAGCTAGATTTAGGGTATATTTTGATCTATTAGAAGAAGTTGTACCCCAAATTTTTTAGAAGAAAAAACCGTATGTGTAAAAAAAATAAAGTTAGATACAATGAAGGATAAAATATGACTATAATAACAAAGGTTCAAAAAGATTATGATTGGGGCGCCTGGGTGGCTCAGTGGGTTAAATCCTCTGCCTTTGGCTCAGGTCATGATCCCAGGGTCCTGGGATCGAGTCTTGCATTGGGCTCTCTGCTTGGCAGGGAGCCTGCTTCCTCCTCCTTCTCTCTGCCTACTTGTGATCTCTATCTGTCAAATAAATAAAATCTTAAAAAAAAAGAGATTATGATTATCTTTTTTAATGAAAGGTATTGTTAAGATAAACTAGTCAAAAAACGTTAAAAGAGGAAAGGGTAAAAGTTAAAAAAATAGCAGAAGAAAAAAAAAGAAAAATTTAAAAAATTAATTAACTGCAAGACTAAAGAATCATGGGGAGAAAGCTATGAATTCCGTGCTTTGCTTTCTCCTCCTCTGGAATTGCGCTGTTCTCCTTGGTAAGTGAACTTGGTCTTGGCTCTATTTCTTGCTGATCTTCTGGGGTGGGGGGCTGTTGTAGTGATTCTCAAGTGTCTTTGCCCGAGGCAGAATTGCACCGCCCTTAGCCGGGGCCAGGCTAAGTCATTAACTCGGGTTCGCTTTCAGGAGCTTTTGTTCCCTGAGCGCTTTCCGTAGAGTTCCGGAGGACGGGGACGAAGATGGCGGCCTCCTGGTCTCCAGCCTGGAGGAGCCGAGAGCCCGGGGCCCCACTCCTCAGTGCGCCCTCAGAGAAAAGCGCTCAATCACTCCCGTCTCCCTGGTCTCCAGCCATGCTCCGAGCTCACCCAGCCTGCGACCGGTCCAAGGTAACCCCGAGCTGCGAGCTCACTGTCGGCTCTGTCTCTGCAGCCGGCTTCCCCGCTCTAATACCTGCGAGCTCTGCGACACTCAGACATCCCGATCCTTCTGTGACCCCGCGGGACCTGGGGCCACGCTGACCCCGAGTGGGCTTCACCCCGGTTAAGCCTCTGGAGCGATGTCCCTCAGTGGAGCAGACTTTTAAAAGTCCCGATTTTGTGCTCAATTGTTCCGCCGCCGCTTGCCGGGAGCGGCCCTTCCCACCGCGGTCTATCTTCCTGTACTTTGGATTTGCTTCTCCGCAGGTCCTTCCTTTCAGAAAGTGGTCGATTTTCTGTTTCTAGAATTGTTGCTTTTCTTCTCTTTGATCTCCTGTTGGGTTTGTAGGTGTTCGCAATGGTTTGACAAGCTATCTAGCTGGTCTCCTGCTGCCGATGTCGTCTCAGCCTGTTACTTCTCCACCATCTTGCGCGTGTGTGTTTTTTAAAAGATTTTATTTGACCCAGAGGGAGAGACATCACAAGTAGGCAGAGCAGTAGGCAGAGAGAGGGGGAAGCAGGTTCCCTGTTGCGCAGAGAGCCTGATGTGGGGCTCGATCCCAGGATGCTGAGATATGACCTCAGCTGAAGGCAGAGGCTTAACCCACTGGGACACCCAGGTGCCCCACACATCTAGTGTTTTATTCTATCCTTTTTTCTTACTTCTCTGAAGGGAAAAGGAAGTGGTGACTGGAGCCTGGTTTCTGATTTGAAGAAATGGGAGATAAGAGATTTGACAGAGCAGTGTTCATGCTGACACGGTCCTCAGTGCACAGTGAACAAAGGTTTGAAGCTTGGACTTGGAAGTGTTGGTGTACAGGGAGGATGTTGTCCAAGTTTCCAGCACACAGAGTCACTTGGCTGGTCTTTCTACTCGGACCAGTTCCTGCCTTTATAAGGGCAGCTTGAAAGTGGCTTAAAACCCTAGGGCACTTGAGGAATGATCGGATGGGACACCTGGGTGGGCCAGTGTAGACCAACTCAGGGAATTCCAGAGCTAATGATGATTACATTTCTGAGGCTGGAGTTTGCTTCTCTGTGAGTAGCATTGAGTCTGGGTGGAAAGCAGTCTCTGGATCTTATGACTCATCATGTGAGCAGGTCTGAGCCTGGAAGCATTGTCAGATCAGATATCTGGGAGATTGTGAGGCCATGGTGGTGGACCGCTACTCTTGAGGGCAGGCCATCCTGCTCCAGGGACAGGGCTCTGCTTCCTGGCCAGCCCTACTGCTGCAGATGTACCACGAAAGCTACTTTCTCTTTGGTTCTCATGCCCTCGGCTCAGCAGGGTGGTTGGTGGGAAGCAGTCCACAGGCAACCTTCTTGATCCTGCCCGGGTGCCCCTTGCTTTCTCAGACGAGGTGCAGCAGGTGTCCTCTGCTGGTGCCTATGAATTCAACGAGCAGAAGAACTTCTTCCAAAGCCACACCCCTGAGAAATCCTCCACTTTCCTGTGCTATGTGGAAGAGGCCAGTTTTCATTTGGAACTGAAATCTCAGCTCCTGTTATTAGGTTCCAAGGCCACACAGCACACCAGTCTCCAGGAAGCTCTAGTTCCGCTTGTGGCCTGGTGTGCAAGGCTGAGGCCAAACCTGGGCAGCCTGCTGCTGCTGCTGCTGCTGTAGGGTCCTTCCTGAAAACTGTGCACCAAAGTCTGGTTTGTGACGACATCCCAGGAAAGAGGGATAGGTGCAGCACTCTGCCTGACCACAGGACGATGCTGGACATCCGTCACAGGTAGCTGGTGTAGGGAGGAGAGCTGTCTGTTTCCCAGGACGTGGGCCAGAGGGAGATTGGGGCCCTGGGATGCTTTCCTGCTCAGTTTTCTCAGGTGAGCTCATCAGGCAAGGGGAGGAAGTGTGTGTGCTCACCTGTAATCGAGGAAGGTGTCTGGTTTCAGGTTTCATGTGCAAGTGGATTTCCCTTATGGCTCATTTCCCTGATGGTGTGGAGGGTGCATTCGGTGGACTCCTTGGCCCAGGCATCCTGACTGTGCAAGAGCTCTGGTCACCTTTTCCCCCAGGGCTCTGGAGTCGGAAATTAGAATGAGTCAGAAGTGAAACCCTCTATGTAGGCCTCTGTTTCTCCCTTGCCAAAATGGACTGGTGACTGTGATAATTGCTCTGGAAATATAAAGCAGGAGGCATGGCCGGGGTGATGAAAGGGAGGTGGGGTGGTGGTCAGTGTTCACATGGGGGAAGGTGGTATTTCACTAGGAAGGTGATACTAGAATCAAGATCTAAAGAAGGTGACTGATATCACATCAAGAGCCTTCTAAATGGAAGGAAAAGCATGTGCAAAAGCCCTGGGACAGGAGCATACCAGGTATGTCCAGGAGCAGCAAGAAAGCCCTGTGGCCACACGAGACAGCTTAGGATGTGACCTCCAGGAGGTGACAGTAGGGTGACAGAAAGCCATTACAGGGCTTTGACCCCATGGGACTTTGTTTCACTGGGCCATCCTGGCTACAGTGTTGAGAACACAACACACAGGGTTGAGGATAGACAAGGGAGGTCAATCATGAAGCTTTTCTAGGAACTCAGGCAAAAGAGAGGTTCTAGTGTGGACCAGACAGGTGGCCATGGAAGGAGTGGTTAATCCTATTCTGGGTACATTTTGAAGACGGAGTTCACAGGATTTGCTGATGGCCTGGATATTGGGAATGGGAGAAAGGAGGAATTGAGAGAACTCCCAGCTCTTGTTGGTTGCCCCAAGTGAGGGGAAGGAGGAGGTTTCTGGGAGTAGGAGGGAGTCTGTGTTCCACATGCCGAGGAAGGTGCCTTTCACAGTGGACCTGCCGATGTTCGTGTCTGGGAGAACTCTGAACTTCTACCCCATCAGCAACTTTCAAGTACAAGTCTCCCCCACTTTTTCAAAGTTCATAGTAAGACACTTGGCTCTTTTGAAAGATCTACGTTTTCACCCAGCTTCAGTAGCAGGAAGAAATCTGAAGAGGATTTCCTTCTTATGAAAAAAGTCAGAGTGGACATTGCGTTCAGCATCTCTTTTGTGGGGAACCACTACAGAGGCAGCATGCACCCCAACCTGGGCACTGCTCTCTGTATCCAGCCACCAGTGCTTTGAATTGTGTCTGTGAACATCTGTCGTGCTTTATCTCCATTTATCTTGGGTATCCATTAGGAAGTTGTGTCCTGAGGCCGAAGAAAGGCCAAAGAGAAGAAATTTTTAGAGTCCGATCATACTCACTAATTTTTCTGTACGTTTTAATGGTAATTCCTTCTGTACACAATTTCTGCTGTGAAAGGTTTCCTAGGAAAAATGTACTTTCAAAGAACAGGGGAACCTGGACCCCTCCCGCAGGGTTAGCTTTAGTCTCCCAGTGACACAGAACGTTCCATGACCTGCAGATTTTATCACTCAAACATTGTGCAGGGTTAGCTTTAGTCTCCCAGTGACACAGAATGTTCCATGACCTGCAGATTTTATCACGCAAACATTGCGCCTCTGACCACCTCCATCTGTTTCCCGCCCCCAGCTTCCCTGAATCTGGAAACCACCAATTTGTTTCCAGTATGTATGTGTTCATTATGTTTTTGTGTCCATGTGGACTGGACATGAGAGCATCTGGTTTGTCGTTCTGTGTCTACGTTCCTTAGCATACTGCTCTCAAGGTTTGTTTCCATGCCTGGTTATTGTGAACGATGCTCCAGTGAACTTGGGAGTGCATCTCTCTTTTTGAGGGAGTGTTTTTTTGTTTTCAAAAAAATATTTGATAGAGCAGTTACTGGGTCTCATGGTAGTTGTGTTTATTATTTTCAGGATCCTCCCTATTGTTTGCCACTGTGGCTGCAGCAATGTACATTCCCACCTACAGCCCACTGGGTCCCCTCATCTACACATGCTTGACCACACCTGGTGTCTGTCTCTGGGACAATTGCTGTTCCAACAGTTGTGACAGCTGACTCCTGTTTTGACTTACAGTTCCCTGATGACGATTAGTGAAGCTGAACAACTTTTTCTGTGTCTGTTGGCCACATGTATGTTATCATTGGAAAGTATCTAGTCACATAGTCTTCCCATTTTTATTTAGTTTTTGTTTAGATTTGTATGTGTGTTTTGTGTCTTTTGGATATTAGCCTCTTCTCACACGTATGATTTACAGATGATTTTGTCACTGGCTGGGTTGCCTTTTAAGTTTTTGTTGGTTTCTTTTGCTGTGAAGAAGATTTCAGTTTGTTGTTCCACTTGTTTATTTTTGCCTTTGTTGCCTTTGCTTTTGGTGTCTGATCTGAAGACTTTGCCAAAACCAATGTCAAGAAACTTACTACTGTGTTTTCTTCTTGGAGGTTTATGGATTCAGGTCTCATGTTCAAGTCATTCATCCGTTTAAAATTTCTGTGTGCGGTGTTGTGATCTGGTTACATTCTTCTGCATTTAGTGTCCAGATTTCTCTGTATCATTCACTGAAGAGACAGTCCTCTCTGCATTGTACATTTTCAGCTCCTGTATAGTAAGTTAAGACCATATATGTGTGGGTTAGTTTCTGAGCTTTCTATTTTGTTCTATTCTATTCTGTGTATTTGTGTTTATGCCAGTACCATACGGTTTTGATGATTATAACATTGTATTCTAGTTTGAAATCTGGGAGTGTGGCGACTGCAGCTTTCTATCCCGAGATTGCTTTGGGTATTTGGCATCTTTTGTGAATCCATTTGAATTTTAGAACTGTCTTCTATTTCTTTGAATAATGTCATTGGGATTCGGATAGGGATTTCATCACATCTCTAGATTGCTTTGGCTATGATGAACATGTTAATGTCCAGTTAATGAGCATGGCATATGCTTCTGTTTATTTGTGTCATCTTCCATTTCTTTGACCCATGCATTTCTCCCCACCCCAATGCACACATGCACTTCCTTTATTTTCCACCATGTGTTCAGTGTACCAGGTCTTTCTTATTCTTGCTTACTCTTATTCCTAGATATTTTTTCTCCATGCAATTGTAAATGGCATTGCTTTCTTAGTTTCTCTTTGTGAAAGTTTGTCTTCAGTATATAGAAACACAACAAGTTGGGGCACCTGGGTGGTTCCATTGTGAAGCATCTGCCTTCAGGTCAGGTCATGATTCTGGGGTCCTGGGATGGAGCCTCTAATCGGGCTCCCTGCTCAGTGGGGAGCCTGCATTTCTCTCTCCCTCTGTTGCTCCCCCTGATTGTGCTCATGCTTCCTCTGTCAAATAAATAAATAAAATCTTTTAAAAGAAGAAATGCAACAGGTCTCTGTATGTCAACTTTGTATCCTGCAGTTTTACTGAATTTGTTTTTTGTAACAGTTTTTTTGTGGAATCATTAAGGATTTTTATACTCAGATGGTTTAGAGTTTTATCATAAATGCATATTTAATTTTGTGAGAAGTTCTTTCTGCATCTATTTTAACAGTCATGTGATTCTATCTTTTATTCGGTTGAGGTGGTGTATCCCGTTGGCGGATGTGCAGACGTCGAACCGTCCTTGCGTCACTGCAATCAGTCCCACTGGACCATGTTGGTGGATTCTTCTCACGTATTTTTGAATTCAGTTTGCTGATTAATTTTTTGAGGATTTTGACATCTATGTTCATGAGGGATATTGGCATTTCCTTTTCTTGTATGTTTCTGGAATCCTTTTCTTGAACTGTTTTGGTAGCAGGATAATGCTTAGTTCCTAAAATGGGTTTGAATGGATGCCCTCCTCTCCTATTTTTTAAAGAGTTTGAGAAGGATTTGTATTAATTCTTCTACTGTCTGGCTGAACACCTTAGTGAAACTTTTCGGTCTTGGACATCTGTTTCTTGGGAGATTTTTGATTATCAAATCAATCTTTTTTACTCGTGATCAGTCTGTTCAGATTTTTCCCTTTCTTGGTTCTGTCTTTCTAGGTTGTTGGGAGGGACTTACCCATTTCTTCTAGGCTGTCCAGTGTGTTGGCCTCTACTTGCTCATAGTACTGGGATGATCCTTTGTATTTTTGTGGTATTCATCGTCATGGATCATCTTTCATTCCTTTTTTTAAAGTTCGTTATTTTTTAAAATTTAAATTCAATTAGGCAAAGTTATAATACATCGTTAGTTTTTGATGTAATGTTCAATGATTCATTATTCATGATTCAATTAGTTCCCTGATTTATAGAGTACAACAGCCAGTGCTTTTCACCACACGTGCCCTCTTTCATGACCATCACCCAGTTATCCCATCCCCCACCCGCTTCCCTTTCTGCAACCCTCAATTTGTTTCCCAGAGTCCAGAGTCTCATATGGTTTTTCTCCCTCTCAGATATCTTCCCATTCAGGTTTCCCACCCTGTCCCTATGATCCTCTGTGTTATTCCTTATATTCCATATACGAGTAAAACCGTATGATAACTGTCTTTCTCTGCTTGACTTATTTCACTTAGCTTAATCCCCTCCAGTTCCAGCCATGTCCATGCAAATGGTAAGTATTCATCGTTTCTGATGGCTGAGTAATATTCCATTGTCTATATGAACCACATCTCCCTTAAAAAAAAAAAGATTTTATTTATTTATTTGACAGAGAGAGAGAGAGACAGAGATCACAAGTAGGCAGAGAGGCAGGCAGAGAGAGAGAGAGGGGGAAGCAGGCTCCCCACTGAGCAGAGAGCCTATGCAGGGCTCGATCCCAGGAACCTGAGATCATGACCTGAGCCGAAGGCAGAGCCTTAACCCACTGAGTCACCCAGGCTCCCAGCTTTATATCAATTAGAATGGCCAAAATTAACAAGACAGTAAACAAGTGTTGGAGAGGATGCAGAGAAAGGGGAACCCTCTTACACTGTTGGTGGGAATGTATGTCTGTGCAGTCACTTTGGAAATAAGTGTTCAGATTCCTTAAGAAATTAAAAATAGAGCTACCCTGTGACCTTGCAATTGTGCTACTGGGTATTTACCCCAAAGATACAGATGTAGTGAACAGAAGGGCCATCCATACCCCAATGTTCATAGCAACAATGGCCACAGTCGCCAATCTGTGGAAAAAGCTGAGATGCTTTCAATAGATTGATGGATAAAGAAGATATGGTCCACATATACAAGGGAATGTTATGCCTCCAACAGAAAGGACGAATACCCAACTTTTGTATCAACATGGATGGGACTGGAGGACATTAAGCTGAGTGAAATAAGTCAAGAAGAGAGAGTCAATTATGTGGTTTCACTCACTTGTGGAGGATAAGGAATAACATGGAGGCCCTTAGGAGAAGGAAAGGAAAAGTGAATTGGGGGAAAACGGAGGGGGAGATGAAGCATGCGAGACTGTGGACTCTGAGAAACAAACCGAAGGTTTTGGAAGGGAAGTGGTGGGGGTTTAGGGGAGCCTGGTGATGGGTATTATGGAGGGCACATATTACATGGAACACTGTGTGTTGTGCATAAACAATGAATCTTGGAACACTGAAAAAATAAAAATAAAATAAAAAATAGTATAAGAATTCAATATAATTTGAATTCCAGGCATAGATCTATTGTACTCTATCTTTCTCCTTTATTTATGTATGTTTGTTTCTTAAATTCTACACCAGAGGGACATCCTATAGTACCGTCTTTCTCTGACTGACTGATTTCACTTAGGATAATACTTTCTAGCTACACCCGTGTGGCTGCAAATGGCAAGATTTTATTCTTTTTATGGCTGAATAATAGTCTACTCTCTCTGTGTGTGTATGTGTGTACTCATCTATCATCTCATTTATCGCTTTATCAACAGACACTTGGGTTGCCTTCATATTGTGATCTTGTAAATAATGTTGCAAGAAACATAGGGGTGCATGCATCCTTTTGAGTTACTGTTTCATATTCATAGTGTGATTGCTGGATCCTAGGGTAGCTCTATTTTCCACATCTTGAGGAACCTCCATACTGTTTTCCAGAGTGGCTGCACTAGGTTCATTCCCACCAACAGAGCATGAGAGTTCCCCTTTCTTCACATCCTTCCAACATCTGTTGTTTCTTGTGCTGTATGTGAGCCATTCTGACAGTATGAGGTAATATCTTATTGTACTTTTGGTTTGCATCTTCTTGATGATGGGTGGTGGTGAACATCTTTTCTGTCGGCCATCTGTATTCCTTGGAGACATGTCTGTTTGTATCTTCTGCCCATTTTTCAACTGGACAATTTGTTTTTTTGGGTGTTAAGTAGTATCAGTTTTATATATTTTAGGCAGTATCTCTTTGTTGCATAGGATATCTTCTCCCTTTCCATAGGTCATCTTATTATTACTTTTTCATTGTTTTACCACTGTGTGGAAACTTTTTATTTTCATATAGTCCCAACAGTTTATTCTTGCTTTTGCTTCTTTTGCCTCAGGAGACAGTCTATAAAAATATTGCTATTCCCTGTCAAGAAGTTACTGTCTGTGCTGACTTGTAGGGTTTTTATGGTTTCAGGTCTCCCAATGAAGTCCAGAAACTGTTTTGAGTTTATTTGTCTGTATGGTGTCAGAAAGTGGTCCAATTTCATTCATTCTTTTGTGCATAGATGTCCAGTTTCTCCAACACTATTTGTTTCAGAGACTGTCCTTTCCCCTTTTGATATTCTTACCTGCTTTGTGGAAGATTAGTTGGCCTCATAATTGTGGGTTTATTCCCTTGGTCGTTGTATTTTTGTGCCAGTACCACACTGTTAGGATGACTACAGCTTTGTAGTAGAAATTGAAATCTGGAATCGTGAGTCTTCCAGCTTTCTTTTTAGTCTCAACATTGTGTTAACTATTCAGTATCTTTTGTGGTTCCCTACAAATTTTAGGAGTGTTTATTTGAGCTCTCTCTGTTTAATTTAAATTTAATTAGCCAACTTATAATACGTCATTCGTTTCCGATGTAGTGGTCAGTAATATATCGGTTGTGTATAACCCCTGGTGCACATTGCATCCTAAGCTCTCCTTCATGCCCATCACCCAGTGATCTCCTCCAGCAACCCTCAGCTTGTCTCTGTAGTTAAGAGTCTCTCATGGTTTTCCTCCCTCTCTGATGACTTCCCATTCAGTTTTTCCTCCCTTCCCCTATGATCCTCTGTGCTGTTTCTTATAGTTCATATACGAGTGAAACCATATGATAATTGTCTTTCTCTGATAGACTTATTTCCCTCAGCATAGTTCCGTCTAGTTCCATCTAGGTCGATGTGATGGTAATTATTCATCCTCTCTGATGGCTGAATACTATTCCATTGTAGATATGAACCACATCTTTATGCTTTCATCTGCCCGTGAACATCTGGGCTCTTTCTGTAGTTTGGCTATAGTGGATATTCCTGCTAGAAACCTTGGTGAGAAGGTGTAACCATTTTTCACTAAATCTATATCTTCAGGGTAAATACCTAGTCGTGCAATTGCCAGTTTGTAGAGTAGCTCTATTTTTAACTTCTTCAGGAAACTCAATACCATTTTACAGAGTGGCTGTATGAGCTTACATTCCCACCAAAAGCGCAAGAGGGCTACTCTTTCACTGCATCCTCGCCAACCGTTGTTGCTCCCTGTCTTGATAAATTTAAACATGCCGAATGTTGTAAGGTGGTATCTAATTGTGGTTTTGATGTGCGTTGTCCTCATGGCCACTGATGTTGAGCACTTTTTCGTGTGTCTGTCGGTCACTCGAATGTCCTCTTTGTGGAAAGGTGTGTTCATGTATATACCCATGTTTTAAGCTGGGATGGGGGTAGGCCCAGGAGCATGGAAGGTGTGATCTGCTTAGGTACGGAGAGCTTCACAAGCTCTGAATTGAGGTGTAGAGATAAGGAGGGTATGAGTCTCCATATTATGGTCAGTATGGTATTAAAGTAGAAGTAAGCAGGGATCGGTTCAAGATTTCATTCAGATTTCTCCTGCTCTAAATCCTTTCTGGAGTTCTGAAAAGGTATGATTTTTGACCTTGCTGTGGGGTGAGTCCTCTGCTTCCCGCAGGTGTCCTATTCCCTGGGATTTAGAGCCAGACCAGTGGGAGTGGTTCTTGAAAAAGCCAACCCAAGGTTAAGGTTAGTGTCTAGTGGCATGGTATGCCCGATCTTCCATCAGTATGGTGAACTTCCCAGGGGGCTGAATTGAGGGCATGGGTCAACGGGAGTGAACAGGGTTTGTGTCCAGGGGGCCGCTGAATTGGGGGTGGATTCAAGGGGGCATGCAGATAACTCCTACTCTGAATCCGTTGCTGAGTTCAAAGTGGCATGGTGTCCTTCTGGGAGGCATGCTGAGGCCTCTGGCATGGCTCAGATATTCTAGGCTTTGGGGAATTGGAGCCAGGACTCTGGGGAGGGAAGCTTTAGAATCCAACCTAGAGTTAGGGTTAGGGCCTAGAGGCATGGCAGGCCTGATTTGCCAGTGCTGAGGTGACACTTCCGAGGGCTTGAGTGGAAGGCAAGGGTTAGGCTGAGTATCAGGCTCTGTGTCCAGAGGAGGACGCTGAAGGTGTGGTGGGTTAAGTGGGCATACATATTTCCCCCTCTCTGAATCTTTTCTGGAACAACAAATGGCATGGATGCCTTTTGGGTGGCAGGAGGTGTCCACTGGTATCGTTCCTGTGTATGCAGTCCCTTGGGAGTCAGGTGTCTGGGGACAGACCTTTAAGAACACCACAGACTCTAGGGTCTGCTGGTGCTGAGGGGAGCACCCTAGGGGCTTGAGTTGAGGCCATGGGTCAGGCTGAATGTCCGTTTCCAGGTTCGTACTCAGGTTCCAGTGAAGGTGGGGTTGGCCTCTGGTGGGCATATTGACTTCTCCTGCCACGAAGTTTTCGCAGTTCCAAATGGCACGCTTAGCTTCTGGGTGGCAGGCAATGCCACGGAATGACTCAAGTGTCCCCAGTCTGGAGGGCTTGAGGGCCAGGACTCTGTGGACAGAAGCCTGAAAACCCAAGCTAGAGAAAGGGTTAGGGTGTAGGGGCACAAAGGTCAGATCTTCCTGCGCAGAGGCAAGGGCCCTGGGGTGCTGAGTTGAGGGCGTGAGTCAGGCAGAGTGTCAGGCTCCAGGACTGTGTCCATGAGGCGGCTGAAGGTGGATGGTGGTCTCATGTGGTATGCGGAGTTCTCCCACTCTGAAGCCTTTATGGAGTTGCAAATGACACAGTTCTTTCTGGGTGGCGAGCAGAATCCTCTGGTATGCTTCAGGTGTCCCAATCTGCAGGGCTTGGGGGCAGGCCTGTGGGGATGGAAGACTTAAAACTTAACATAGGGTCAGGGTTAGGGCCTAGGGCCCCGCCAGGCCTGATCTGTCATCACTGAGGCAAGATCCCTGGGGGGCCAAGTTGAGGTCAGGGTTCAAGCGGACTGTCAGGATGAGGCTTTTCTTCCGGGGGGGCGCTGAATGTGGGGGTGATCTCAGGGGGGCATGCACAAGTCTCCTACTTGGAGGGATTTGCACAGCTCCAAACAGAACCGTTTCCTCCTGGGGAATGTGTGGAGTCCTGTGGTTTGGCTCAGGGTTCCCGGTCAGGAGGGCTTGGGGGCCACGCCTCTGGTGATGGAGCCTAAAAACACAACCTAGGGTTAGGGCCTAAGGACCTGGAAGGCCTGATCTGCCAGCGCTGAGATGACCTTTTCAGGGGCCTGCGTAGAGGGCAGGGGTCGCCAGTGTTCTGGGGTGATTCAGGCCAGCAAGTGCCTGTCGTTGAGAGGCTTTCTCAGAAGGTTCAGGCCGTGACCCCTGGGACCACCGGCTAGGCCCAATCGGCTCTCCTGAGGGCTCCTAGTGCCAGAAGCGAGTTTGCCGGGGGGTTTCTGGCCAATTCTCACCAGGTTTCTGTCCAAGTCCATATCGATTTGTGCAGAAAGATTAAGAGAATTGTCGGCATTGTGCAGTGATTTGGGGTGTGCGTGCATGGTGTTTGGAGCACTTTCTTGCCAAGGGCATGTTGCGACCATCTGGAACCAAGGGCCAGACCCACAGGACTTGCCTGAGGGTCCCTGCTGAGATTTGCTCCTCAGGGGCAGAGTTTAGGAAGGGGGTGAGGCTGGGCATCAGGCTTTGGCTTTGTGGTCTGGGTGGGGGGGCACAAAGTGGGTGGTCTCAGGGGTCATGCAGTTTTCTCCCGCCCTGAGATCTCTGTGCAGCTCTGAGCAGCATGGTTTCCTCCTGTAGGGAAGGTGGAGTCCTAGGATGTACTTAGGGGTACCCAATGTAGAGAGAGGGCCTAGGGGCCAGGCCTCTGGGGCAGGAGCATGAAAACCCAACCTAGGGTTATGGTGAGGGCCTGGGGACATGGTAGGGCTGATCTGCCTGTGCTGAAGTGAGATTTCCGGGGGACTGAGTTGAGGATGGGGGTCAGGCGGCACCTCAGGCTCCGGGTTTGTGGCCAGGGGATCTGCCGAATGTGTTGGTGGTCTCCGGGGTGCATGCAGGTTTCTCACACTCTGAGGGTTCTACGTTGCTCTAAACGTCATGCTTTCTACCTGGGTGGCAGGTGGAATCCTGGGGTGTGGCTCAGGGTTCCCCAACCTGGAGGGATTGGGGGCCAGGTCTCTGGGGAAGAAGTCTAAAAACCAAAGTAGGGTTAGGATTAGGGCCTAGGGGCATGGTAGGTCCAATCTGATGGCTCTTAGGTGGGATCCCAGGGGTGCTGAGTAGAGGACGGGGGTCAGGCAGTGCGCCAGACTCTGGTTTTTGTGGCCAGGGGTGGCTGCCAGAGGTGGGGTTAGCTTTAGGGAGGCATGGGGGTTTCTCACGGTCTGTGGGTTCTGCACAGGTCCAAATAGCACGGTTTCCTCTTGGGTGTCAGGGGACTCCTGGGGTGTGGCTCTGGGGTCCCCAATCTGGAGGGCTCTGGGGACAGACCCCTGGGGATGGAAGCCTGAAACCCCAACCAAGGCTTAGGGCAAGGGCCTAGGGTCATTGCAGATATGATATGCCAGTGCCAGGGCACACACCTCAGGGGTTGAGTAGCGGGAGTGGTTAGCATTATGTGCACCTGCCTCACAGAGGGCTTTCTAGCAGGGTTTGGACCACAACTACTTGGGACCCCGTGCCAGGCTCAGGCAGTGGCTCTGCCAGTCTCTGCTGCCAAATGCAAGTTCGCTGGGTTTTTCTGGCTAAATCTGACATTTTTTTCTGCCCACATTGATATCGATTTGGGCAGAAAGCTGTGAGAATTGGTCAGCATTGGGTGGTGATTCAGGCCATGCTGGCACATGCAGTCTAGAGCTCTTTCTTTCTCGGTGTTTGTTGTGGCCATCCAGGAACATGGGTTTGGCCCATGCAGCTCCCCTGCTCCACAGGCAGAGTTGAGGGAGAGGGTCCAGCTGAGCACCAGCCTGCATGTTTGTGGTCTGGTGGGGAGCCATATGTGGGGGTGGCCTCAGGATGCAGGTCTCTCCCACTCTGAGGGTTTTGTACAGCTCCAAGCAGCATGGTTCCTTCCTGAATGGCAGGCAGAGTCCTGGCTGTGGCTCAGAGGTCCACCATCTGGAGGGATTGGTGGCTAGTTCTATGGGGACAGAAGCCTGAGAACCCACTCTAGGGTTACTGTTAGGGCCTAGGGGTATGACAGGTCTAATATGCCCACACTGAAGCAGGATCCCCGGGTACCTGAGTCGAGGACAGCGGTCCAGTGGTGCATCAGGCTCGTGGTTTTGTGGCCGGGTGGGCTGCCTGAGGTGGGGGTGGTCTCAGGGAAGCATGCGGGTTTGTTCTTTTCTGAGGGTTCTGCGTGGCTGCAGTCTCCTCCTGAGGGGCAGGTGGACTGCTGGGGTGTGGCTCAGGTGTCCCCAATCTGGAGGGCTCGGGGGCCAGTTCTCTGTGGATGGAAGCCAGAAAAGCCAACGTAGGGTTATGGCCTAGGGGCACGGCAGACCCAACCTGCCGCTGCTGAGGCAGGTTCCCTGTCGGGCTGAGTCCAGAATGGGCTCAAGTGGCACGTCAGGCTCTGGGATTTGTTGTCGTGCGTGCCCTCTGCGGTGAGGGTGGCCTCAGGAATGCCTGTGGGTCTCTCATGGTCCGAGGGTTCTGGACAGCTCTCCATGGAAGGATTTCCTCCCGGATGGCTGGCGGAGTCCTCAGGTGTGGCTCAGGGGTTCCTAATCTGGAGGGCTCGTAGGCCAGTTCTCTGGGCACAGAAGCCTGAAAACACAAAGTAGGGTTTGGGTTAGGGTTTAGGGGTATCCAGGCCCAATCTGCCCGTGCTGAGGTGAGAACTCGGGGAGCTGAGTCAAACACAGGGGTCAGGAAGCACGTCAGGCTGTGAGTTTGTGACTGGGGAGGTTGGCGTTGAGGTTGGGGGTGTCCTCAGGGAGGCATGCGGGTTGTTCCATTCCTAGGGTTCTGCATAGCCTCCCATGGCACGGTTTCCTCCTGGGTGGCAGGCAGGGAGGGTCTTTGCTGTGATGAGCTCTGGGTGTTCTATGCAGGTGAGAAATCATGAAATCTTACCCACGAAGCCAAGGAACGAACACAGCTTGGAAAGAAATTGGAATGGAAGACAAGGAAAGAAGACCATGTTGTACTTCATGAAGAGTGAGGTAAACATGGAATGATTTTCGATCTCTCGTTCTGTCGATGATCCTTTTCCAACCCACTGTGGTAGGATACATTTGGTTCTGTTTGCATAAGGAGCCCTCAGAAAGCGGCCAGGAAAGATTTAGTTCTCAGAGGATGTCACGTTCCATGGATATGTTCCTTCCAGTTTGCCCAGGTACAATGGTGAGTGGAGAGAACTAGGGCAGAAGAGGCGAGGAGGTGTGAAGCAGTCAGGAGGGCGCCTTCCCCCTTTGTCATGAACGCCTTGGGCCGGTGTTCATCGAGAAGAAGGAGAGGGGATCCCAGAGCTTTGCGGCAGGCAGGGAGGTTCCAGGTCTGTCTAGAGCTGACAGGGGTCCCTGAGGAGAGGGGAGCCAGCGGCGTGGCCGGCCGGAACTGCTGGTCTGGAGGTGGTTTCCCTGAGGAGCCGCGTTGAGGATGAGGGTCAGGTGGCGCATCAGGCTCCAGGGGGCTGCAGAATATGGGGGAGTCCTCATGGGGACACACAGGTTTCTCTGGCTCTGAGGGTTCTGCGCAGCTCCGAACGGACTGGTTTCCTGTTCGGTGGCAGGTGACTCCTATGCTGTGATTCCAGGGTTCCCAACCCGGAGGGCTTGCGGGACAGGCCTCTGTGTAAGGAAATCTGAATATGCAACTTAGGGTTAGAGTTATGGCCTTGGGGAATGGCAGAACCGATCCGCCGACTCTGATGCGGGCTCCTGCCGCTTCCAGTCGGCGATGGGAGAAGAATTCGGCAGAAAGAAGTCAGCTGCAAGAGATTGGGAGCAGGGGACAACAGTCGAAAGGGACTGCTGCCAGGAAGCACTCCACAGCCTCCCTTGTATTGGATAGAAA